>NW_028123404.1:0-354251 GCF_965194805.1 Balaenoptera borealis | reverse complement strand
GTGCGCGGGCTTCTCATTGAGTGGCTTCTCTTGTTGTGGAGCACGGGCTCTAGGCGTGTGGGTTTCAGTAGTGGTGGCTCACGGGCTCAGTAGTTGTGGCCTGTGGCCTCTAGAGCACAGGCTCAGTATTTGTGGTGCACGGGCTTAGTTGTTCCATGGTATGTGGGATCTTCCTGGACCAGGGCTCGAACCCTTGTCCCCTTTATTGGTAGGCAGATTCTTAACCACTGCACCTCCAGGGAAGCCCCTGGTTACTTGTTCTTGAACTTTTCAGCCTCAGCAATTATGAGAAAACAAAAATATTCTGTTGTTTATAAAATACCAAGTCTCTCGTATTTTGTTTTAGCAGTCAAAGAGCTGGCTGAGGAGAAATATCTGTGAGCTTGAAGACGTATCAGGAGAAACCTTTAAATCTCAAAAGAAAAGAGAAAATGGGCAGGAAAGAAATCAACAGAACAGAGTAATCAATAATTGTGGAACAATGAAAAATGCTGTGACCTATACATAATGGGTATAGCAGGAGGAGAATAAAGATAATAAAGAACAGAAAATATTTTTTAAAAATGACTGAGAATCTCCCCAAATGAATGTCTGACACTAAATCCACAACATCCAAACTTAGAAGAACATATGAATAGTAAAGAAAACTGACCAATATCTCTCAGGAACATCAATGCAAAAATCCTCAACAAAATATTACCAAATCGAATCCAACAATATTTTGAGAGAATTTTATATCATGAATGAGAGGAAATAATCCCAGGTATGAAAGGCTGGTTCAACATTCTAGAATCAAATAATTATATCCATCATATCAACACCTTAAAGACAACCATTAGCATATCAATAGATTCAGAAGACCTTTGAAAAAATCTAACACCCATTCTTCATAAAAACTCTCAGTTAAAGAAATAGACTGGAGCTTTCTCAAGTTGATAACAAAGATTTACAGGAAACTTTTATCTTACATCATGATTAATGGTCAAAACCATGAAGCTTTTCCACTAAGTTCAGGTAAAAGCAAGGATGTCCCCTTTCATGACTCCTTTTCCATATTTTACTCCAAGTCCTTGCTAATGCAACAAGGCACGAAAATAAATAAAACAAATACAGATTGGGTAGAAAAAAATGAAAGCAACCTAAATAAAATGTGGACCAATATACTTTATGGACACCTCACCAAAGAAAATAGACACTATGCATATAAGTATACAGAAGAATAATCCAGATTACATGCTGCCATGAAAAAGCAAATTAAAAATACAATTCCATACCACTATGTAACACTTAGAATGGCTAAAATGTGAACAATGACAAGAACAAATTCTGTAGGAGATGTGGAACAATAGGAAATGTCATTTGTCATTGGTGGAAATGAAAAATAATACAGCTACTTTGGTAGTCTGATTGACACTTGCTAGAATATTGAGCATTCCCTTACTGTACAATCCGTCAAGTGTTCTCATGGATATTTACTGAAAGTAGTTTAAAACATACTTCCAGAGGAAAACCTGCATATGGATACTTATAGCACCTAATTCAATATTGCCAAAATGTGAATGAAACTAAGGTGTCCTCCAATAGGTGAATGAAATGATATAGTATTAATATATTCTGGGAATGGGATAATATTGAGCACTAAAAAAGTAAGCTATCAAGCCATATAAAGAGATGGGAATTCTTTTTTTTTTTCTTTTGAAATATAGGTGATTTTCTTTATTTTGAAATTTAAATTTTATTGGAGTATAGTTGATTTACAATGTTGTGTTCATTTCAGCTGCACAGCAAGTGATTCAGTTACACATATGCATATATTCATTCTTTATCAGATTCTTTTCTGATAACGGTATTCCCAGAATACTGAGTAGAGCTCCCTGTGCTATACAGTAGGTCCTTGTTGCTTATCTGTTATATATAGTAGTATTCGTATGTTTACCCCAAGCTCCTGATTTATCCCTACCCCCCACCTCTCCCCTTTGGTAACCATAAGTTTGTTTTCCAAGTCTGTGAGTCTGCCTCTGTTTTGTAAGTTAGTTCATTTGTATCAATGTTTAGCTTCCACCTAGAAGTGATATCATCCAATATTTGTCTTACTCTGTCTGACTTACTTCACTTAGTACAATCATCTCTAGGTCCATCCATGTTACTGCAACTGACATTATTTTCTTCTATTTTATGGCTGAGTCATATTCCATTATATATATGTATCACATATTCTTTACCTATATTCATATGTTGATGGACATTTTGGTTGCTTCCATGTCTTCGCTATTGTAAAAAGTGTTGCAGTGAACATTGGGGAAGATGTGTCTTTTCGATTTATGCTTTCCTCCAGATATGCACACAGGAGTGAACTTGCTGGATCATCTGGTAGCTCTATTTTATTTTATTTTACTTCATTTCATTTCAATTTCAATTTTTTTGGAATAGAGTTGATTTACAATGTTGTGTTACTTTCTGCTGCACAGCACAGTGAAACAGTTATACATATATCCAATCCTTTTTGGATTCCTTTCCCATACAGGTCATTACAGAGTATTGAGTAGAGTTCCCTGTGCTATACAGTAAGCCCTTATTTGTTATCTCTTTTATATATAGTGGTGTGTATATGTCAATCCCAATTTCCAATTTATCCCTCCCACCTCCCCTTACTCTGGTAACCTCCATTCTGTGCTCCATAGTGGCTGTTACCAATTGGCATTGCCACCGATAGCATAGAATTGGTGGTGCAGTGGTTAAGAATCTGCCTGCCAGTTCAGGGGACACAGGTTGGAGCCCTGGCCCGGGAAGATCTCACATGCCACAGAACAAGTAAGCCCGTGCACCACAACTACTCAGTCTGCGCTCTAGAGCCCACGAGCCACAACTACTGAAGCCTGTGTGCCTACAGCTTGTGCTCCACAACAAGAGAAGCCACCACAAAGAGAAGGCTTTGTACCACAATGATGAGTAGCCCCCGCTTGCTGCAACTATAGAAAAGCCGCGCGCAGCAATGAAGACCCAACGCAGATTAAAAAAAAAAAAAAGTAGTAGGTTTCTCTTTTTTCCACACCCTCTGAAGCATTTCTTGTTTGTAGACATTGTGATGGTGGCTATTCTGAGTGGTTCCAGGTGATACTTCTTTGTACATCTGATTTGCATTTGTCTAACATAAAGCAATGGTGAGTATCTTCATATGTGCTTTTTTTTTGAACAGTGTCAGTAAGATTTACCCCTAGAAAAAGGGTTATTGAAAGGTTGCCTTGTTTTGAAGTCTACTTCGATTACCTACCCCAAGACATTTTTTGAGGGCTGTTGTCATTTACAGCTCCCCAGGCATTGTGAATATGAAGTGCGTATAAGGTCCAGTTTTAAAATTGTTGTTATGGTAAACAGAAGGCGGCAGGATTTCTACTGTCCCTCTCTGGTTACTGACACAACCTTAGATGTAGGGCAAGTCCTGTTCTTGGGTATTAAATTAGAGTGGAATGTGCCTGACCAAACATGTAAGGGCTTCTGTCCCATTCCTTCTTCCCCCTTACCCTTCATCCCCCGAACAAGTATAAACCCCTGCAAAATCACCTGTTGAGGGTGCTGTCTTGTAGAGTGGGATGACCCTTATGAAGGAGTCGGGAGGTCGGAACCCAAACACCAGCATATGTTGAGAGCAGGTGATTTTCCAAATGTCATCCAGCCCAGAGAGTCCACCATCCTTTGGGTGTCAGAGGGTTGGTTTAGTAGTATGAGGGCACACTTAGATCTGGAGATAGTGATCCCATGCAGAGGGGACCAGGTACTACATGTTCAAGGGGGGCGAATTAGCTGGCATATCCTCCCGAGGTCCTCAGGCCCACAACAGTCCAGCCTTGGGACCAAATTGTGTCTGTGTCCAGGGATGTGACACTAGTACGTTCACTGCGACTAAACAAATTTAGTGATCATTTTTCTTTTCTTTAACTTAATTTTAAATTTATAATGGAGTACATAGTTGATTTATCATGTTGTGTTCATTTTTGACATACACCAACATGATTCATTTATACAGAGATAACTATATATTCTTTTTAGAATTATTTTCCCATTGAGGTTGCTAAAGGGTGTTGAGAAGAGTTCCAAGTGCTCTACAGCAGGTCCATGTTGATTACAAGTTTTCTCTCTGTAAATATGTATATACTAACTCCAACCTCATGATTTATGCCTCCAACACACCTTTCCAGTTTGGTAACCATAAGTTTGTGTTCTAAGTCTGGGACTCTGTTTCTGTGTTGTAAGATAGTACCTTTCTATCAATTTTTAGATTCCACCGATAAGTAATATCATATGATAGTTTTCATTGCCTGATTTATGACACTTAGTATGAATGTATGTAGGTCCTTCTGAGTGGCCCTAAATGGCCTTATTTCATTCACTTCATGGCTGAGTAATATTCCATTGTACATATCTACCATAATTTCTTTATCCATTCTTCCTTCCAAGGACTTTTAGGTAGCTTCCGAGTAGAGGCTCTTGTAAACAGGGCTGCATAAATTTTAGAGTGCCTGGGTCCTGTCAATTTACGTTTTTTCCAAGATACAGGCCCAGGAGTGGAAGCGCCATATGCTCTGAAGCTCTGGTTTTTAGATTTTTAAGGAATCACCACCCACTTCTCCAGAGTGGCTGTTAGCAATTTACATTCCCACCATCAGCTTGTCAGGGTTCCCTTTTCTCCACGCCCTGTCCTGCATTTCAGGTTTTACAGTTTGTGAGGTTGGCCATTCTGACTGGTGCGAAGTGATATCTCTTTGTAGTATTAATTTACATTGCCCGCCTGTTCTGTTGGCCAAAAATGGAGTAAGGGTTTTTCCTGAATAGATTAAGGAATAACGCATACGGCCTTTTTGGCAAACTGCATCATTGGCGATGTTCAGCAGCTTTGCATGTGCTTTAATGACGAGTGCAAACTACCCCTTGAAATCCCTTTCCTGCAATTCTGCCTTGCTTACAAGGCCTTTACGAATACTTGGCTCAAGAAATGACTCCATTAGAGGTGTCAATTACAACCCTGCATGTTTGTGAATTGCAGTGCCCCTGAGCACCGGTTTTCAACTTGTTTAGGGAAGCAGATACAAAGGGGCAGGATTTCTACAGACCCATTCCAGTTACTGGGGCACCTGAAGGATAGGGAAATTCTTCTTCCAGGTAGGAAACTAGAGTGGCATATGCCTGTCCAAACATCTAAGGCTTGTGTCTCATTCCATCCCGCCATTCCCCTTCTTCACCGGAAAATTCCAAGCCGTGCAAAACCGGCTGTTGAGTGTGCTGCCTTCCCAAAGTGGGGAGACTCTAAGGAAAGGAGCTGGGGAACCCGAATACCAGGAGACGTGGAGATGAGGTGACTTTTCCAAACTCTTCCCGATCAGACGGTGTACCATCCTCTGGATGTGCCATGCATGTTTTAGCTGTACGAAGGGTCCCCTGCACCTGGAGATATGGAACCCATGGAATGGGGGCCAGGCAGTATTACTCTAAAAGTGCTGCATTTGCTGTCCCATCCTCACGAAGCCTCTCAGACCAACGAGTGTAGAGCCTTAGGTCCCATCCAGCTCTGTGTCTAGATATGGTCAGTCCAGGTTGCATCACAGCCCTTGAACACATTTTGTAAGAATTTCTCTCTCTCTCACTGTCTTTATTTTGTTCTTGTTATTTAATTTTATAATGGGGTATAGCTGATTTTCAATACTGGGTTTCTTCCTGCTCTACATCTATCCACTTGATTCACTTAAAGAGAGACATCAATAAATTCTTTTACAGATTCTTACCAGTCTTATATATCCTTTTCTGGTGACAACAGTGTGCTGAGTCCAGCTCTTTGAGCTATAGAGTAGGTCCTGTCGAATACCTATTTTGTTTATGGAACCGTATCTGTGCTAATTTCAACCTCCTGGTTTATGCATCACCCCGCCCCACCTTTCTCCTTTAGCAGCCATAAGTGTGTTTTCTAAATGTGTGACTCCGTTTCTGTTTTGTAATTGCGTTCATGTGAAAGCATTTTAGATACTATCTATAAGTGATACCTTATGATAATTCTCTTTTTATGTCTGACTTATGTCACTTAGAATGATCGTACCTCAGTCTCCACGAGTTGCTGCCACTGGCCTTATTTCATTGATTTAATTGCTGAGTAATATTTCATTGTACATAAGTACCACATCTTCTTTCTCCATTTTTTCCTTCCAAGGACATGTAAGTTGTACCCAAATCGAGGCATTTCTAAACAGAGCAGGCCGAAACTTTGGGGTGCCTGTGTCTTGTCGATTTTTTGGTTTTCCCAAGATATACGCCCATGAGGGGAAGTGCTGTATGCTCTGTAGCTCTGTTTTTTAGAAGTTTTAAGATACAGCATACACTTCTCAAGAGTGGCCGGTGGCAATTTACATCCCGCCGATCAGCATACCAAGGCTCCCTTTTCTCCATGGCCTGTCCTGCATTTCTGGGTTTTACACTTTTTCAGCATGGGCCTTTGGACCAATGCGAAGTGAGACACTTTTTGTAATACTGCTTTGCATTGCCCGCTTGTTTAATTGGCCAAAAAGAGCATCTGCGTTTTTTCCAAAATTTATTCAGGAAAGAACGCAGACGCCCTTTTTGGCCAAGTGCATCATTGTCGAAGTTCTGCGGAATTTCATGTGCTTTAAAGGCGAGTCCAATCTACCTGGGAAAAACTGTTTCCTGCAATTCTGTATTGCTTTGAAATCCTCTTCGTTGCCTTACCTCAATACATTTTCAGACGAGAGTTATCATTTATAACTCTGCAGATTTGTGAATTGCCATGCTCCTGAGCTCCATTTTCCAAATCGCTTTTTTGGGAGCTGGCCGCAAACCCGCAGGATTGCTTCAGGCCGTATTCTGGTTCCGGGGCACAGGCTGAGCCTGTGGTTAATTCTTCTTCCTGATGGGAAATTAGGGTGACCTGGGCCTGTCCCAACACCTAGAGCTAGCCTCTCATGGGTTCCCCCTCTTCCCATTCATCCGCAGGACAAATTGCAACCTGTACGGAACAGGAGGTTAAAGGTGCTGATTCTCCAAGTGGGGAGATTGTAAGTAAAGCGGCTGGAATGGCGAACCCGAGCACCAAGAGATGAGGAATAAGGTGCGTTTCAGAAACCATTCTCGTTCACACTGTATACCATCCACCGGCTTTCCCAAGCATTTTTTCTCTGTAGGAAGATGCCCTTGAACCTGGAGATTTGGAACACATGGGATGGGTACCACGCAGTATTACTTTAAAGGGTCTGCGTTTGCTTACCCAACCTCACCAAAACTCACAGCCCCAAGAGTGTCCACCCTTATGTCTCAATAAGCTGTGGGTCTAGATATGGTCAATCCAGGTGGCATCACAACCCCTGAACGAATTTAGTAAGAATTTCTCTCTCTTTCACTGTCTTTGCTTCACGGGTTTTTAAAAGTAATTGATTTTTATAAAGGGGTTTAGCTGCTTTTCACTGTTGTGTTTATGCCGCTTTACACCCACTTGACTCACTTACAGAGAGATATCAATATATAGGTTTTAAGATTCTTACTAGTCAGGTATATTCTTGGGCGGTGAATAGGGGGTGTTGAGTCTAGTTCACTGAGCAAGGTGTAGGTCGTGTCTATTACATATTGGGTTTATGGAACGGTATATGAGGTAATTTGAAACCCTTGTTTTATGCATCACCCGACTTCACCTTTCCCGTTAAGCAGCCATAGTGTGTTTTCTAAATGTGTGACTCTGTTCTGTTTTGTAATTCAGTTCAAGGGTCGCGGTTTTTACATGCCCTCTATAAGTGATATCTTATGATAAGTGTCTTTTTCTGTGTGACTTATTTCACTTAGAATCGTCGTACCTAAATCCACTCATCATGCTGCTACTAGCCTTATGACGTTGATTTCATGGCTGAGTGATACTCCATTGTACATAAGGACCACAACTTCTTTATCTATTTTTCTCTTTCCTGGGATATTTAAGGTGTAACGAAGTGGAGGTTCTTGTCAACAGAGCAGCCCTAAACTTTGGGGTGCCTGTGTCTTGCTGATTTTTAGTTTTCCCAATTTATACGCCCATGAGTGGAAGTGCCCTATGCTCTCTAAGCTGAGTTTTTTCGATATTTCCGGACACACCGTACACTTCTGCAGAGTGGCTGTTGGCAATTTACATCCCGCCCATCAGCGTAGCAAGGCTCCCGTTTCTCCATGGCCTGTCCTGCATTTCTGGTTTTGACACTTTATTCAGCATGGCCCTTTTGACCGATGGGAAGCGAGACTTCTTTGTAGCACTGATTTGCCTTTCCAGGATGCTTGGTTGGCCAAAAAGGGCGTATGCGTTTTTTCCTGAATATATTCAGGAAAAAACGCATACGCCCTTTTTGGCCAAGGGCATCATTGTCGAGGTTTTGCCGCTTTTCCCGTGCTTTAAAGGCGATTCGAATCTACCTCCCGAAATCTGTTTCCTGCAATTCTGCCTTGCTTTCAAATCCTCTTCGTTGTCTTCCGTCAATATATTGGTGGACGACAGTTATCATTTACAACTCTGCATGTTTGTGAATTGCAGTGCCCCTGAGCTCCATTTTCCAACTCGCTTTCTTGGGAGCTGGCCGCAAAAGCGCAGGATTGCTTCAGACCCTATTCTGGTCCCGGGCGGCAGGCTGAGCCTGTGGTTAATTCTTCTTCCTGATGGGAAAATAGAGCGACCTGTGCCTGTCCCAACACCTAGAGCTAGTGTCTCATTGGTTCCCCCTCTTCCCGTTCATCCTCAGGACAAATTGCAACCTGTACGGAACAGGAGGTTAAAGGTGCTGATTCTCCAAGGAGGGAGATTGCTAGTAAAGCGGCTGGAATGGCGAACCCGAGCACAAGGAGATGAGAAATGAGGTGCATTTTAGAAAGCTTTCCCGATCACACGGTGTACCATCCTCTGGGATTCTCCTGCATGTTTTCGATGTAGGAAGATGCCCTTGAACCTGGAGATTTGGGACCCATGGGATGGGTACCACGCAGTATTACTCTAAAGGGTCTGCGTTTGCTCACCCAACCTCACCAAACCTCTCAGCCCCAAGAGTGTCCACCCTTATGCCTCAATCAGCTGTGGGTCTAGATATGGTCAATCCAGGTGGCATCACAGCCCTTGAACGAATTTTGTAAGAATTTCTCTCTCTTTCACTGTCTTTGTTTCACGGGTTTTTAAAAGTGATTGATTTTTATAAAGGGGTTTAGCTGCTTTTCACTGCTGTGTTTATGCCGCTTTACACCCACTTGACTCACTTACAGAGAGATATCAATACATAGGTTTTAAGATTCTTACTAGTCAGATATATTCTTGGGCGGTGAATAGGGGGTTTTGAGTCCAGATCACTGAGCAAGGAGTAGGTCTTGTCTATTACATATTGGGTTTATGGAATGGTCTCTGAGCTAATTTGAAACCCTTCTTTTATGCATCACCCCACCTCACCTTTCCCGTTAAGCAGCCATAGTGTGTTTTCTAAACGTGTGACTCTGTTCTGTTTTGTAATTCAGTGCAAGGGTAGCGGTTTTTACATTCCCTCTATAAGTGATATCTTATGATAAGTGTCTTTTTCTGTGTGACTTATTTCACTTAGAATCGTCGTACCTAAATCCACTCATCATGCTGCTACTAGCCTTATGACGTTGATTTCATGGCTGAGTGATATTCCATTGTACAAAAGGACCACAACTTCTTTATCCATTTTTCTCTTTCCTGGGATATTTAAGGTGTAACGAAGTGGAGGTTCTTGTCAACAGAGCAGCCCTAAACTTTGGGGTGTCTGTGCCTTGCTGATTTTTAGTTTTCCCAATTTATACGCCCATGAGTGGAAGTGCCCTATGCTGTCGAAGCTGAGTTTTTTCTATGTTTCAGGACACACCGTACACTTCTCCAGAGTGGCTGTTGGCAATTTACGTCACGCTCATCAGCGTAGCAAGTCTCCCGTTTCTCCATGGCCTTTCCTGCATTTCTGGTTTTGACACTTTATTCAGCATGGCCCTTTTGACCGATGGGAAGCGAGACTTCTTTGTAGCGCTGATTTGCCTTTCCAGGTTGCTTGGTTGGCCAAAAAGGGCGCATGCGTTTTTTCCTGAATATATTCAGGAAAAAACGCATGCGCCCTTTTTGGCCAAGGGCATCATTGTCGAGGTTTTGCCGCTTTTCCCGTGCTTTAAAGGCGATTCGAATCTACCTCCTGAAATCTGTTTCCTGCAATTCTGCCTTGCTTTCAAATCCTCTTCGTTGTCTTCCGTCAATATATTTGTGGACGAGAGTTATCATTTATAACTCTGCAGGTTTGTGAATTGCAGTGCCCCTGAGCTCCATTTTTCAACTCGCTTTCTTGGGAGCTGGCCGCAAAAGCGCAGGATTGCTTCAGGCCCTATTCTGGTCCCGGGCGGCAGGCTGAGCCTGTGGTTAATTCTTCTTCCTGATGGGAAAATAGAGCGACCTGTGCCTGTCCCCTCACCTAGAGCTAGTGTCTCATTGGTTCCCCCTCTTCCCGTTCATCCTCAGGACAAATTGCAACCTGTACGGAACAGGAGGTTAAAGGTGCTGATTCTCCAAGGAGGGAGATTGCTAGTAAAGCGGCTGGAATGGCGAACCCGAGCACAAGGAGATGAGAAATGAGGTGCGTTTTAGAAAGCTTTCCCGATCACACGGTGTACCATCCTCTGGGATTCTCATGCATGTTTTCGATGTAGGAAGATGCCCTTGAACCTGGAGATTTGGGACCCATGGGATGGGTACCACGCAGTATTACTCTAAAGGGTCTGCGTTTGCTCACCCAACCTCACCAAACCTCTCAGCCCCAAGAGTGTCCACCCTTATGCCTCAATCAGCTGTGGGTCTAGATATGGTCAATCCAGGTGGCATCACAGCCCTTGAACGAATTTTGTAAGAATTTCTCTCTCTTTCACTGTCTTTGCTTCACGGGTTTTTAAAAGTAATTGATTTTTATAAAGGGGTTTAGCTGCTTTTCACTGTTGTGTTTATGCCGCTTTACACCCACTTGACTCACTTACAGAGAGATATCAATATATAGGTTTTAAGATTCTTACTAGTCAGGTATATTCTTGGGCGGTGAATAGGGGGTGTTGAGTCTAGTTCACTGAGCAAGGTGTAGGTCGTGTCTATTACATATTGGGTTTATGGAACGGTATATGAGGTAATTTGAAACCCTTGTTTTATGCATCACCCGACTTCACCTTTCCCGTTAAGCAGCCATAGTGTGTTTTCTAAATGTGTGACTCTGTTCTGTTTTGTAATTCAGTTCAAGGGTCGCGGTTTTTACATGCCCTCTATAAGTGATATCTTATGATAAGTGTCTTTTTCTGTGTGACTTATTTCACTTAGAATCGTCGTACCTAAATCCACTCATCATGCTGCTACTAGCCTTATGACGTTGATTTCATGGCTGAGTGATACTCCATTGTACATAAGGACCACAACTTCTTTATCTATTTTTCTCTTTCCTGGGATATTTAAGGTGTAACGAAGTGGAGGTTCTTGTCAACAGAGCAGCCCTAAACTTTGGGGTGCCTGTGTCTTGCTGATTTTTAGTTTTCCCAATTTATACGCCCATGAGTGGAAGTGCCCTATGCTCTCTAAGCTGAGTTTTTTCGATATTTCCGGACACACCGTACACTTCTGCAGAGTGGCTGTTGGCAATTTACATCCCGCCCATCAGCGTAGCAAGGCTCCCGTTTCTCCATGGCCTGTCCTGCATTTCTGGTTTTGACACTTTATTCAGCATGGCCCTTTTGACCGATGGGAAGCGAGACTTCTTTGTAGCACTGATTTGCCTTTCCAGGATGCTTGGTTGGCCAAAAAGGGCGTATGCGTTTTTTCCTGAATATATTCAGGAAAAAACGCATACGCCCTTTTTGGCCAAGGGCATCATTGTCGAGGTTTTGCCGCTTTTCCCGTGCTTTAAAGGCGATTCGAATCTACCTCCCGAAATCTGTTTCCTGCAATTCTGCCTTGCTTTCAAATCCTCTTCGTTGTCTTCCGTCAATATATTGGTGGACGACAGTTATCATTTACAACTCTGCATGTTTGTGAATTGCAGTGCCCCTGAGCTCCATTTTCCAACTCGCTTTCTTGGGAGCTGGCCGCAAAAGCGCAGGATTGCTTCAGACCCTATTCTGGTCCCGGGCGGCAGGCTGAGCCTGTGGTTAATTCTTCTTCCTGATGGGAAAATAGAGCGACCTGTGCCTGTCCCAACACCTAGAGCTAGTGTCTCATTGGTTCCCCCTCTTCCCGTTCATCCTCAGGACAAATTGCAACCTGTACGGAACAGGAGGTTAAAGGTGCTGATTCTCCAAGGAGGGAGATTGCTAGTAAAGCGGCTGGAATGGCGAACCCGAGCACAAGGAGATGAGAAATGAGGTGCATTTTAGAAAGCTTTCCCGATCACACGGTGTACCATCCTCTGGGATTCTCCTGCATGTTTTCGATGTAGGAAGATGCCCTTGAACCTGGAGATTTGGGACCCATGGGATGGGTACCACGCAGTATTACTCTAAAGGGTCTGCGTTTGCTCACCCAACCTCACCAAACCTCTCAGCCCCAAGAGTGTCCACCCTTATGCCTCAATCAGCTGTGGGTCTAGATATGGTCAATCCAGGTGGCATCACAGCCCTTGAACGAATTTTGTAAGAATTTCTCTCTCTTTCACTGTCTTTGTTTCACGGGTTTTTAAAAGTGATTGATTTTTATAAAGGGGTTTAGCTGCTTTTCACTGCTGTGTTTATGCCGCTTTACACCCACTTGACTCACTTACAGAGAGATATCAATACATAGGTTTTAAGATTCTTACTAGTCAGATATATTCTTGGGCGGTGAATAGGGGGTTTTGAGTCCAGATCACTGAGCAAGGAGTAGGTCTTGTCTATTACATATTGGGTTTATGGAATGGTCTCTGAGCTAATTTGAAACCCTTCTTTTATGCATCACCCCACCTCACCTTTCCCGTTAAGCAGCCATAGTGTGTTTTCTAAACGTGTGACTCTGTTCTGTTTTGTAATTCAGTGCAAGGGTAGCGGTTTTTACATTCCCTCTATAAGTGATATCTTATGATAAGTGTCTTTTTCTGTGTGACTTATTTCACTTAGAATCGTCGTACCTAAATCCACTCATCATGCTGCTACTAGCCTTATGACGTTGATTTCATGGCTGAGTGATATTCCATTGTACAAAAGGACCACAACTTCTTTATCCATTTTTCTCTTTCCTGGGATATTTAAGGTGTAACGAAGTGGAGGTTCTTGTCAACAGAGCAGCCCTAAACTTTGGGGTGTCTGTGCCTTGCTGATTTTTAGTTTTCCCAATTTATACGCCCATGAGTGGAAGTGCCCTATGCTGTCGAAGCTGAGTTTTTTCTATGTTTCAGGACACACCGTACACTTCTCCAGAGTGGCTGTTGGCAATTTACGTCACGCTCATCAGCGTAGCAAGTCTCCCGTTTCTCCATGGCCTTTCCTGCATTTCTGGTTTTGACACTTTATTCAGCATGGCCCTTTTGACCGATGGGAAGCGAGACTTCTTTGTAGCGCTGATTTGCCTTTCCAGGTTGCTTGGTTGGCCAAAAAGGGCGCATGCGTTTTTTCCTGAATATATTCAGGAAAAAACGCATGCGCCCTTTTTGGCCAAGGGCATCATTGTCGAGGTTTTGCCGCTTTTCCCGTGCTTTAAAGGCGATTCGAATCTACCTCCTGAAATCTGTTTCCTGCAATTCTGCCTTGCTTTCAAATCCTCTTCGTTGTCTTCCGTCAATATATTTGTGGACGAGAGTTATCATTTATAACTCTGCAGGTTTGTGAATTGCAGTGCCCCTGAGCTCCATTTTTCAACTCGCTTTCTTGGGAGCTGGCCGCAAAAGCGCAGGATTGCTTCAGGCCCTATTCTGGTCCCGGGCGGCAGGCTGAGCCTGTGGTTAATTCTTCTTCCTGATGGGAAAATAGAGCGACCTGTGCCTGTCCCCTCACCTAGAGCTAGTGTCTCATTGGTTCCCCCTCTTCCCGTTCATCCTCAGGACAAATTGCAACCTGTACGGAACAGGAGGTTAAAGGTGCTGATTCTCCAAGGAGGGAGATTGCTAGTAAAGCGGCTGGAATGGCGAACCCGAGCACAAGGAGATGAGAAATGAGGTGCGTTTTAGAAAGCTTTCCCGATCACACGGTGTACCATCCTCTGGGATTCTCATGCATGTTTTCGATGTAGGAAGATGCCCTTGAACCTGGAGATTTGGGACCCATGGGATGGGTACCACGCAGTATTACTCTAAAGGGTCTGCGTTTGCTCACCCAACCTCACCAAACCTCTCAGCCCCAAGAGTGTCCACCCTTATGCCTCAATCAGCTGTGGGTCTAGATATGGTCAATCCAGGTGGCATCACAGCCCTTGAACGAATTTTGTAAGAATTTCTCTCTCTTTCACTGTCTTTGTTTCACGGGTTTTTAAAAGTGATTGATTTTTATAAAGGGGTTTAGCTGCTTTTCACTGCTGTGTTTATGCCGCTTTACACCCACTTGACTCACTTACAGAGAGATATCAATACATAGGTTTTAAGATTCTTACTAGTCAGATATATTCTTGGGCGGTGAATAGGGGGTTTTGAGTCCAGATCACTGAGCAAGGAGTAGGTCTTGTCTACTACATATTGGGTTTATGGAATGGTCTCTGAGCTAATTTGAAACCCTTGTTTTATGCATCACCCCACCTCACCTTTCCCGTTAAGCAGCCATAGTGTGTTTTCTAAACGTGTGACTCTGTTCTGTTTTGTAATTCAGTGCAAGGGTAGCGGTTTTTACATTCCCTCTATAAGTGATATCTTATGATAAGTGTCTTTTTCTGTGTGACTTATTTCACTTAGAATCGTCGTACCTAAATCCACTCATCATGCTGCTACTAGCCTTATGACGTTGATTTCATGGCTGAGTGATATTCCATTGTACAAAAGGACCACAACTTCTTTATCCATTTTTCTCTTTCCTGGGATATTTAAGGTGTAACGAAGTGGAGGTTCTTGTCAACAGAGCAGCCCTAAACTTTGGGGTGCCTGTGCCTTGCTGATTTTTAGTTTTCCCAATTTATACGCCCATGAGTGGAAGTGCCCTATGCTGTCGAAGCTGAGTTTTTTCTATGTTTCAGGACACACCGTACACTTCTCCAGAGTGGCTGTTGGCAATTTACGTCACGCCCATCAGCGTAGCAAGTCTCCCGTTTCTCCATGGCCTTTCCTGCATTTCTGGTTTTGACACTTTATTCAGCATGGCCCTTTTGACCGATGGGAAGCGAGAATTCTTTGTAGCGCTGATTTGCCTTTCCAGGTTGCTTGGTTGGCCAAAAAGGGCGCATGCGTTTTTTCCTGAATATATTCAGGAAAAAACGCATGCGCCCTTTTTGGCCAAGGGCATCATTGTCGAGGTTTTGCCGCTTTTCCCGTGCTTTAAAGGCGATTCGAATCTACCTCCTGAAATCTGTTTCCTGCAATTCTGCCTTGCTTTCAAATCCTCTTCGTTGTCTTCCGTCAATATATTTGTGGACGAGAGTTATCATTTATAACTCTGCAGGTTTGTGAATTGCAGTGCCCCTGAGCTCCATTTTTCAACTCGCTTTCTTGGGAGCTGGCCGCAAAAGCGCAGGATTGCTTCAGACCCTATTCTGGTCCCGGGCGGCAGGCTGAGCCTGTGGTTAATTCTTCTTCCTGATGGGAAAATAGAGTGACCTGTGCCTGTCCCCTCACCTAGAGCTAGTGTCTCATTGGTTCCCCCTCTTCCCGTTCATCCTCAGGACAAATTGCAACCTGTACGGAACAGGAGGTTAAAGGTGCTGATTCTCCATGGAGGGAGATTGCTAGTAAAGTGGCTGGAATGGCGAACCCGAGCACAAGGAGATGAGAAATGAGGTGCGTTTTAGAAAGCTTTCCCGATCACACGGTGTACCATCCTCTGGGATTCTCATGCATGTTTTCGATGTAGGAAGATGCCCTTGAACCTGGAGATTTGGGACCCATGGGATGGGTACCACGCAGTATTACTCTAAAGGGTCTGCGTTTGCTCACCCAACCTCACCAAACCTCTCAGCCCCAAGAGTGTCCACCCTTATGCCTCAATCAGCTGTGGGTCTAGATATGGTCAATCCAGGTGGCATCACAGCCCTTGAACGAATTTTGTAAGAATTTCTCTCTCTTTCACTGTCTTTGTTTCACGGGTTTTTAAAAGTGATTGATTTTTATAAAGGGGTTTAGCTGCTTTTCACTGCTGTGTTTATGCCGCTTTACACCCACTTGACTCACTTACAGAGAGATATCAATACATAGGTTTTAAGATTCTTACTAGTCAGATATATTCTTGGGCGGTGAATAGGGGGTTTTGAGTCCAGATCACTGAGCAAGGAGTAGGTCTTGTCTATTACATATTGGGTTTATGGAACGGTCTCTGAGCTAATTTGAAACCCTTGTTTTATGCATCACCCCACCTCACCTTTCCCGTTAAGCAGCCATAGTGTGTTTTCTAAACGTGTGACTCTGTTCTGTTTTGTAATTCAGTGCAAGGGTAGCGGTTTTTACATTCCCTCTATAAGTGATATCTTATGATAAGTGTCTTTTTCTGTGTGACTTATTTCACTTAGAATCGTCGTACCTAAATCCACTCATCATGCTGCTACTAGCCTTATGACGTTGATTTCATGGCTGAGTGATATTCCATTGTACAAAAGGACCACAACTTCTTTATCCATTTTTCTCTTTCCTGGGATATTTAAGGTGTAACGAAGTGGAGGTTCTTGTCAACAGAGCAGCCCTAAACTTTGGGGTGCCTGTGCCTTGCTGATTTTTAGTTTTCCCAATTTATACGCCCATGAGTGGAAGTGCCCTATGCTGTCGAAGCTGAGTTTTTTCTATGTTTCAGGACACACCGTACACTTCTCCAGAGTGGCTGTTGGCAATTTACGTCACGCCCATCAGCGTAGCAAGTCTCCCGTTTCTCCATGGCCTTTCCTGCATTTCTGGTTTTGACACTTTATTCAGCATGGCCCTTTTGACCGATGGGAAGCGAGACTTCTTTGCAGCGCTGATTTGCCTTTCCAGGTTGCTTGGTTGGCCAAAAAGGGCGCATGCGTTTTTTCCTGAATATATTCAGGAAAAAACGCATGCGCCCTTTTTGGCCAAGGGCATCATTGTCGAGGTTTTGCCGCTTTTCCCGTGCTTCAAAGGCGATTCGAATCTACCTCCTGAAATCTGTTTCCTGAAATTCTGCCTTGCTTTCAAATCCTCTTCGTTGTCTTCCGTCAATATATTTGTGGACGAGAGTTATCATTTATAACTCTGCAGGTTTGTGAATTGCAGTGCCCCTGAGCTCCATTTTTCAACTCGCTTTCTTGGGAGCTGGCCGCAAAAGCGCAGGATTGCTTCAGGCCCTATTCTGGTCCCGGGCGGCAGGCTGAGCCTGTGGTTAATTCTTCTTCCTGATGGGAAAATAGAGCGACCTGTGCCTTTCCCAACACCTAGAGCTAGTGTCTCATTGGTTCCCCCTCTTCCCGTTCATCCTCAGGACAAATTGCAACCTGTACGGAACAGGAGGTTAAAGGTGCTGATTCTCCAAGGAGGGAGATTGCTAGTAAAGCGGCTGGAATGGCGAACCCGAGCACAAGGAGATGAGAAATGAGGTGCGTTTTAGAAACCTTTCCCGATCACACGGTGTACCATCCTCTGGGATTCTCATGCATGTTTTCGATGTAGGAAGATGCCCTTGAACCTGGAGATTTGGGACCCATGGGATGGGTACCACGCAGTATTACTCTAAAGGGTCTGCGTTTGCTCACCCAACCTCACCAAACCTCTCAGCCCCAAGAGTGTCCACCCTTATGCCTCAATCAGCTGTGGGTCTAGATATGGTCAATCCAGGTGGCATCACAGCCCTTGAACGAATTTTGTAAGAATTTCTCTCTCTTTCACTGTCTTTGTTTCACGGGTTTTTAAAAGTGATTGATTTTTATAAAGGGGTTTAGCTGCTTTTCACTGCTGTGTTTATGCCGCTTTACACCCACTTGACTCACTTACAGAGAGATATCAATACATAGGTTTTAAGATTCTTACTAGTCAGATATATTCTTGGGCGGTGAATAGGGGGTTTTGAGTCCAGATCACTGAGCAAGGAGTAGGTCTTGTCTATTACATATTGGGTTTATGGAACGGTCTCTGAGCTAATTTGAAACCCTTGTTTTATGCATCACCCCACCTCACCTTTCCCATTAAGCAGCCATAGTGTGTTTTCTAAACGTGTGACTCTGTTCTGTTTTGTAATTCAGTGCAAGGGTAGCGGTTTTTACATTCCCTCTATAAGTGATATCTTATGATAAGTGTCTTTTTCTGTGTGACTTATTTCACTTAGAATCGTCGTACCTAAATCCACTCATCATGCTGCTACTAGCCTTATGACGTTGATTTCATGGCTGAGTGATATTCCATTGTACAAAAGGACCACAACTTCTTTATCCATTTTTCTCTTTCCTGGGATATTTAAGGTGTAACGAAGTGGAGGTTCTTGTCAACAGAGCAGCCCTAAACTTTGGGGTGCCTGTGCCTTGCTGATTTTTAGTTTTCCCAATTTAAACGCCCATGAGTGGAAGTGCCCTATGCTGTCTAAGCTGAGTTTTTTCTATGTTTCAGGACACACCGTACACTTCTCCAGAGTGGCTGTTGGCAATTTACGTCACGCCCATCAGCGTAGCAAGTCTCCCGTTTCTCCATGGCCTTTCCTGCATTTCTGGTTTTGACACTTTATTCAGCATGGCCCTTTTGACCGATGGGAAGCGAGACTTCTTTGTAGCGCTGATTTGCCTTTCCAGGTTGCTTGGTTGGCCAAAAAGGGCGCATGCGTTTTTTCCTGAATATATTCAGGAAAAAACGCATGCGCCCTTTTTGGCCAAGGGCATCATTGTCGAGGTTTTGCCGCTTTTCCCGTGCTTCAAAGGCGATTCGAATCTACCTCCTGAAATCTGTTTCCTGAAATTCTGCCTTGCTTTCAAATCCTCTTCGTTGTCTTCCGTCAATATATTTGTGGACGAGAGTTATCATTTATAACTCTGCAGGTTTGTGAATTGCAGTGCCCCTGAGCTCCATTTTTCAACTCGCTTTCTTGGGAGCTGGCCGCAAAAGCGCAGGATTGCTTCAGGCCCTATTCTGGTCCCGGGCGGCAGGCTGAGCCTGTGGTTAATTCTTCTTCCTGATGGGAAAATAGAGCGACCTGTGCCTGTCCCAACACCTAGAGCTAGTGTCTCATTGGTTCCCCCTCTTCCCGTTCATCCTCAGGACAAATTGCAACCTGTACGGAACAGGAGGTTAAAGGTGCTGATTCTCCAAGGAGGGAGATTGCTAGTAAAGCGGCTGGAATGGCGAACCCGAGCACAAGGAGATGAGAAATGAGGTGCGTTTTAGAAACCTTTCCCGATCACACGGTGTACCATCCTCTGGGATTCTCATGCATGTTTTCGATGTAGGAAGATGCCCTTGAACCTGGAGATTTGGGACCCATGGGATGGGTACCACGCAGTATTACTCTAAAGGGTCTGCGTTTGCTCACCCAACCTCACCAAACCTCTCAGCCCCAAGAGTGTCCACCCTTATGCCTCAATCAGCTGTGGGTCTAGATATGGTCAATCCAGGTGGCATCACAGCCCTTGAACGAATTTTGTAAGAATTTCTCTCTCTTTCACTGTCTTTGTTTCACGGGTTTTTAAAAGTGATTGATTTTTATAAAGGGGTTTAGCTGCTTTTCACTGCTGTGTTTATGCCGCTTTACACCCACTTGACTCACTTACAGAGAGATATCAATACATAGGTTTTAAGATTCTTACTAGTCAGATATATTCTTGGGCGGTGAATAGGGGGTTTTGAGTCCAGATCACTGAGCAAGGAGTAGGTCTTGTCTATTACATATTGGGTTTATGGAACGGTCTCTGAGCTAATTTGAAACCCTTGTTTTATGCATCACCCCACCTCACCTTTCCCGTTAAGTAGCCATAGTGTGTTTTCTAAACGTGTGACTCTGTTCTGTTTTGTAATTCAGTGCAAGGGTAGCGGTTTTTACATTCCCTCTATAAGTGATATCTTATGATAAGTGTCTTTTTCTGTGTGACTTATTTCAGTTAGAATCGTCGTACCTAAATCCACTCACCATGCTGCTACTAGCCTTATGACGTTGATTTCATGGCTGAGTGATATTCCATTGTACAAAAGGACCACAACTTCTTTATCCATTTTTCTCTTTCCTGGGATATTTAAGGTGTAACGAAGTGGAGGTTCTTGTCAACAGAGCAGCCCTAAACTTTGGGGTGCCTGTGCCTTGCTGATTTTTAGTTTTCCCAATTTAAACGCCCATGAGTGGAAGTGCCCTATGCTGTCTAAGCTGAGTTTTTTCTATGTTTCAGGACACACCGTACACTTCTCCAGAGTGGCTGTTGGCAATTTACGTCACGCCCATCAGCGTAGCAAGTCTCCCGTTTCTCCATGGCCTTTCCTGCATTTCTGGTTTTGACACTTTATTCAGCATGGCCCTTTTGACCGATGGGAAGCGAGACTTCTTTGTAGCGCTGATTTGCCTTTCCAGGTTGCTTGGTTGGCCAAAAAGGGCGCATGCGTTTTTTCCTGAATATATTCAGGAAAAAACGCATGCGCCCTTTTTGGCCAAGGGCATCATTGTCGAGGTTTTGCCGCTTTTCCCGTGCTTCAAAGGCGATTCGAATCTACCTCCTGAAATCTGTTTCCTGAAATTCTGCCTTGCTTTCAAATCCTCTTCGTTGTCTTCCGTCAATATATTTGTGGACGAGAGTTATCATTTATAACTCTGCAGGTTTGTGAATTGCAGTGCCCCTGAGCTCCATTTTTCAACTCGCTTTCTTGGGAGCTGGCCGCAAAAGCGCAGGATTGCTTCAGGCCCTATTCTGGTCCCGGGCGGCAGGCTGAGCCTGTGGTTAATTCTTCTTCCTGATGGGAAAATAGAGCGACCTGTGCCTTTCCCAACACCTAGAGCTAGTGTCTCATTGGTTCCCCCTCTTCCCGTTCATCCTCAGGACAAATTGCAACCTGTACGGAACAGGAGGTTAAAGGTGCTGATTCTCCAAGGAGGGAGATTGCTAGTAAAGCGGCTGGAATGGCGAACCCGAGCACAAGGAGATGAGAAATGAGGTGCGTTTTAGAAACCTTTCCCGATCACACGGTGTACCATCCTCTGGGATTCTCATGCATGTTTTCGATGTAGGAAGATGCCCTTGAACCTGGAGATTTGGGACCCATGGGATGGGTACCACGCAGTATTACTCTAAAGCGTCTGCGTTTGCTCACCCAACCTCACCAAACCTCTCAGCCCCAAGAGTGTCCACCCTTATGCCTCAATCAGCTGTGGGTCTAGATATGGTCAATCCAGGTGGCATCACAGCCCTTGAACGAATTTTGTAAGAATTTCTCTCTCTTTCACTGTCTTTGTTTCACGGGTTTTTAAAAGTGATTGATTTTTATAAAGGGGTTTAGCTGCTTTTCACTGCTGTGTTTATGCCGCTTTACACCCACTTGACTCACTTACAGAGAGATATCAATACATAGGTTTTAAGATTCTTACTAGTCAGATATATTCTTGGGCGGTGAATAGGGGGTTTTGAGTCCAGATCACTGAGCAAGGAGTAGGTCTTGTCTATTACATATTGGGTTTATGGAACGGTCTCTGAGCTAATTTGAAACCCTTGTTTTATGCATCACCCCACCTCACCTTTCCCGTTAAGCAGCCATAGTGTGTTTTCTAAACGTGTGACTCTGTTCTGTTTTGTAATTCAGTGCAAGGGTAGCGGTTTTTACATTCCCTCTATAAGTGATATCTTATGATAAGTGTCTTTTTCTGTGTGACTTATTTCACTTAGAATCGTCGTACCTAAATCCACTCATCATGCTGCTACTAGCCTTATGACGTTGATTTCATGGCTGAGTGATATTCCATTGTACAAAAGGACCACAACTTCTTTATCCATTTTTCTCTTTCCTGGGATATTTAAGGTGTAACGAAGTGGAGGTTCTTGTCAACAGAGCAGCCCTAAACTTTGGGGTGCCTGTGCCTTGCTGATTTTTAGTTTTCCCAATTTAAACGCCCATGAGTGGAAGTGCCCTATGCTGTCTAAGCTGAGTTTTTTCTATGTTTCAGGACACACCGTACACTTCTCCAGAGTGGCTGTTGGCAATTTACGTCACGCCCATCAGCGTAGCAAGTCTCCCGTTTCTCCATGGCCTTTCCTGCATTTCTGGTTTTGACACTTTATTCAGCATGGCCCTTTTGACCGATGGGAAGCGAGACTTCTTTGTAGCGCTGATTTGCCTTTCCAGGTTGCTTGGTTGGCCAAAAAGGGCGCATGCGTTTTTTCCTGAATATATTCAGGAAAAAACGCATGCGCCCTTTTTGGCCAAGGGCATCATTGTCGAGGTTTTGCCGCTTTTCCCGTGCTTCAAAGGCGATTCGAATCTACCTCCTGAAATCTGTTTCCTGAAATTCTGCCTTGCTTTCAAATCCTCTTCGTTGTCTTCCGTCAATATATTTGTGGACGAGAGTTATCATTTATAACTCTGCAGGTTTGTGAATTGCAGTGCCCCTGAGCTCCATTTTTCAACTCGCTTTCTTGGGAGCTGGCCGCAAAAGCGCAGGATTGCTTCAGGCCCTATTCTGGTCCCGGGCGGCAGGCTGAGCCTGTGGTTAATTCTTCTTCCTGATGGGAAAATAGAGCGACCTGTGCCTGTCCCAACACCTAGAGCTAGTGTCTCATTGGTTCCCCCTCTTCCCGTTCATCCTCAGGACAAATTGCAACCTGTACGGAACAGGAGGTTAAAGGTGCTGATTCTCCAAGGAGGGAGATTGCTAGTAAAGCGGCTGGAATGGCGAACCCGAGCACAAGGAGATGAGAAATGAGGTGCGTTTTAGAAACCTTTCCCGATCACACGGTGTACCATCCTCTGGGATTCTCCTGCATGTTTTCGATGTAGGAAGATGCCCTTGAACCTGGAGATTTGGGACCCATGGGATGGGTACCACGCAGTATTACTCTAAAGCGTCTGCGTTTGCTCACCCAACCTCACCAAACCTCTCAGCCCCAAGAGTGTCCACCCTTATGCCTCAATCAGCTGTGGGTCTAGATATGGTCAATCCAGGTGGCATCACAGCCCTTGAACGAATTTTGTAAGAATTTCTCTCTCTTTCACTGTCTTTGTTTCACGGGTTTTTAAAAGTGATTGATTTTTATAAAGGGGTTTAGCTGCTTTTCACTGCTGTGTTTATGCCGCTTTACACCCACTTGACTCACTTACAGAGAGATATCAATACATAGGTTTTAAGATTCTTACTAGTCAGATATATTCTTGGGCGGTGAATAGGGGGTTTTGAGTCCAGATCACTGAGCAAGGAGTAGGTCTTGTCTATTACATATTGGGTTTATGGAACGGTCTCTGAGCTAATTTGAAACCCTTGTTTTATGCATCACCCCACCTCACCTTTCCCGTTAAGCAGCCATAGTGTGTTTTCTAAACGTGTGACTCTGTTCTGTTTTGTAATTCAGTGCAAGGGTAGCGGTTTTTACATTCCCTCTATAAGTGATATCTTATGATAAGTGTCTTTTTCTGTGTGACTTATTTCACTTAGAATCGTCGTACCTAAATCCACTCATCATGCTGCTACTAGCCTTATGACGTTGATTTCATGGCTGAGTGATATTCCATTGTACAAAAGGACCACAACTTCTTTATCCATTTTTCTCTTTCCTGGGATATTTAAGGTGTAACGAAGTGGAGGTTCTTGTCAACAGAGCAGCCCTAAACTTTGGGGTGCCTGTGCCTTGCTGATTTTTAGTTTTCCCAATTTATACGCCCATGAGTGGAAGTGCCCTATGCTGTCGAAGCTGAGTTTTTTCTATGTTTCAGGACACACCGTACACTTCTCCAGAGTGGCTGTTGGCAATTTACGTCACGCCCATCAGCGTAGCAAGTCTCCCGTTTCTCCATGGCCTTTCCTGCATTTCTGGTTTTGACACTTTATTCAGCATGGCCCTTTTGACCGATGGGAAGCGAAACTTCTTTGTAGCGCTGATTTGCCTTTCCAGGTTGCTTGGTTGGCCAAAAAGGGCGCATGCGTTTTTTCCTGAATATATTCAGGAAAAAACGCATGCGCCCTTTTTGGCCAAGGGCATCATTGTCGAGGTTTTGCCGCTTTTCCCGTGCTTTAAAGGCGATTCGAATCTACCTCCTGAAATCTGTTTCCTGCAATTCTGCCTTGCTTTCAAATTCTCTTCGTTGTCTTCCGTCAATATATTTGTGGACGAGAGTTATCATTTATAACTCTGCAGGTTTGTGAATTGCAGTGCCCCTGAGCTCCATTTTTCAACTCGCTTTCTTGGGAGCTGGCCGCAAAAGCGCAGGATTGCTTCAGGCCCTATTCTGGTCCCGGGCGGCAGGCTGAGCCTGTGGTTAATTCTTCTTCCTGATGGGAAAATAGAGCGACCTGTGCCTGTCCCCTCACCTAGAGCTAGTGTCTCATTGGTTCCCCCTCTTCCCGTTCATCCTCAGGACAAATTGCAACCTGTACGGAACAGGAGGTTAAAGGTGTTGATTCTCCAAGGAGGGAGATTGCTAGTAAAGCGGCTGGAATGGCGAACCCGAGCACAAGGAGATGAGAAATGAGGTGCGTTTTAGAAACCTTTCCCGATCACACGGTGTACCATCCTCTGGGATTCTCATGCATGTTTTCGATGTAGGAAGATGCCCTTGAACCTGGAGATTTGGGACCCATGGGATGGGTACCACGCAGTATTACTCTAAAGGGTCTGCGTTTGCTCACCCAACCTCACCAAACCTCTCAGCCCCAAGAGTGTCCACCCTTATGCCTCAATCAGCTGTGGGTCTAGATATGGTCAATCCAGGTGGCATCACAGCCCTTGAACGAATTTTGTAAGAATTTCTCTCTCTTTCACTGTCTTTGTTTCACGGGTTTTTAAAAGTGATTGATTTTTATAAAGGGGTTTAGCTGCTTTTCACTGCTGTGTTTATGCCGCTTTACACCCACTTGACTCACTTACAGAGAGATATCAATACATAGGTTTTAAGATTCTTACTAGTCAGATATATTCTTGGGCGGTGAATAGGGGGTTTTGAGTCCAGATCACTGAGCAAGGAGTAGGTCTTGTCTATTACATATTGGGTTTATGGAACGGTCTCTGAGCTAATTTGAAACCCTTGTTTTATGCATCACCCCACCTCACCTTTCCCGTTAAGCAGCCATAGTGTGTTTTCTAAACGTGTGACTCTGTTCTGTTTTGTAATTCAGTGCAAGGGTAGCGGTTTTTACATTCCCTCTATAAGTGATATCTTATGATAAGTGTCTTTTTCTGTGTGACTTATTTCACTTAGAATCGTCGTACCTAAATCCACTCATCATGCTGCTACTAGCCTTATGACGTTGATTTCATGGCTGAGTGATATTCCATTGTACAAAAGGACCACAACTTCTTTATCCATTTTTCTCTTTCCTGGGATATTTAAGGTGTAACGAAGTGGAGGTTCTTGTCAACAGAGCAGCCCTAAACTTTGGGGTGCCTGTGCCTTGCTGATTTTTAGTTTTCCCAATTTATACGCCCATGAGTGGAAGTGCCCTATGCTGTCGAAGCTGAGTTTTTTCTATGTTTCAGGACACACCGTACACTTCTCCAGAGTGGCTGTTGGCAATTTACGTCACGCCCATCAGCGTAGCAAGTCTCCCGTTTCTCCATGGCCTTTCCTGCATTTCTGGTTTTGACACTTTATTCAGCATGGCCCTTTTGACCGATGGGAAGCGAGACTTCTTTGTAGCGCTGATTTGCCTTTCCAGGTTGCTTGGTTGGCCAAAAAGGGCGCATGCGTTTTTTCCTGAATATATTCAGGAAAAAACGCATGCGCCCTTTTTGGCCAAGGGCATCATTGTCGAGGTTTTGCCGCTTTTCCCGTGCTTTAAAGGCGATTCGAATCTACCTCCTGAAATCTGTTTCCTGCAATTCTGCCTTGCTTTCAAATCCTCTTCGTTGTCTTCCGTCAATATATTTGTGGACGAGAGTTATCATTTATAACTCTGCAGGTTTGTGAATTGCAGTGCCCCTGAGCTCCATTTTTCAACTCGCTTTCTTGGGAGCTGGCCGCAAAAGCGCAGGATTGCTTCAGGCCCTATTCTGGTCCCGGGCGGCAGGCTGAGCCTGTGGTTAATTCTTCTTCCTGATGGGAAAATAGAGTGATCTGTGCCTGTCCCCTCACCTAGAGCTAGTGTCTCATTGGTTCCCCCTCTTCCCGTTCATCCTCAGGACAAATTGCAACCTGTACGGAACAGGAGGTTAAAGGTGCTGATTCTCCAAGGAGGGAGATTGCTAGTAAAGCGGCTGGAATGGCGAACCCGAGCACAAGGAGATGAGAAATGAGGTGCGTTTTAGAAACCTTTCCCGATCACACGGTGTACCATCCTCTGGGATTCTCCTGCATGTTTTCGATGTAGGAAGATGCCCTTGAACCTGGAGATTTGGGACCCATGGGATGGGTACCACGCAGTATTACTCTAAAGGGTCTGCGTTTGCTCACCCAACCTCACCAAACCTCTCAGCCCCAAGAGTGTCCACCCTTATGCCTCAATCAGCTGTGGGTCTAGATATGGTCAATCCAGGTGGCATCACAGCCCTTGAACGAATTTTGTAAGAATTTCTCTCTCTTTCACTGTCTTTGTTTCACGGGTTTTTAAAAGTGATTGATTTTTATAAAGGGGTTTAGCTGCTTTTCACTGCTGTGTTTATGCCGCTTTACACCCACTTGACTCACTTACAGAGAGATATCAATACATAGGTTTTAAGATTCTTACTAGTCAGATATATTCTTGGGCGGTGAATAGGGGGTTTTGAGTCCAGATCACTGAGCAAGGAGTAGGTCTTGTCTATTACATATTGGGTTTGTGGAACGGTCTCTGAGCTAATTTGAAACCCTTGTTTTATGCATCACCCCACCTCACCTTTCCCGTTAAGCAGCCATAGTGTGTTTTCTAAACGTGTGACTCTGTTCTGTTTTGTAATTCAGTGCAAGGGTAGCGGTTTTTACATTCCCTCTATAAGTGATATCTTATGATAAGTGTCTTTTTCTGTGTGACTTATTTCACTTAGAATCGTCGTACCTAAATCCACTCATCATGCTGCTACTAGCCTTATGACGTTGATTTCATGGCTGAGTGATATTCCATTGTACAAAAGGACCACAACTTCTTTATCCATTTTTCTCTTTCCTGGGATATTTAAGGTGTAATGAAGTGGAGGTTCTTGTCAACAGAGCAGCCCTAAACTTTGGGGTGCCTGTGCCTTGCTGATTTTTAGTTTTCCCAATTTATACGCCCATGAGTGGAAGTGCCCTATGCTGTCGAAGCTGAGTTTTTTCTATGTTTCAGGACACACCGTACACTTCTCCAGAGTGGCTGTTGGCAATTTACGTCACGCCCATCAGCGTAGCAAGTCTCCCGTTTCTCCATGGCCTTTCCTGCATTTCTGGTTTTGACACTTTATTCAGCATGGCCCTTTTGACCGATGGGAAGCGAGACTTCTTTGTAGCGCTGATTTGCCTTTCCAGGTTGCTTGGTTGGCCAAAAAGGGCGCATGCGTTTTTTCCTGAATATATTCAGGAAAAAACGCATGCGCCCTTTTTGGCCAAGGGCATCATTGTCGAGGTTTTGCCGCTTTTCCCGTGCTTCAAAGGCGATTCGAATCTACCTCCTGAAATCTGTTTCCTGCAATTCTGCCTTGCTTTCAAATCCTCTTCGTTGTCTTCCGTCAATATATTTGTGGACGAGAGTTATCATTTATAACTCTGCAGGTTTGTGAATTGCAGTGCCCCTGAGCTCCATTTTTCAACTCGCTTTCTTGGGAGCTGGCCGCAAAAGCGCAGGATTGCTTCAGGCCCTATTCTGGTCCCGGGCGGCAGGCTGAGCCTGTGGTTAATTCTTCTTCCTGATGGGAAAATAGAGTGACCTGTGCCTGTCCCCTCACCTAGAGCTAGTGTCTCATTGGTTCCCCCTCTTCCCGTTCATCCTCAGGACAAATTGCAACCTGTACGGAACAGGAGGTTAAAGGTGTTGATTCTCCAAGGAGGGAGATTGCTAGTAAAGCGGCTGGACTGGCGAACCCGAGCACAAGGAGATGAGAAATGAGGTGCGTTTTAGAAACCTTTCCCGATCACACGGTGTACCATCCTCTGGGATTCTCCTGCATGTTTTCGATGTAGGAAGATGCCCTTGAACCTGGAGATTTGGGACCCATGGGATGGGTACCACGCAGTATTACTCTAAAGGGTCTGCGTTTGCTCACCCAACCTCACCAAACCTCTCAGCCCCAAGAGTGTCCACCCTTATGCCTCAATCAGCTGTGGGTCTAGATATGGTCAATCCAGGTGGCATCACAGCCCTTGAACGAATTTTGTAAGAATTTCTCTCTCTTTCACTGTCTTTGTTTCACGGGTTTTTAAAAGTGATTGATTTTTATAAAGGGGTTTAGCTGCTTTTCACTGCTGTGTTTATGCCGCTTTACACCCACTTGACTCACTTACAGAGAGATATCAATACATAGGTTTTAAGATTCTTACTAGTCAGATATATTCTTGGGCGGTGAATAGGGGGTTTTGAGTCCAGATCACTGAGCAAGGAGTAGGTCTTGTCTATTACATATTGGGTTTATGGAACGGTCTCTGAGCTAATTTGAAACCCTTGTTTTATGCATCACCCCACCTCACCTTTCCCGTTAAGCAGCCATAGTGTGTTTTCTAAACGTGTGACTCTGTTCTGTTTTGTAATTCAGTGCAAGGGTAGCGGTTTTTACATTCCCTCTATAAGTGATATCTTATGATAAGTGTCTTTTTCTGTGTGACTTATTTCACTTAGAATCGTCGTACCTAAATCCACTCATCATGCTGCTACTAGCCTTATGACGTTGATTTCATGGCTGAGTGATATTCCATTGTACAAAAGGACCACAACTTCTTTATCCATTTTTCTCTTTCCTGGGATATTTAAGGTGTAACGAAGTGGAGGTTCTTGTCAACAGAGCAGCCCTAAACTTTGGGGTGCCTGTGCCTTGCTGATTTTTAGTTTTCCCAATTTATACGCCCATGAGTGGAAGTGCCCTATGCTGTCTAAGCTGAGTTTTTTCTATGTTTCAGGACACACCGTACACTTCTCCAGAGTGGCTGTTGGCAATTTACGTCACGCCCATCAGCGTAGCAAGTCTCCCGTTTCTCCATGGCCTTTCCTGCATTTCTGGTTTTGACACTTTATTCAGCATGGCCCTTTTGACCGATGGGAAGCGAGACTTCTTTGTAGCGCTGATTTGCCTTTCCAGGTTGCTTGGTTGGCCAAAAAGGGCGCATGCGTTTTTTCCTGAATATATTCAGGAAAAAACGCATGCGCCCTTTTTGGCCAAGGGCATCATTGTCGAGGTTTTGCCGCTTTTCCCGTGCTTTAAAGGCGATTCGAATCTACCTCCTGAAATCTGTTTCCTGCAATTCTGCCTTGCTTTCAAATCCTCTTCGTTGTCTTCCGTCAATATATTTGTGGACGAGAGTTATCATTTATAACTCTGCAGGTTTGTGAATTGCAGTGCCCCTGAGCTCCATTTTTCAACTCGCTTTCTTGGGAGCTGGCCGCAAAAGCGCAGGATTGCTTCAGGCCCTATTCTGGTCCCGGGCGGCAGGCTGAGCCTGTGGTTAATTCTTCTTCCTGATGGGAAAATAGAGCGATCTGTGCCTGTCCCCTCACCTAGAGCTAGTGTCTCATTGGTTCCCCCTCTTCCCGTTCATCCTCAGGACAAATTGCAACCTGTACGGAACAGGAGGTTAAAGGTGTTGATTCTCCAAGGAGGGAGATTGCTAGTAAAGCGGCTGGACTGGCGAACCCGAGCACAAGGAGATGAGAAATGAGGTGCGTTTTAGAAACCTTTCCCGATCACACGGTGTACCATCCTCTGGGATTCTCCTGCATGTTTTCGATGTAGGAAGATGCCCTTGAACCTGGAGATTTGGGACCCATGGGATGGGTACCACGCAGTATTACTCTAAAGGGTCTGCGTTTGCTCACCCAACCTCACCAAACCTCTCAGCCCCAAGAGTGTCCACCCTTATGCCTCAATCAGCTGTGGGTCTAGATATGGTCAATCCAGGTGGCATCACAGCCCTTGAACGAATTTTGTAAGAATTTCTCTCTCTTTCACTGTCTTTGTTTCACGGGTTTTTAAAAGTGATTGATTTTTATAAAGGGGTTTAGCTGCTTTTCACTGCTGTGTTTATGCCGCTTTACACCCACTTGACTCACTTACAGAGAGATATCAATACATAGGTTTTAAGATTCTTACTAGTCAGATATATTCTTGGGCGGTGAATAGGGGGTTTTGAGTCCAGATCACTGAGCAAGGAGTAGGTCTTGTCTATTACATATTGGGTTTATGGAACGGTCTCTGAGCTAATTTGAAACCCTTGTTTTATGCATCACCCCACCTCACCTTTCCCGTTAAGCAGCCATAGTGTGTTTTCTAAACGTGTGACTCTGTTCTGTTTTGTAATTCAGTGCAAGGGTAGCGGTTTTTACATTCCCTCTATAAGTGATATCTTATGATAAGTGTCTTTTTCTGTGTGACTTATTTCACTTAGAATCGTCGTACCTAAATCCACTCATCATGCTGCTACTAGCCTTATGACGTTGATTTCATGGCTGAGTGATATTCCATTGTACAAAAGGACCACAACTTCTTTATCCATTTTTCTCTTTCCTGGGATATTTAAGGTGTAACGAAGTGGAGGTTCTTGTCAACAGAGCAGCCCTAAACTTTGGGGTGCCTGTGCCTTGCTGATTTTTAGTTTTCCCAATTTATACGCCCATGAGTGGAAGTGCCCTATGCTGTCGAAGCTGAGTTTTTTCTATGTTTCAGGACACACCGTACACTTCTCCAGAGTGGCTGTTGGCAATTTACGTCACGCCCATCAGCGTAGCAAGTCTCCCGTTTCTCCATGGCCTTTCCTGCATTTCTGGTTTTGACACTTTATTCAGCATGGCCCTTTTGACCGATGGGAAGCGAGACTTCTTTGTAGCGCTGATTTGCCTTTCCAGGTTGCTTGGTTGGCCAAAAAGGGCGCATGCGTTTTTTCCTGAATATATTCAGGAAAAAACGCATGCGCCCTTTTTGGCCAAGGGCATCATTGTCGAGGTTTTGCCGCTTTTCCCGTGCTTTAAAGGCGATTCGAATCTACCTCCTGAAATCTGTTTCCTGCAATTCTGCCTTGCTTTCAAATCCTCTTCGTTGTCTTCCGTCAATATATTTGTGGACGAGAGTTATCATTTATAACTCTGCAGGTTTGTGAATTGCAGTGCCCCTGAGCTCCATTTTTCAACTCGCTTTCTTGGGAGCTGGCCGCAAAAGCGCAGGATTGCTTCAGGCCCTATTCTGGTCCCGGGCGGCAGGCTGAGCCTGTGGTTAATTCTTCTTCCTGATGGGAAAATAGAGCGATCTGTGCCTGTCCCCTCACCTAGAGCTAGTGTCTCATTGGTTCCCCCTCTTCCCGTTCATCCTCAGGACAAATTGCAACCTGTACGGAACAGGAGGTTAAAGGTGCTGATTCTCCAAGGAGGGAGATTGCTAGTAAAGCGGCTGGAATGGCGAACCCGAGCACAAGGAGATGAGAAATGAGGTGCGTTTTAGAAACCTTTCCCGATCACACGGTGTACCATCCTCTGGGATTCTCATGCATGTTTTCGATGTAGGAAGATGCCCTTGAACCTGGAGATTTGGGACCCATGGGATGGGTACCACGCAGTATTACTCTAAAGGGTCTGCGTTTGCTCACCCAACCTCACCAAACCTCTCAGCCCCAAGAGTGTCCACCCTTATGCCTCAATCAGCTGTGGGTCTAGATATGGTCAATCCAGGTGGCATCACAGCCCTTGAACGAATTTTGTAAGAATTTCTCTCTCTTTCACTGTCTTTGTTTCACGGGTTTTTAAAAGTGATTGATTTTTATAAAGGGGTTTAGCTGCTTTTCACTGCTGTGTTTATGCCGCTTTACACCCACTTGACTCACTTACAGAGAGATATCAATACATAGGTTTTAAGATTCTTACTAGTCAGATATATTCTTGGGCGGTGAATAGGGGGTTTTGAGTCCAGATCACTGAGCAAGGAGTAGGTCTTGTCTATTACATATTGGGTTTATGGAACGGTCTCTGAGCTAATTTGAAACCCTTGTTTTATGCATCACCCCACCTCACCTTTCCCGTTAAGCAGCCATAGTGTGTTTTCTAAACGTGTGACTCTGTTCTGTTTTGTAATTCAGTGCAAGGGTAGCGGTTTTTACATTCCCTCTATAAGTGATATCTTATGATAAGTGTCTTTTTCTGTGTGACTTATTTCACTTAGAATCGTCGTACCTAAATCCACTCATCATGCTGCTACTAGCCTTATGACGTTGATTTCATGGCTGAGTGATATTCCATTGTACAAAAGGACCACAACTTCTTTATCCATTTTTCTCTTTCCTGGGATATTTAAGGTGTAACGAAGTGGAGGTTCTTGTCAACAGAGCAGCCCTAAACTTTGGGGTGCCTGTGCCTTGCTGATTTTTAGTTTTCCCAATTTATACGCCCATGAGTGGAAGTGCCCTATGCTGTCGAAGCTGAGTTTTTTCTATGTTTCAGGACACACCGTACACTTCTCCAGAGTGGCTGTTGGCAATTTACGTCACGCCCATCAGCGTAGCAAGTCTCCCGTTTCTCCATGGCCTTTCCTGCATTTCTGGTTTTGACACTTTATTCAGCATGGCCCTTTTGACCGATGGGAAGCGAGACTTCTTTGTAGCGCTGATTTGCCTTTCCAGGTTGCTTGGTTGGCCAAAAAGGGCGCATGCGTTTTTTCCTGAATATATTCAGGAAAAAACGCATGCGCCCTTTTTGGCCAAGGGCATCATTGTCGAGGTTTTGCCGCTTTTCCCGTGCTTTAAAGGTGATTCGAATCTACCTCCTGAAATCTGTTTCCTGCAATTCTGCCTTGCTTTCAAATCCTCTTCGTTGTCTTCCGTCAATATATTTGTGGACGAGAGTTATCATTTATAACTCTGCAGGTTTGTGAATTGCAGTGCCCCTGAGCTCCATTTTTCAACTCGCTTTCTTGGGAGCTGGCCGCAAAAGCGCAGGATTGCTTCAGGCCCTATTCTGGTCCCGGGCGGCAGGCTGAGCCTGTGGTTAATTCTTCTTCCTGATGGGAAAATAGAGCGACCTGTGCCTGTCCCCTCACCTAGAGCTAGTGTCTCATTGGTTCCCCCTCTTCCCGTTCATCCTCAGGACAAATTGCAACCTGTACGGAACAGGAGGTTAAAGGTGCTGATTCTCCAAGGAGGGAGATTGCTAGTAAAGCGGCTGGAATGGCGAACCCGAGCACAAGGAGATGAGAAATGAGGTGCGTTTTAGAAACCTTTCCCGATCACACGGTGTACCATCCTCTGGGATTCTCCTGCATGTTTTCGATGTAGGAAGATGCCCTTGAACCTGGAGATTTGGGACCCATGGGATGGGTACCACGCAGTATTACTCTAAAGGGTCTGCGTTTGCTCACCCAACCTCACCAAACCTCTCAGCCCCAAGAGTGTCCACCCTTATGCCTCAATCAGCTGTGGGTCTAGATATGGTCAATCCAGGTGGCATCACAGCCCTTGAACGAATTTTGTAAGAATTTCTCTCTCTTTCACTGTCTTTGTTTCACGGGTTTTTAAAAGTGATTGATTTTTATAAAGGGGTTTAGCTGCTTTTCACTGCTGTGTTTATGCCGCTTTACACCCACTTGACTCACTTACAGAGAGATATCAATACATAGGTTTTAAGATTCTTACTAGTCAGATATATTCTTGGGCGGTGAATAGGGGGTTTTGAGTCCAGATCACTGAGCAAGGAGTAGGTCTTGTCTATTACATATTGGGTTTATGGAACGGTCTCTGAGCTAATTTGAAACCCTTGTTTTATGCATCACCCCACCTCACCTTTCCCGTTAAGCAGCCATAGTGTGTTTTCTAAACGTGTGACTCTGTTCTGTTTTGTAATTCAGTGCAAGGGTAGCGGTTTTTACATTCCCTCTATAAGTGATATCTTATGATAAGTGTCTTTTTCTGTGTGACTTATTTCACTTAGAATCGTCGTACCTAAATCCACTCATCATGCTGCTACTAGCCTTATGACGTTGATTTCATGGCTGAGTGATATTCCATTGTACAAAAGGACCACAACTTCTTTATCCATTTTTCTCTTTCCTGGGATATTTAAGGTGTAACGAAGTGGAGGTTCTTGTCAACAGAGCAGCCCTAAACTTTGGGGTGCCTGTGCCTTGCTGATTTTTAGTTTTCCCAATTTATACGCCCATGAGTGGAAGTGCCCTATGCTGTCGAAGCTGAGTTTTTTCTATGTTTCAGGACACACCGTACACTTCTCCAGAGTGGCTGTTGGCAATTTACGTCATGCCCATCAGCGTAGCAAGTCTCCCGTTTCTCCATGGCCTTTCCTGCATTTCTGGTTTTGACACTTTATTCAGCATGGCCCTTTTGACCGATGGGAAGCGAGACTTCTTTGTAGCGCTGATTTGCCTTTCCAGGTTGCTTGGTTGGCCAAAAAGGGCGCATGCGTTTTTTCCTGAATATATTCAGGAAAAAACGCATGCGCCCTTTTTGGCCAAGGGCATCATTGTCGAGGTTTTGCCGCTTTTCCCGTGCTTTAAAGGCGATTCGAATCTACCTCCTGAAATCTGTTTCCTGCAATTCTGCCTTGCTTTCAAATCCTCTTCGTTGTCTTCCGTCAATATATTTGTGGACGAGAGTTATCATTTATAACTCTGCAGGTTTGTGAATTGCAGTGCCCCTGAGCTCCATTTTTCAACTCGCTTTCTTGGGAGCTGGCCGCAAAAGCGCAGGATTGCTTCAGGCCCTATTCTGGTCCCGGGCGGCAGGCTGAGCCTGTGGTTAATTCTTCTTCCTGATGGGAAAATAGAGCGACCTGTGCCTGTCCCCTCACCTAGAGCTAGTGTCTCATTGGTTCCCCCTCTTCCCGTTCATCCTCAGGACAAATTGCAACCTGTACGGAACAGGAGGTTAAAGGTGCTGATTCTCCAAGGAGGGAGATTGCTAGTAAAGCGGCTGGAATGGCGAACCCGAGCACAAGGAGATGAGAAATGAGGTGCGTTTTAGAAACCTTTCCCGATCACACGGTGTACCATCCTCTGGGATTCTCCTGCATGTTTTCGATGTAGGAAGATGCCCTTGAACCTGGAGATTTGGGACCCATGGGATGGGTACCACGCAGTATTACTCTAAAGGGTCTGCGTTTGCTCACCCAACCTCACCAAACCTCTCAGCCCCAAGAGTGTCCACCCTTATGCCTCAATCAGCTGTGGGTCTAGATATGGTCAATCCAGGTGGCATCACAGCCCTTGAACGAATTTTGTAAGAATTTCTCTCTCTTTCACTGTCTTTGTTTCACGGGTTTTTAAAAGTGATTGATTTTTATAAAGGGGTTTAGCTGCGTTTCACTGCTGTGTTTATGCCGCTTTACACCCACTTGACTCACTTACAGAGAGATATCAATACATAGGTTTTAAGATTCTTACTAGTCAGATATATTCTTGGGCGGTGAATAGGGGGTTTTGAGTCCAGATCACTGAGCAAGGAGTAGGTCTTGTCTATTACATATTGGGTTTATGGAACGGTCTCTGAGCTAATTTGAAACCCTTGTTTTATGCATCACCCCACCTCACCTTTCCCGTTAAGCAGCCATAGTGTGTTTTCTAAACGTGTGACTCTGTTCTGTTTTGTAATTCAGTGCAAGGGTAGCGGTTTTTACATTCCCTCTATAAGTGATATCTTATGATAAGTGTCTTTTTCTGTGTGACTTATTTCACTTAGAATCGTCGTACCTAAATCCACTCATCATGCTGCTACTAGCCTTATGACGTTGATTTCATGGCTGAGTGATATTCCATTGTACAAAAGGACCACAACTTCTTTATCCATTTTTCTCTTTCCTGGGATATTTAAGGTGTAACGAAGTGGAGGTTCTTGTCAACAGAGCAGCCCTAAACTTTGGGGTGCCTGTGCCTTGCTGATTTTTAGTTTTCCCAATTTATACGCCCATGAGTGGAAGTGCCCTATGCTGTCGAAGCTGAGTTTTTTCTATGTTTCAGGACACACCGTACACTTCTCCAGAGTGGCTGCTGGCAATTTACGTCACGCCCATCAGCGTAGCAAGTCTCCCGTTTCTCCATGGCCTTTCCTGCATTTCTGGTTTTGACACTTTATTCAGCATGGCCCTTTTGACCGATGGGAAGCGAGACTTCTTTGTAGCGCTGATTTGCCTTTCCAGGTTGCTTGGTTGGCCAAAAAGGGCGCATGCGTTTTTTCCTGAATATATTCAGGAAAAAACGCATGCGCCCTTTTTGGCCAAGGGCATCATTGTCGAGGTTTTGCCGCTTTTCCCGTGCTTTAAAGGTGATTCGAATCTACCTCCTGAAATCTGTTTCCTGCAATTCTGCCTTGCTTTCAAATCCTCTTCGTTGTCTTCCGTCAATATATTTGTGGACGAGAGTTATCATTTATAACTCTGCAGGTTTGTGAATTGCAGTGCCCCTGAGCTCCATTTTTCAACTCGCTTTCTTGGGAGCTGGCCGCAAAAGCGCAGGATTGCTTCAGGCCCTATTCTGGTCCCGGGCGGCAGGCTGAGCCTGTGGTTAATTCTTCTTCCTGATGGGAAAATAGAGCGACCTGTGCCTGTCCCCTCACCTAGAGCTAGTGTCTCATTGGTTCCCCCTCTTCCCGTTCATCCTCAGGACAAATTGCAACCTGTACGGAACAGGAGGTTAAAGGTGCTGATTCTCCAAGGAGGGAGATTGCTAGTAAAGCGGCTGGAATGGCGAACCCGAGCACAAGGAGATGAGAAATGAGGTGCGTTTTAGAAACCTTTCCCGATCACACGGTGTACCATCCTCTGGGATTCTCCTGCATGTTTTCGATGTAGGAAGATGCCCTTGAACCTGGAGATTTGGGACCCATGGGATGGGTACCACGCAGTATTACTCTAAAGGGTCTGCGTTTGCTCACCCAACCTCACCAAACCTCTCAGCCCCAAGAGTGTCCACCCTTATGCCTCAATCAGCTGTGGGTCTAGATATGGTCAATCCAGGTGGCATCACAGCCCTTGAACGAATTTTGTAAGAATTTCTCTCTCTTTCACTGTCTTTGTTTCACGGGTTTTTAAAAGTGATTGATTTTTATAAAGGGGTTTAGCTGCGTTTCACTGCTGTGTTTATGCCGCTTTACACCCACTTGACTCACTTACAGAGAGATATCAATACATAGGTTTTAAGATTCTTACTAGTCAGATATATTCTTGGGCGGTGAATAGGGGGTTTTGAGTCCAGATCACTGAGCAAGGAGTAGGTCTTGTCTATTACATATTGGGTTTATGGAACGGTCTCTGAGCTAATTTGAAACCCTTGTTTTATGCATCACCCCACCTCACCTTTCCCGTTAAGCAGCCATAGTGTGTTTTCTAAACGTGTGACTCTGTTCTGTTTTGTAATTCAGTGCAAGGGTAGCGGTTTTTACATTCCCTCTATAAGTGATATCTTATGATAAGTGTCTTTTTCTGTGTGACTTATTTCACTTAGAATCGTCGTACCTAAATCCACTCATCATGCTGCTACTAGCCTTATGACGTTGATTTCATGGCTGAGTGATATTCCATTGTACAAAAGGACCACAACTTCTTTATCCATTTTTCTCTTTCCTGGGATATTTAAGGTGTAACGAAGTGGAGGTTCTTGTCAACAGAGCAGCCCTAAACTTTGGGGTGCCTGTGCCTTGCTGATTTTTAGTTTTCCCAATTTATACGCCCATGAGTGGAAGTGCCCTATGCTGTCGAAGCTGAGTTTTTTCTATGTTTCAGGACACACCGTACACTTCTCCAGAGTGGCTGTTGGCAATTTACGTCACGCCCATCAGCGTAGCAAGTCTCCCGTTTCTCCATGGCCTTTCCTGCATTTCTGGTTTTGACACTTTATTCAGCATGGCCCTTTTGACCGATGGGAAGCGAGACTTCTTTGTAGCGCTGATTTGCCTTTCCAGGTTGCTTGGTTGGCCAAAAAGGGCGCATGCGTTTTTTCCTGAATATATTCAGGAAAAAACGCATGCGCCCTTTTTGGCCAAGGGCATCATTGTCGAGGTTTTGCCGCTTTTCCCGTGCTTTAAAGGCGATTCGAATCTACCTCCTGAAATCTGTTTCCTGCAATTCTGCCTTGCTTTCAAATCCTCTTCGTTGTCTTCCGTCAATATATTTGTGGACGAGAGTTATCATTTATAACTCTGCAGGTTTGTGAATTGCAGTGCCCCTGAGCTCCATTTTTCAACTCGCTTTCTTGGGAGCTGGCCGCAAAAGCGCAGGATTGCTTCAGGCCCTATTCTGGTCCCGGGCGGCAGGCTGAGCCTGTGGTTAATTCTTCTTCCTGATGGGAAAATAGAGCGACCTGTGCCTGTCCCCTCACCTAGAGCTAGTGTCTCATTGGTTCCCCCTCTTCCCGTTCATCCTCAGGACAAATTGCAACCTGTACGGAACAGGAGGTTAAAGGTGCTGATTCTCCAAGGAGGGAGATTGCTAGTAAAGCGGCTGGAATGGCGAACCCGAGCACAAGGAGATGAGAAATGAGGTGCGTTTTAGAAACCTTTCCCGATCACACGGTGTACCATCCTCTGGGATTCTCCTGCATGTTTTCGATGTAGGAAGATGCCCTTGAACCTGGAGATTTGGGACCCATGGGATGGGTACCACGCAGTATTACTCTAAAGGGTCTGCGTTTGCTCACCCAACCTCACCAAACCTCTCAGCCCCAAGAGTGTCCACCCTTATGCCTCAATCAGCTGTGGGTCTAGATATGGTCAATCCAGGTGGCATCACAGCCCTTGAACGAATTTTGTAAGAATTTCTCTCTCTTTCACTGTCTTTGTTTCACGGGTTTTTAAAAGTGATTGATTTTTATAAAGGGGTTTAGCTGCGTTTCACTGCTGTGTTTATGCCGCTTTACACCCACTTGACTCACTTACAGAGAGATATCAATACATAGGTTTTAAGATTCTTACTAGTCAGATATATTCTTGGGCGGTGAATAGGGGGTTTTGAGTCCAGATCACTGAGCAAGGAGTAGGTCTTGTCTATTACATATTGGGTTTATGGAACGGTCTCTGAGCTAATTTGAAACCCTTGTTTTATGCATCACCCCACCTCACCTTTCCCGTTAAGCAGCCATAGTGTGTTTTCTAAACGTGTGACTCTGTTCTGTTTTGTAATTCAGTGCAAGGGTAGCGGTTTTTACATTCCCTCTATAAGTGATATCTTATGATAAGTGTCTTTTTCTGTGTGACTTATTTCACTTAGAATCGTCGTACCTAAATCCACTCATCATGCTGCTACTAGCCTTATGACGTTGATTTCATGGCTGAGTGATATTCCATTGTACAAAAGGACCACAACTTCTTTATCCATTTTTCTCTTTCCTGGGATATTTAAGGTGTAACGAAGTGGAGGTTCTTGTCAACAGAGCAGCCCTAAACTTTGGGGTGCCTGTGCCTTGCTGATTTTTAGTTTTCCCAATTTATACGCCCATGAGTGGAAGTGCCCTATGCTGTCGAAGCTGAGTTTTTTCTATGTTTCAGGACACACCGTACACTTCTCCAGAGTGGCTGTTGGCAATTTACGTCACGCCCATCAGCGTAGCAAGTCTCCCGTTTCTCCATGGCCTTTCCTGCATTTCTGGTTTTGACACTTTATTCAGCATGGCCCTTTTGACCGATGGGAAGCGAGACTTCTTTGTAGCGCTGATTTGCCTTTCCAGGTTGCTTGGTTGGCCAAAAAGGGCGCATGCGTTTTTTCCTGAATATATTCAGGAAAAAACGCATGCGCCCTTTTTGGCCAAGGGCATCATTGTCGAGGTTTTGCCGCTTTTCCCGTGCTTTAAAGGCGATTCGAATCTACCTCCTGAAATCTGTTTCCTGCAATTCTGCCTTGCTTTCAAATCCTCTTCGTTGTCTTCCGTCAATATATTTGTGGACGAGAGTTATCATTTATAACTCTGCAGGTTTGTGAATTGCAGTGCCCCTGAGCTCCATTTTTCAACTCGCTTTCTTGGGAGCTGGCCGCAAAAGCGCAGGATTGCTTCAGGCCCTATTCTGGTCCCGGGCGGCAGGCTGAGCCTGTGGTTAATTCTTCTTCCTGATGGGAAAATAGAGCGACCTGTGCCTGTCCCCTCACCTAGAGCTAGTGTCTCATTGGTTCCCCCTCTTCCCGTTCATCCTCAGGACAAATTGCAACCTGTACGGAACAGGAGGTTAAAGGTGCTGATTCTCCAAGGAGGGAGATTGCTAGTAAAGCGGCTGGAATGGCGAACCCGAGCACAAGGAGATGAGAAATGAGGTGCGTTTTAGAAACCTTTCCCGATCACACGGTGTACCATCCTCTGGGATTCTCCTGCATGTTTTCGATGTAGGAAGATGCCCTTGAACCTGGAGATTTGGGACCCATGGGATGGGTACCACGCAGTATTACTCTAAAGGGTCTGCGTTTGCTCACCCAACCTCACCAAACCTCTCAGCCCCAAGAGTGTCCACCCTTATGCCTCAATCAGCTGTGGGTCTAGATATGGTCAATCCAGGTGGCATCACAGCCCTTGAACGAATTTTGTAAGAATTTCTCTCTCTTTCACTGTCTTTGTTTCACGGGTTTTTAAAAGTGATTGATTTTTATAAAGGGGTTTAGCTGCGTTTCACTGCTGTGTTTATGCCGCTTTACACCCACTTGACTCACTTACAGAGAGATATCAATACATAGGTTTTAAGATTCTTACTAGTCAGATATATTCTTGGGCGGTGAATAGGGGGTTTTGAGTCCAGATCACTGAGCAAGGAGTAGGTCTTGTCTATTACATATTGGGTTTATGGAACGGTCTCTGAGCTAATTTGAAACCCTTGTTTTATGCATCACCCCACCTCACCTTTCCCGTTAAGCAGCCATAGTGTGTTTTCTAAACGTGTGACTCTGTTCTGTTTTGTAATTCAGTGCAAGGGTAGCGGTTTTTACATTCCCTCTATAAGTGATATCTTATGATAAGTGTCTTTTTCTGTGTGACTTATTTCACTTAGAATCGTCGTACCTAAATCCACTCATCATGCTGCTACTAGCCTTATGACGTTGATTTCATGGCTGAGTGATATTCCATTGTACAAAAGGACCACAACTTCTTTATCCATTTTTCTCTTTCCTGGGATATTTAAGGTGTAACGAAGTGGAGGTTCTTGTCAACAGAGCAGCCCTAAACTTTGGGGCGCCTGTGCCTTGCTGATTTTTAGTTTTCCCAATTTATACGCCCATGAGTGGAAGTGCCCTATGCTGTCGAAGCTGAGTTTTTTCTATGTTTCAGGACACACCGTACACTTCTCCAGAGTGGCTGTTGGCAATTTACGTCACGCCCATCAGCGTAGCAAGTCTCCCGTTTCTCCATGGCCTTTCCTGCATTTCTGGTTTTGACACTTTATTCAGCATGGCCCTTTTGACCGATGGGAAGCGAGACTTCTTTGTAGCGCTGATTTGCCTTTCCAGGTTGCTTGGTTGGCCAAAAAGGGCGCATGCGTTTTTTCCTGAATATATTCAGGAAAAAACGCATGCGCCCTTTTTGGCCAAGGGCATCATTGTCGAGGTTTTGCCGCTTTTCCCGTGCTTTAAAGGCGATTCGAATCTACCTCCTGAAATCTGTTTCCTGCAATTCTGCCTTGCTTTCAAATCCTCTTCGTTGTCTTCCGTCAATATATTTGTGGACGAGAGTTATCATTTATAACTCTGCAGGTTTGTGAATTGCAGTGCCCCTGAGCTCCATTTTTCAACTCGCTTTCTTGGGAGCTGGCCGCAAAAGCGCAGGATTGCTTCAGGCCCTATTCTGGTCCCGGGCGGCAGGCTGAGCCTGTGGTTAATTCTTCTTCCTGATGGGAAAATAGAGTGACCTGTGCCTGTCCCCTCACCTAGAGCTAGTGTCTCATTGGTTCCCCCTCTTCCCGTTCATCCTCAGGACAAATTGCAACCTGTACGGAACAGGAGGTTAAAGGTGCTGATTCTCCAAGGAGGGAGATTGCTAGTAAAGCGGCTGGAATGGCGAACCCGAGCACAAGGAGATGAGAAATGAGGTGCGTTTTAGAAACCTTTCCCGATCACACGGTGTACCATCCTCTGGGATTCTCCTGCATGTTTTCGATGTAGGAAGATGCCCTTGAACCTGGAGATTTGGGACCCATGGGATGGGTACCACGCAGTATTACTCTAAAGGGTCTGCGTTTGCTCACCCAACCTCACCAAACCTCTCAGCCCCAAGAGTGTCCACCCTTATGCCTCAATCAGCTGTGGGTCTAGATATGGTCAATCCAGGTGGCATCACAGCCCTTGAACGAATTTTGTAAGAATTTCTCTCTCTTTCACTGTCTTTGTTTCACGGGTTTTTAAAAGTGATTGATTTTTATAAAGGGGTTTAGCTGCGTTTCACTGCTGTGTTTATGCCGCTTTACACCCACTTGACTCACTTACAGAGAGATATCAATACATAGGTTTTAAGATTCTTACTAGTCAGATATATTCTTGGGCGGTGAATAGGGGGTTTTGAGTCCAGATCACTGAGCAAGGAGTAGGTCTTGTCTATTACATATTGGGTTTATGGAACGGTCTCTGAGCTAATTTGAAACCCTTGTTTTATGCATCACCCCACCTCACCTTTCCCGTTAAGCAGCCATAGTGTGTTTTCTAAACGTGTGACTCTGTTCTGTTTTGTAATTCAGTGCAAGGGTAGCGGTTTTTACATTCCCTCTATAAGTGATATCTTATGATAAGTGTCTTTTTCTGTGTGACTTATTTCACTTAGAATCGTCGTACCTAAATCCACTCATCATGCTGCTACTAGCCTTATGACGTTGATTTCATGGCTGAGTGATATTCCATTGTACAAAAGGACCACAACTTCTTTATCCATTTTTCTCTTTCCTGGGATATTTAAGGTGTAACGAAGTGGAGGTTCTTGTCAACAGAGCAGCCCTAAACTTTGGGGCGCCTGTGCCTTGCTGATTTTTAGTTTTCCCAATTTATACGCCCATGAGTGGAAGTGCCCTATGCTGTCGAAGCTGAGTTTTTTCTATGTTTCAGGACACACCGTACACTTCTCCAGAGTGGCTGTTGGCAATTTACGTCACGCCCATCAGCGTAGCAAGTCTCCCGTTTCTCCATGGCCTTTCCTGCATTTCTGGTTTTGACACTTTATTCAGCATGGCCCTTTTGACCGATGGGAAGCGAGACTTCTTTGTAGCGCTGATTTGCCTTTCCAGGTTGCTTGGTTGGCCAAAAAGGGCGCATGCGTTTTTTCCTGAATATATTCAGGAAAAAACGCATGCGCCCTTTTTGGCCAAGGGCATCATTGTCGAGGTTTTGCCGCTTTTCCCGTGCTTTAAAGGCGATTCGAATCTACCTCCTGAAATCTGTTTCCTGCAATTCTGCCTTGCTTTCAAATCCTCTTCGTTGTCTTCCGTCAATATATTTGTGGACGAGAGTTATCATTTATAACTCTGCAGGTTTGTGAATTGCAGTGCCCCTGAGCTCCATTTTTCAACTCGCTTTCTTGGGAGCTGGCCGCAAAAGCGCAGGATTGCTTCAGGCCCTATTCTGGTCCCGGGCGGCAGGCTGAGCCTGTGGTTAATTCTTCTTCCTGATGGGAAAATAGAGTGATCTGTGCCTGTCCCCTCACCTAGAGCTAGTGTCTCATTGGTTCCCCCTCTTCCCGTTCATCCTCAGGACAAATTGCAACCTGTACGGAACAGGAGGTTAAAGGTGCTGATTCTCCAAGGAGGGAGATTGCTAGTAAAGCGGCTGGAATGGCGAACCCGAGCACAAGGAGATGAGAAATGAGGTGCGTTTTAGAAACCTTTCCCGATCACACGGTGTACCATCCTCTGGGATTCTCCTGCATGTTTTCGATGTAGGAAGATGCCCTTGAACCTGGAGATTTGGGACCCATGGGATGGGTACCACGCAGTATTACTCTAAAGGGTCTGCGTTTGCTCACCCAACCTCACCAAACCTCTCAGCCCCAAGAGTGTCCACCCTTATGCCTCAATCAGCTGTGGGTCTAGATATGGTCAATCCAGGTGGCATCACAGCCCTTGAACGAATTTTGTAAGAATTTCTCTCTCTTTCACTGTCTTTGTTTCACGGGTTTTTAAAAGTGATTGATTTTTATAAAGGGGTTTAGCTGCTTTTCACTGCTGTGTTTATGCCGCTTTACACCCACTTGACTCACTTACAGAGAGATATCAATACATAGGTTTTAAGATTCTTACTAGTCAGATATATTCTTGGGCGGTGAATAGGGGGTTTTGAGTCCAGATCACTGAGCAAGGAGTAGGTCTTGTCTATTACATATTGGGTTTATGGAACGGTCTCTGAGCTAATTTGAAACCCTTGTTTTATGCATCACCCCACCTCACCTTTCCCGTTAAGCAGCCATAGTGTGTTTTCTAAACGTGTGACTCTGTTCTGTTTTGTAATTCAGTGCAAGGGTAGCGGTTTTTACATTCCCTCTATAAGTGATATCTTATGATAAGTGTCTTTTTCTGTGTGACTTATTTCACTTAGAATCGTCGTACCTAAATCCACTCATCATGCTGCTACTAGCCTTATGACGTTGATTTCATGGCTGAGTGATATTCCATTGTACAAAAGGACCACAACTTCTTTATCCATTTTTCTCTTTCCTGGGATATTTAAGGTGTAACGAAGTGGAGGTTCTTGTCAACAGAGCAGCCCTAAACTTTGGGGTGCCTGTGCCTTGCTGATTTTTAGTTTTCCCAATTTATACGCCCATGAGTGGAAGTGCCCTATGCTGTCGAAGCTGAGTTTTTTCTATGTTTCAGGACACACCGTACACTTCTCCAGAGTGGCTGTTGGCAATTTACGTCACGCCCATCAGCGTAGCAAGTCTCCCGTTTCTCCATGGCCTTTCCTGCATTTCTGGTTTTGACACTTTATTCAGCATGGCCCTTTTGACCGATGGGAAGCGAGACTTCTTTGTAGCGCTGATTTGCCTTTCCAGGTTGCTTGGTTGGCCAAAAAGGGCGCATGCGTTTTTTCCTGAATATATTCAGGAAAAAACGCATGCGCCCTTTTTGGCCAAGGGCATCATTGTCGAGGTTTTGCCGCTTTTCCCGTGCTTTAAAGGCGATTCGAATCTACCTCCTGAAATCTGTTTCCTGCAATTCTGCCTTGCTTTCAAATCCTCTTCGTTGTCTTCCGTCAATATATTTGTGGACGAGAGTTATCATTTATAACTCTGCAGGTTTGTGAATTGCAGTGCCCCTGAGCTCCATTTTTCAACTCGCTTTCTTGGGAGCTGGCCGCAAAAGCGCAGGATTGCTTCAGGCCCTATTCTGGTCCCGGGCGGCAGGCTGAGCCTGTGGTTAATTCTTCTTCCTGATGGGAAAATAGAGCGACCTGTGCCTGTCCCCTCACCTAGAGCTAGTGTCTCATTGGTTCCCCCTCTTCCCGTTCATCCTCAGGACAAATTGCAACCTGTACGGAACAGGAGGTTAAAGGTGCTGATTCTCCAAGGAGGGAGATTGCTAGTAAAGCGGCTGGAATGGCGAACCCGAGCACAAGGAGATGAGAAATGAGGTGCGTTTTAGAAACCTTTCCCGATCACACGGTGTACCATCCTCTGGGATTCTCCTGCATGTTTTCGATGTAGGAAGATGCCCTTGAACCTGGAGATTTGGGACCCATGGGATGGGTACCACGCAGTATTACTCTAAAGGGTCTGCGTTTGCTCACCCAACCTCACCAAACCTCTCAGCCCCAAGAGTGTCCACCCTTATGCCTCAATCAGCTGTGGGTCTAGATATGGTCAATCCAGGTGGCATCACAGCCCTTGAACGAATTTTGTAAGAATTTCTCTCTCTTTCACTGTCTTTGTTTCACGGGTTTTTAAAAGTGATTGATTTTTATAAAGGGGTTTAGCTGCTTTTCACTGCTGTGTTTATGCCGCTTTACACCCACTTGACTCACTTACAGAGAGATATCAATACATAGGTTTTAAGATTCTTACTAGTCAGATATATTCTTGGGCGGTGAATAGGGGGTTTTGAGTCCAGATCACTGAGCAAGGAGTAGGTCTTGTCTATTACATATTGGGTTTATGGAACGGTCTCTGAGCTAATTTGAAACCCTTGTTTTATGCATCACCCCACCTCACCTTTCCCGTTAAGCAGCCATAGTGTGTTTTCTAAACGTGTGACTCTGTTCTGTTTTGTAATTCAGTGCAAGGGTAGCGGTTTTTACATTCCCTCTATAAGTGATATCTTATGATAAGTGTCTTTTTCTGTGTGACTTATTTCACTTAGAATCGTCGTACCTAAATCCACTCATCATGCTGCTACTAGCCTTATGACGTTGATTTCATGGCTGAGTGATATTCCATTGTACAAAAGGACCACAACTTCTTTATCCATTTTTCTCTTTCCTGGGATATTTAAGGTGTAACGAAGTGGAGGTTCTTGTCAACAGAGCAGCCCTAAACTTTGGGGTGCCTGTGCCTTGCTGATTTTTAGTTTTCCCAATTTATACGCCCATGAGTGGAAGTGCCCTATGCTGTCGAAGCTGAGTTTTTTCTATGTTTCAGGACACACCGTACACTTCTCCAGAGTGGCTGTTGGCAATTTACGTCACGCCCATCAGCGTAGCAAGTCTCCCGTTTCTCCATGGCCTTTCCTGCATTTCTGGTTTTGACACTTTATTCAGCATGGCCCTTTTGACCGATGGGAAGCGAGACTTCTTTGTAGCGCTGATTTGCCTTTCCAGGTTGCTTGGTTGGCCAAAAAGGGCGCATGCGTTTTTTCCTGAATATATTCAGGAAAAAACGCATGCGCCCTTTTTGGCCAAGGGCATCATTGTCGAGGTTTTGCCGCTTTTCCCGTGCTTTAAAGGCGATTCGAATCTACCTCCTGAAATCTGTTTCCTGCAATTCTGCCTTGCTTTCAAATCCTCTTCGTTGTCTTCCGTCAATATATTTGTGGACGAGAGTTATCATTTATAACTCTGCAGGTTTGTGAATTGCAGTGCCCCTGAGCTCCATTTTTCAACTCGCTTTCTTGGGAGCTGGCCGCAAAAGCGCAGGATTGCTTCAGGCCCTATTCTGGTCCCGGGCGGCAGGCTGAGCCTGTGGTTAATTCTTCTTCCTGATGGGAAAATAGAGCGACCTGTGCCTGTCCCCTCACCTAGAGCTAGTGTCTCATTGGTTCCCCCTCTTCCCGTTCATCCTCAGGACAAATTGCAACCTGTACGGAACAGGAGGTTAAAGGTGCTGATTCTCCAAGGAGGGAGATTGCTAGTAAAGCGGCTGGAATGGCGAACCCGAGCACAAGGAGATGAGAAATGAGGTGCGTTTTAGAAACCTTTCCCGATCACACGGTGTACCATCCTCTGGGATTCTCCTGCATGTTTTCGATGTAGGAAGATGCCCTTGAACCTGGAGATTTGGGACCCATGGGATGGGTACCACGCAGTATTACTCTAAAGGGTCTGCGTTTGCTCACCCAACCTCACCAAACCTCTCAGCCCCAAGAGTGTCCACCCTTATGCCTCAATCAGCTGTGGGTCTAGATATGGTCAATCCAGGTGGCATCACAGCCCTTGAACGAATTTTGTAAGAATTTCTCTCTCTTTCACTGTCTTTGTTTCACGGGTTTTTAAAAGTGATTGATTTTTATAAAGGGGTTTAGCTGCTTTTCACTGCTGTGTTTATGCCGCTTTACACCCACTTGACTCACTTACAGAGAGATATCAATACATAGGTTTTAAGATTCTTACTAGTCAGATATATTCTTGGGCGGTGAATAGGGGGTTTTGAGTCCAGATCACTGAGCAAGGAGTAGGTCTTGTCTATTACATATTGGGTTTATGGAACGGTCTCTGAGCTAATTTGAAACCCTTGTTTTATGCATCACCCCACCTCACCTTTCCCGTTAAGCAGCCATAGTGTGTTTTCTAAACGTGTGACTCTGTTCTGTTTTGTAATTCAGTGCAAGGGTAGCGGTTTTTACATTCCCTCTATAAGTGATATCTTATGATAAGTGTCTTTTTCTGTGTGACTTATTTCACTTAGAATCGTCGTACCTAAATCCACTCATCATGCTGCTACTAGCCTTATGACGTTGATTTCATGGCTGAGTGATATTCCATTGTACAAAAGGACCACAACTTCTTTATCCATTTTTCTCTTTCCTGGGATATTTAAGGTGTAACGAAGTGGAGGTTCTTGTCAACAGAGCAGCCCTAAACTTTGGGGTGCCTGTGCCTTGCTGATTTTTAGTTTTCCCAATTTATACGCCCATGAGTGGAAGTGCCCTATGCTGTCGAAGCTGAGTTTTTTCTATGTTTCAGGACACACCGTACACTTCTCCAGAGTGGCTGTTGGCAATTTACGTCACGCCCATCAGCGTAGCAAGTCTCCCGTTTCTCCATGGCCTTTCCTGCATTTCTGGTTTTGACACTTTATTCAGCATGGCCCTTTTGACCGATGGGAAGCGAGACTTCTTTGTAGCGCTGATTTGCCTTTCCAGGTTGCTTGGTTGGCCAAAAAGGGCGCATGCGTTTTTTCCTGAATATATTCAGGAAAAAACGCATGCGCCCTTTTTGGCCAAGGGCATCATTGTCGAGGTTTTGCCGCTTTTCCCGTGCTTTAAAGGCGATTCGAATCTACCTCCTGAAATCTGTTTCCTGCAATTCTGCCTTGCTTTCAAATCCTCTTCGTTGTCTTCCGTCAATATATTTGTGGACGAGAGTTATCATTTATAACTCTGCAGGTTTGTGAATTGCAGTGCCCCTGAGCTCCATTTTTCAACTCGCTTTCTTGGGAGCTGGCCGCAAAAGCGCAGGATTGCTTCAGGCCCTATTCTGGTCCCGGGCGGCAGGCTGAGCCTGTGGTTAATTCTTCTTCCTGATGGGAAAATAGAGCGACCTGTGCCTGTCCCCTCACCTAGAGCTAGTGTCTCATTGGTTCCCCCTCTTCCCGTTCATCCTCAGGACAAATTGCAACCTGTACGGAACAGGAGGTTAAACGTGCTGATTCTCCAAGGAGGGAGATTGCTAGTAAAGCGGCTGGAATGGCGAACCCGAGCACAAGGAGATGAGAAATGAGGTGCGTTTTAGAAACCTTTCCCGATCACACGGTGTACCATCCTCTGGGATTCTCCTGCATGTTTTCGATGTAGGAAGATGCCCTTGAACCTGGAGATTTGGGACCCATGGGATGGGTACCACGCAGTATTACTCTAAAGGGTCTGCGTTTGCTCACCCAACCTCACCAAACCTCTCAGCCCCAAGAGTGTCCACCCTTATGCCTCAATCAGCTGTGGGTCTAGATATGGTCAATCCAGGTGGCATCACAGCCCTTGAACGAATTTTGTAAGAATTTCTCTCTCTTTCACTGTCTTTGTTTCACGGGTTTTTAAAAGTGATTGATTTTTATAAAGGGGTTTAGCTGCTTTTCACTGCTGTGTTTATGCCGCTTTACACCCACTTGACTCACTTACAGAGAGATATCAATGCATAGGTTTTAAGATTCTTACTAGTCAGATATATTCTTGGGCGGTGAATAGGGGGTTTTGAGTCCAGATCACTGAGCAAGGAGTAGGTCTTGTCTATTACATATTGGGTTTATGGAACGGTCTCTGAGCTAATTTGAAACCCTTGTTTTATGCATCACCCCACCTCACCTTTCCCGTTAAGCAGCCATAGTGTGTTTTCTAAACGTGTGACTCTGTTCTGTTTTGTAATTCAGTGCAAGGGTAGCGGTTTTTACATTCCCTCTATAAGTGATATCTTATGATAAGTGTCTTTTTCTGTGTGACTTATTTCACTTAGAATCGTCGTACCTAAATCCACTCATCATGCTGCTACTAGCCTTATGACGTTGATTTCATGGCTGAGTGATATTCCATTGTACAAAAGGACCACAACTTCTTTATCCATTTTTCTCTTTCCTGGGATATTTAAGGTGTAACGAAGTGGAGGTTCTTGTCAACAGAGCAGCCCTAAACTTTGGGGTGCCTGTGCCTTGCTGATTTTTAGTTTTCCCAATTTATACGCCCATGAGTGGAAGTGCCCTATGCTGTCGAAGCTGAGTTTTTTCTATGTTTCAGGACACACCGTACACTTCTCCAGAGTGGCTGTTGGCAATTTACGTCACGCCCATCAGCGTAGCAAGTCTCCCGTTTCTCCATGGCCTTTCCTGCATTTCTGGTTTTGACACTTTATTCAGCATGGCCCTTTTGACCGATGGGAAGCGAGACTTCTTTGTAGCGCTGATTTGCCTTTCCAGGTTGCTTGGTTGGCCAAAAAGGGCGCATGCGTTTTTTCCTGAATATATTCAGGAAAAAACGCATGCGCCCTTTTTGGCCAAGGGCATCATTGTCGAGGTTTTGCCGCTTTTCCCGTGCTTTAAAGGCGATTCGAATCTACCTCCTGAAATCTGTTTCCTGCAATTCTGCCTTGCTTTCAAATCCTCTTCGTTGTCTTCCGTCAATATATTTGTGGACGAGAGTTATCATTTATAACTCTGCAGGTTTGTGAATTGCAGTGCCCCTGAGCTCCATTTTTCAACTCGCTTTCTTGGGAGCTGGCCGCAAAAGCGCAGGATTGCTTCAGGCCCTATTCTGGTCCCGGGCGGCAGGCTGAGCCTGTGGTTAATTCTTCTTCCTGATGGGAAAATAGAGCGACCTGTGCCTGTCCCCTCACCTAGAGCTAGTGTCTCATTGGTTCCCCCTCTTCCCGTTCATCCTCAGGACAAATTGCAACCTGTACGGAACAGGAGGTTAAAGGTGCTGATTCTCCAAGGAGGGAGATTGCTAGTAAAGCGGCTGGAATGGCGAACCCGAGCACAAGGAGATGAGAAATGAGGTGCGTTTTAGAAACCTTTCCCGATCACACAGTGTACCATCCTCTGGGATTCTCCTGCATGTTTTCGATGTAGGAAGATGCCCTTGAACCTGGAGATTTGGGACCCATGGGATGGGTACCACGCAGTATTACTCTAAAGGGTCTGCGTTTGCTCACCCAACCTCACCAAACCTCTCAGCCCCAAGAGTGTCCACCCTTATGCCTCAATCAGCTGTGGGTCTAGATATGGTCAATCCAGGTGGCATCACAGCCCTTGAACGAATTTTGTAAGAATTTCTCTCTCTTTCACTGTCTTTGTTTCACGGGTTTTTAAAAGTGATTGATTTTTATAAAGGGGTTTAGCTGCTTTTCACTGCTGTGTTTATGCCGCTTTACACCCACTTGACTCACTTACAGAGAGATATCAATACATAGGTTTTAAGATTCTTACTAGTCAGATATATTCTTGGGCGGTGAATAGGGGGTTTTGAGTCCAGATCACTGAGCAAGGAGTAGGTCTTGTCTATTACATATTGGGTTTATGGAACGGTCTCTGAGCTAATTTGAAACCCTTGTTTTATGCATCACCCCACCTCACCTTTCCCGTTAAGCAGCCATAGTGTGTTTTCTAAACGTGTGACTCTGTTCTGTTTTGTAATTCAGTGCAAGGGTAGCGGTTTTTACATTCCCTCTATAAGTGATATCTTATGATAAGTGTCTTTTTCTGTGTGACTTATTTCACTTAGAATCGTCGTACCTAAATCCACTCATCATGCTGCTACTAGCCTTATGACGTTGATTTCATGGCTGAGTGATATTCCATTGTACAAAAGGACCACAACTTCTTTATCCATTTTTCTCTTTCCTGGGATATTTAAGGTGTAACGAAGTGGAGGTTCTTGTCAACAGAGCAGCCCTAAACTTTGGGGTGCCTGTGCCTTGCTGATTTTTAGTTTTCCCAATTTATACGCCCATGAGTGGAAGTGCCCTATGCTGTCGAAGCTGAGTTTTTTCTATGTTTCAGGACACACCGTACACTTCTCCAGAGTGGCTGTTGGCAATTTACGTCACGCCCATCAGCGTAGCAAGTCTCCCGTTTCTCCATGGCCTTTCCTGCATTTCTGGTTTTGACACTTTATTCAGCATGGCCCTTTTGACCGATGGGAAGCGAGACTTCTTTGTAGCGCTGATTTGCCTTTCCAGGTTGCTTGGTTGGCCAAAAAGGGCGCATGCGTTTTTTCCTGAATATATTCAGGAAAAAACGCATGCGCCCTTTTTGGCCAAGGGCATCATTGTCGAGGTTTTGCCGCTTTTCCCGTGCTTTAAAGGCGATTCGAATCTACCTCCTGAAATCTGTTTCCTGCAATTCTGCCTTGCTTTCAAATCCTCTTCGTTGTCTTCCGTCAATATATTTGTGGACGAGAGTTATCATTTATAACTCTGCAGGTTTGTGAATTGCAGTGCCCCTGAGCTCCATTTTTCAACTCGCTTTCTTGGGAGCTGGCCGCAAAAGCGCAGGATTGCTTCAGGCCCTATTCTGGTCCCGGGCGGCAGGCTGAGCCTGTGGTTAATTCTTCTTCCTGATGGGAAAATAGAGCGACCTGTGCCTGTCCCCTCACCTAGAGCTAGTGTCTCATTGGTTCCCCCTCTTCCCGTTCATCCTCAGGACAAATTGCAACCTGTACGGAACAGGAGGTTAAAGGTGCTGATTCTCCAAGGAGGGAGATTGCTAGTAAAGCGGCTGGAATGGCGAACCCGAGCACAAGGAGATGAGAAATGAGGTGCGTTTTAGAAACCTTTCCCGATCACACGGTGTACCATCCTCTGGGATTCTCCTGCATGTTTTCGATGTAGGAAGATGCCCTTGAACCTGGAGATTTGGGACCCATGGGATGGGTACCACGCAGTATTACTCTAAAGGGTCTGCGTTTGCTCACCCAACCTCACCAAACCTCTCAGCCCCAAGAGTGTCCACCCTTATGCCTCAATCAGCTGTGGGTCTAGATATGGTCAATCCAGGTGGCATCACAGCCCTTGAACGAATTTTGTAAGAATTTCTCTCTCTTTCACTGTCTTTGTTTCACGGGTTTTTAAAAGTGATTGATTTTTATAAAGGGGTTTAGCTGCTTTTCACTGCTGTGTTTATGCCGCTTTACACCCACTTGACTCACTTACAGAGAGATATCAATACATAGGTTTTAAGATTCTTACTAGTCAGATATATTCTTGGGCGGTGAATAGGGGGTTTTGAGTCCAGATCACTGAGCAAGGAGTAGGTCTTGTCTATTACATATTGGGTTTATGGAACGGTCTCTGAGCTAATTTGAAACCCTTGTTTTATGCATCACCCCACCTCACCTTTCCCGTTAAGCAGCCATAGTGTGTTTTCTAAACGTGTGACTCTGTTCTGTTTTGTAATTCAGTGCAAGGGTAGCGGTTTTTACATTCCCTCTATAAGTGATATCTTATGATAAGTGTCTTTTTCTGTGTGACTTATTTCACTTAGAATCGTCGTACCTAAATCCACTCATCATGCTGCTACTAGCCTTATGACGTTGATTTCATGGCTGAGTGATATTCCATTGTACAAAAGGACCACAACTTCTTTATCCATTTTTCTCTTTCCTGGGATATTTAAGGTGTAACGAAGTGGAGGTTCTTGTCAACAGAGCAGCCCTAAACTTTGGGGTGCCTGTGCCTTGCTGATTTTTAGTTTTCCCAATTTATACGCCCATGAGTGGAAGTGCCCTATGCTGTCGAAGCTGAGTTTTTTCTATGTTTCAGGACACACCGTACACTTCTCCAGAGTGGCTGTTGGCAATTTACGTCACGCCCATCAGCGTAGCAAGTCTCCCGTTTCTCCATGGCCTTTCCTGCATTTCTGGTTTTGACACTTTATTCAGCATGGCCCTTTTGACCGATGGGAAGCGAGACTTCTTTGTAGCGCTGATTTGCCTTTCCAGGTTGCTTGGTTGGCCAAAAAGGGCGCATGCGTTTTTTCCTGAATATATTCAGGAAAAAACGCATGCGCCCTTTTTGGCCAAGGGCATCATTGTCGAGGTTTTGCCGCTTTTCCCGTGCTTTAAAGGCGATTCGAATCTACCTCCTGAAATCTGTTTCCTGCAATTCTGCCTTGCTTTCAAATCCTCTTCGTTGTCTTCCGTCAATATATTTGTGGACGAGAGTTATCATTTATAACTCTGCAGGTTTGTGAATTGCAGTGCCCCTGAGCTCCATTTTTCAACTCGCTTTCTTGGGAGCTGGCCGCAAAAGCGCAGGATTGCTTCAGGCCCTATTCTGGTCCCGGGCGGCAGGCTGAGCCTGTGGTTAATTCTTCTTCCTGATGGGAAAATAGAGCGACCTGTGCCTGTCCCCTCACCTAGAGCTAGTGTCTCATTGGTTCCCCCTCTTCCCGTTCATCCTCAGGACAAATTGCAACCTGTACGGAACAGGAGGTTAAAGGTGCTGATTCTCCAAGGAGGGAGATTGCTAGTAAAGCGGCTGGAATGGCGAACCCGAGCACAAGGAGATGAGAAATGAGGTGCGTTTTAGAAACCTTTCCCGATCACACGGTGTACCATCCTCTGGGATTCTCCTGCATGTTTTCGATGTAGGAAGATGCCCTTGAACCTGGAGATTTGGGACCCATGGGATGGGTACCACGCAGTATTACTCTAAAGGGTCTGCGTTTGCTCACCCAACCTCACCAAACCTCTCAGCCCCAAGAGTGTCCACCCTTATGCCTCAATCAGCTGTGGGTCTAGATATGGTCAATCCAGGTGGCATCACAGCCCTTGAACGAATTTTGTAAGAATTTCTCTCTCTTTCACTGTCTTTGTTTCACGGGTTTTTAAAAGTGATTGATTTTTATAAAGGGGTTTAGCTGCTTTTCACTGCTGTGTTTATGCCGCTTTACACCCACTTGACTCACTTACAGAGAGATATCAATACATAGGTTTTAAGATTCTTACTAGTCAGATATATTCTTGGGCGGTGAATAGGGGGTTTTGAGTCCAGATCACTGAGCAAGGAGTAGGTCTTGTCTATTACATATTGGGTTTATGGAACGGTCTCTGAGCTAATTTGAAACCCTTGTTTTATGCATCACCCCACCTCACCTTTCCCGTTAAGCAGCCATAGTGTGTTTTCTAAACGTGTGACTCTGTTCTGTTTTGTAATTCAGTGCAAGGGTAGCGGTTTTTACATTCCCTCTATAAGTGATATCTTATGATAAGTGTCTTTTTCTGTGTGACTTATTTCACTTAGAATCGTCGTACCTAAATCCACTCATCATGCTGCTACTAGCCTTATGACGTTGATTTCATGGCTGAGTGATATTCCATTGTACAAAAGGACCACAACTTCTTTATCCATTTTTCTCTTTCCTGGGATATTTAAGGTGTAACGAAGTGGAGGTTCTTGTCAACAGAGCAGCCCTAAACTTTGGGGTGCCTGTGCCTTGCTGATTTTTAGTTTTCCCAATTTATACGCCCATGAGTGGAAGTGCCCTATGCTGTCGAAGCTGAGTTTTTTCTATGTTTCAGGACACACCGTACACTTCTCCAGAGTGGCTGTTGGCAATTTACGTCACGCCCATCAGCGTAGCAAGTCTCCCGTTTCTCCATGGCCTTTCCTGCATTTCTGGTTTTGACACTTTATTCAGCATGGCCCTTTTGACCGATGGGAAGCGAGACTTCTTTGTAGCGCTGATTTGCCTTTCCAGGTTGCTTGGTTGGCCAAAAAGGGCGCATGCGTTTTTTCCTGAATATATTCAGGAAAAAACGCATGCGCCCTTTTTGGCCAAGGGCATCATTGTCGAGGTTTTGCCGCTTTTCCCGTGCTTTAAAGGCGATTCGAATCTACCTCCTGAAATCTGTTTCCTGCAATTCTGCCTTGCTTTCAAATCCTCTTCGTTGTCTTCCGTCAATATATTTGTGGACGAGAGTTATCATTTATAACTCTGCAGGTTTGTGAATTGCAGTGCCCCTGAGCTCCATTTTTCAACTCGCTTTCTTGGGAGCTGGCCGCAAAAGCGCAGGATTGCTTCAGGCCCTATTCTGGTCCCGGGCGGCAGGCTGAGCCTGTGGTTAATTCTTCTTCCTGATGGGAAAATAGAGCGACCTGTGCCTGTCCCCTCACCTAGAGCTAGTGTCTCATTGGTTCCCCCTCTTCCCGTTCATCCTCAGGACAAATTGCAACCTGTACGGAACAGGAGGTTAAAGGTGCTGATTCTCCAAGGAGGGAGATTGCTAGTAAAGCGGCTGGAATGGCGAACCCGAGCACAAGGAGATGAGAAATGAGGTGCGTTTTAGAAACCTTTCCCGATCACACGGTGTACCATCCTCTGGGATTCTCCTGCATGTTTTCGATGTAGGAAGATGCCCTTGAACCTGGAGATTTGGGACCCATGGGATGGGTACCACGCAGTATTACTCTAAAGGGTCTGCGTTTGCTCACCCAACCTCACCAAACCTCTCAGCCCCAAGAGTGTCCACCCTTATGCCTCAATCAGCTGTGGGTCTAGATATGGTCAATCCAGGTGGCATCACAGCCCTTGAACGAATTTTGTAAGAATTTCTCTCTCTTTCACTGTCTTTGTTTCACGGGTTTTTAAAAGTGATTGATTTTTATAAAGGGGTTTAGCTGCTTTTCACTGCTGTGTTTATGCCGCTTTACACCCACTTGACTCACTTACAGAGAGATATCAATACATAGGTTTTAAGATTCTTACTAGTCAGATATATTCTTGGGCGGTGAATAGGGGGTTTTGAGTCCAGATCACTGAGCAAGGAGTAGGTCTTGTCTATTACATATTGGGTTTATGGAACGGTCTCTGAGCTAATTTGAAACCCTTGTTTTATGCATCACCCCACCTCACCTTTCCCGTTAAGCAGCCATAGTGTGTTTTCTAAACGTGTGACTCTGTTCTGTTTTGTAATTCAGTGCAAGGGTAGCGGTTTTTACATTCCCTCTATAAGTGATATCTTATGATAAGTGTCTTTTTCTGTGTGACTTATTTCACTTAGAATCGTCGTACCTAAATCCACTCATCATGCTGCTACTAGCCTTATGACGTTGATTTCATGGCTGAGTGATATTCCATTGTACAAAAGGACCACAACTTCTTTATCCATTTTTCTCTTTCCTGGGATATTTAAGGTGTAACGAAGTGGAGGTTCTTGTCAACAGAGCAGCCCTAAACTTTGGGGTGCCTGTGCCTTGCTGATTTTTAGTTTTCCCAATTTAAACGCCCATGAGTGGAAGTGCCCTATGCTGTCGAAGCTGAGTTTTTTCTATGTTTCAGGACACACCGTACACTTCTCCAGAGTGGCTGTTGGCAATTTACGTCACGCCCATCAGCGTAGCAAGTCTCCCGTTTCTCCATGGCCTTTCCTGCATTTCTGGTTTTGACACTTTATTCAGCATGGCCCTTTTGACCGATGGGAAGCGAGACTTCTTTGTAGCGCTGATTTGCCTTTCCAGGTTGCTTGGTTGGCCAAAAAGGGCGCATGCGTTTTTTCCTGAATATATTCAGGAAAAAACGCATGCGCCCTTTTTGGCCAAGGGCATCATTGTCGAGGTTTTGCCGCTTTTCCCGTGCTTTAAAGGCGATTCGAATCTACCTCCTGAAATCTGTTTCCTGCAATTCTGCCTTGCTTTCAAATCCTCTTCGTTGTCTTCCGTCAATATATTTGTGGACGAGAGTTATCATTTATAACTCTGCAGGTTTGTGAATTGCAGTGCCCCTGAGCTCCATTTTTCAACTCGCTTTCTTGGGAGCTGGCCGCAAAAGCGCAGGATTGCTTCAGGCCCTATTCTGGTCCCGGGCGGCAGGCTGAGCCTGTGGTTAATTCTTCTTCCTGATGGGAAAATAGAGCGACCTGTGCCTGTCCCCTCACCTAGAGCTAGTGTCTCATTGGTTCCCCCTCTTCCCGTTCATCCTCAGGACAAATTGCAACCTGTACGGAACAGGAGGTTAAAGGTGCTGATTCTCCAAGGAGGGAGATTGCTAGTAAAGCGGCTGGAATGGCGAACCCGAGCACAAGGAGATGAGAAATGAGGTGCGTTTTAGAAACCTTTCCCGATCACACGGTGTACCATCCTCTGGGATTCTCCTGCATGTTTTCGATGTAGGAAGATGCCCTTGAACCTGGAGATTTGGGACCCATGGGATGGGTACCACGCAGTATTACTCTAAAGGGTCTGCGTTTGCTCACCCAACCTCACCAAACCTCTCAGCCCCAAGAGTGTCCACCCTTATGCCTCAATCAGCTGTGGGTCTAGATATGGTCAATCCAGGTGGCATCACAGCCCTTGAACGAATTTTGTAAGAATTTCTCTCTCTTTCACTGTCTTTGTTTCACGGGTTTTTAAAAGTGATTGATTTTTATAAAGGGGTTTAGCTGCTTTTCACTGCTGTGTTTATGCCGCTTTACACCCACTTGACTCACTTACAGAGAGATATCAATACATAGGTTTTAAGATTCTTACTAGTCAGATATATTCTTGGGCGGTGAATAGGGGGTTTTGAGTCCAGATCACTGAGCAAGGAGTAGGTCTTGTCTATTACATATTGGGTTTATGGAACGGTCTCTGAGCTAATTTGAAACCCTTGTTTTATGCATCACCCCACCTCACCTTTCCCGTTAAGCAGCCATAGTGTGTTTTCTAAACGTGTGACTCTGTTCTGTTTTGTAATTCAGTGCAAGGGTAGCGGTTTTTACATTCCCTCTATAAGTGATATCTTATGATAAGTGTCTTTTTCTGTGTGACTTATTTCACTTAGAATCGTCGTACCTAAATCCACTCATCATGCTGCTACTAGCCTTATGACGTTGATTTCATGGCTGAGTGATATTCCATTGTACAAAAGGACCACAACTTCTTTATCCATTTTTCTCTTTCCTGGGATATTTAAGGTGTAACGAAGTGGAGGTTCTTGTCAACAGAGCAGCCCTAAACTTTGGGGTGCCTGTGCCTTGCTGATTTTTAGTTTTCCCAATTTAAACGCCCATGAGTGGAAGTGCCCTATGCTGTCGAAGCTGAGTTTTTTCTATGTTTCAGGACACACCGTACACTTCTCCAGAGTGGCTGTTGGCAATTTACGTCACGCCCATCAGCGTAGCAAGTCTCCCGTTTCTCCATGGCCTTTCCTGCATTTCTGGTTTTGACACTTTATTCAGCATGGCCCTTTTGACCGATGGGAAGCGAGACTTCTTTGTAGCGCTGATTTGCCTTTCCAGGTTGCTTGGTTGGCCAAAAAGGGCGCATGCGTTTTTTCCTGAATATATTCAGGAAAAAACGCATGCGCCCTTTTTGGCCAAGGGCATCATTGTCGAGGTTTTGCCGCTTTTCCCGTGCTTTAAAGGCGATTCGAATCTACCTCCTGAAATCTGTTTCCTGCAATTCTGCCTTGCTTTCAAATCCTCTTCGTTGTCTTCCGTCAATATATTTGTGGACGAGAGTTATCATTTATAACTCTGCAGGTTTGTGAATTGCAGTGCCCCTGAGCTCCATTTTTCAACTCGCTTTCTTGGGAGCTGGCCGCAAAAGCGCAGGATTGCTTCAGGCCCTATTCTGGTCCCGGGCGGCAGGCTGAGCCTGTGGTTAATTCTTCTTCCTGATGGGAAAATAGAGCGACCTGTGCCTGTCCCCTCACCTAGAGCTAGTGTCTCATTGGTTCCCCCTCTTCCCGTTCATCCTCAGGACAAATTGCAACCTGTACGGAACAGGAGGTTAAAGGTGCTGATTCTCCAAGGAGGGAGATTGCTAGTAAAGCGGCTGGAATGGCGAACCCGAGCACAAGGAGATGAGAAATGAGGTGCGTTTTAGAAACCTTTCCCGATCACACGGTGTACCATCCTCTGGGATTCTCCTGCATGTTTTCGATGTAGGAAGATGCCCTTGAACCTGGAGATTTGGGACCCATGGGATGGGTACCACGCAGTATTACTCTAAAGGGTCTGCGTTTGCTCACCCAACCTCACCAAACCTCTCAGCCCCAAGAGTGTCCACCCTTATGCCTCAATCAGCTGTGGGTCTAGATATGGTCAATCCAGGTGGCATCACAGCCCTTGAACGAATTTTGTAAGAATTTCTCTCTCTTTCACTGTCTTTGTTTCACGGGTTTTTAAAAGTGATTGATTTTTATAAAGGGGTTTAGCTGCTTTTCACTGCTGTGTTTATGCCGCTTTACACCCACTTGACTCACTTACAGAGAGATATCAATACATAGGTTTTAAGATTCTTACTAGTCAGATATATTCTTGGGCGGTGAATAGGGGGTTTTGAGTCCAGATCACTGAGCAAGGAGTAGGTCTTGTCTATTACATATTGGGTTTATGGAACGGTCTCTGAGCTAATTTGAAACCCTTGTTTTATGCATCACCCCACCTCACCTTTCCCGTTAAGCAGCCATAGTGTGTTTTCTAAACGTGTGACTCTGTTCTGTTTTGTAATTCAGTGCAAGGGTAGCGGTTTTTACATTCCCTCTATAAGTGATATCTTATGATAAGTGTCTTTTTCTGTGTGACTTATTTCACTTAGAATCGTCGTACCTAAATCCACTCATCATGCTGCTACTAGCCTTATGACGTTGATTTCATGGCTGAGTGATATTCCATTGTACAAAAGGACCACAACTTCTTTATCCATTTTTCTCTTTCCTGGGATATTTAAGGTGTAACGAAGTGGAGGTTCTTGTCAACAGAGCAGCCCTAAACTTTGGGGTGCCTGTGCCTTGCTGATTTTTAGTTTTCCCAATTTAAACGCCCATGAGTGGAAGTGCCCTATGCTGTCGAAGCTGAGTTTTTTCTATGTTTCAGGACACACCGTACACTTCTCCAGAGTGGCTGTTGGCAATTTACGTCACGCCCATCAGCGTAGCAAGTCTCCCGTTTCTCCATGGCCTTTCCTGCATTTCTGGTTTTGACACTTTATTCAGCATGGCCCTTTTGACCGATGGGAAGCGAGACTTCTTTGTAGCGCTGATTTGCCTTTCCAGGTTGCTTGGTTGGCCAAAAAGGGCGCATGCGTTTTTTCCTGAATATATTCAGGAAAAAACGCATGCGCCCTTTTTGGCCAAGGGCATCATTGTCGAGGTTTTGCCGCTTTTCCCGTGCTTTAAAGGCGATTCGAATCTACCTCCTGAAATCTGTTTCCTGCAATTCTGCCTTGCTTTCAAATCCTCTTCGTTGTCTTCCGTCAATATATTTGTGGACGAGAGTTATCATTTATAACTCTGCAGGTTTGTGAATTGCAGTGCCCCTGAGCTCCATTTTTCAACTCGCTTTCTTGGGAGCTGGCCGCAAAAGCGCAGGATTGCTTCAGGCCCTATTCTGGTCCCGGGCGGCAGGCTGAGCCTGTGGTTAATTCTTCTTCCTGATGGGAAAATAGAGCGACCTGTGCCTGTCCCCTCACCTAGAGCTAGTGTCTCATTGGTTCCCCCTCTTCCCGTTCATCCTCAGGACAAATTGCAACCTGTACGGAACAGGAGGTTAAAGGTGCTGATTCTCCAAGGAGGGAGATTGCTAGTAAAGCGGCTGGAATGGCGAACCCGAGCACAAGGAGATGAGAAATGAGGTGCGTTTTAGAAACCTTTCCCGATCACACGGTGTACCATCCTCTGGGATTCTCCTGCATGTTTTCGATGTAGGAAGATGCCCTTGAACCTGGAGATTTGGGACCCATGGGATGGGTACCACGCAGTATTACTCTAAAGGGTCTGCGTTTGCTCACCCAACCTCACCAAACCTCTCAGCCCCAAGAGTGTCCACCCTTATGCCTCAATCAGCTGTGGGTCTAGATATGGTCAATCCAGGTGGCATCACAGCCCTTGAACGAATTTTGTAAGAATTTCTCTCTCTTTCACTGTCTTTGTTTCACGGGTTTTTAAAAGTGATTGATTTTTATAAAGGGGTTTAGCTGCTTTTCACTGCTGTGTTTATGCCGCTTTACACCCACTTGACTCACTTACAGAGAGATATCAATACATAGGTTTTAAGATTCTTACTAGTCAGATATATTCTTGGGCGGTGAATAGGGGGTTTTGAGTCCAGATCACTGAGCAAGGAGTAGGTCTTGTCTATTACATATTGGGTTTATGGAACGGTCTCTGAGCTAATTTGAAACCCTTGTTTTATGCATCACCCCACCTCACCTTTCCCGTTAAGCAGCCATAGTGTGTTTTCTAAACGTGTGACTCTGTTCTGTTTTGTAATTCAGTGCAAGGGTAGCGGTTTTTACATTCCCTCTATAAGTGATATCTTATGATAAGTGTCTTTTTCTGTGTGACTTATTTCACTTAGAATCGTCGTACCTAAATCCACTCATCATGCTGCTACTAGCCTTATGACGTTGATTTCATGGCTGAGTGATATTCCATTGTACAAAAGGACCACAACTTCTTTATCCATTTTTCTCTTTCCTGGGATATTTAAGGTGTAACGAAGTGGAGGTTCTTGTCAACAGAGCAGCCCTAAACTTTGGGGTGCCTGTGCCTTGCTGATTTTTAGTTTTCCCAATTTAAACGCCCATGAGTGGAAGTGCCCTATGCTGTCGAAGCTGAGTTTTTTCTATGTTTCAGGACACACCGTACACTTCTCCAGAGTGGCTGTTGGCAATTTACGTCACGCCCATCAGCGTAGCAAGTCTCCCGTTTCTCCATGGCCTTTCCTGCATTTCTGGTTTTGACACTTTATTCAGCATGGCCCTTTTGACCGATGGGAAGCGAGACTTCTTTGTAGCGCTGATTTGCCTTTCCAGGTTGCTTGGTTGGCCAAAAAGGGCGCATGCGTTTTTTCCTGAATATATTCAGGAAAAAACGCATGCGCCCTTTTTGGCCAAGGGCATCATTGTCGAGGTTTTGCCGCTTTTCCCGTGCTTTAAAGGCGATTCGAATCTACCTCCTGAAATCTGTTTCCTGCAATTCTGCCTTGCTTTCAAATCCTCTTCGTTGTCTTCCGTCAATATATTTGTGGACGAGAGTTATCATTTATAACTCTGCAGGTTTGTGAATTGCAGTGCCCCTGAGCTCCATTTTTCAACTCGCTTTCTTGGGAGCTGGCCGCAAAAGCGCAGGATTGCTTCAGGCCCTATTCTGGTCCCGGGCGGCAGGCTGAGCCTGTGGTTAATTCTTCTTCCTGATGGGAAAATAGAGCGACCTGTGCCTGTCCCCTCACCTAGAGCTAGTGTCTCATTGGTTCCCCCTCTTCCCGTTCATCCTCAGGACAAATTGCAACCTGTACGGAACAGGAGGTTAAAGGTGCTGATTCTCCAAGGAGGGAGATTGCTAGTAAAGCGGCTGGAATGGCGAACCCGAGCACAAGGAGATGAGAAATGAGGTGCGTTTTAGAAACCTTTCCCGATCACACAGTGTACCATCCTCTGGGATTCTCCTGCATGTTTTCGATGTAGGAAGATGCCCTTGAACCTGGAGATTTGGGACCCATGGGATGGGTACCACGCAGTATTACTCTAAAGGGTCTGCGTTTGCTCACCCAACCTCACCAAACCTCTCAGCCCCAAGAGTGTCCACCCTTATGCCTCAATCAGCTGTGGGTCTAGATAGGGTCAATCCAGGTGGCATCACAGCCCTTGAACGAATTTTGTAAGAATTTCTCTCTCTTTCACTGTCTTTGTTTCACGGGTTTTTAAAAGTGATTGATTTTTATAAAGGGGTTTAGCTGCGTTTCACTGCTGTGTTTATGCCGCTTTACACCCACTTGACTCACTTACAGAGAGATATCAATACATAGGTTTTAAGATTCTTACTAGTCAGATATATTCTTGGGCGGTGAATAGGGGGTTTTGAGTCCAGATCACTGAGCAAGGAGTAGGTCTTGTCTATTACATATTGGGTTTATGGAACGGTCTCTGAGCTAATTTGAAACCCTTGTTTTATGCATCACCCCACCTCACCTTTCCCGTTAAGCAGCCATAGTGTGTTTTCTAAACGTGTGACTCTGTTCTGTTTTGTAATTCAGTGCAAGGGTAGCGGTTTTTACATTCCCTCTATAAGTGATATCTTATGATAAGTGTCTTTTTCTGTGTGACTTATTTCACTTAGAATCGTCGTACCTAAATCCACTCATCATGCTGCTACTAGCCTTATGACGTTGATTTCATGGCTGAGTGATATTCCATTGTACAAAAGGACCACAACTTCTTTATCCATTTTTCTCTTTCCTGGGATATTTAAGGTGTAACGAAGTGGAGGTTCTTGTCAACAGAGCAGCCCTAAACTTTGGGGTGCCTGTGCCTTGCTGATTTTTAGTTTTCCCAATTTATACGCCCATGAGTGGAAGTGCCCTATGCTGTCGAAGCTGAGTTTTTTCTATGTTTCAGGACACACCGTACACTTCTCCAGAGTGGCTGTTGGCAATTTACGTCACGCCCATCAGCGTAGCAAGTCTCCCGTTTCTCCATGGCCTTTCCTGCATTTCTGGTTTTGACACTTTATTCAGCATGGCCCTTTTGACCGATGGGAAGCGAGACTTCTTTGTAGCGCTGATTTGCCTTTCCAGGTTGCTTGGTTGGCCAAAAAGGGCGCATGCGTTTTTTCCTGAATATATTCAGGAAAAAACGCATGCGCCCTTTTTGGCCAAGGGCATCATTGTCGAGGTTTTGCCGCTTTTCCCGTGCTTTAAAGGCGATTCGAATCTACCTCCTGAAATCTGTTTCCTGCAATTCTGCCTTGCTTTCAAATCCTCTTCGTTGTCTTCCGTCAATATATTTGTGGACGAGAGTTATCATTTATAACTCTGCAGGTTTGTGAATTGCAGTGCCCCTGAGCTCCATTTTTCAACTCGCTTTCTTGGGAGCTGGCCGCAAAAGCGCAGGATTGCTTCAGGCCCTATTCTGGTCCCGGGCGGCAGGCTGAGCCTGTGGTTAATTCTTCTTCCTGATGGGAAAATAGAGCGACCTGTGCCTGTCCCCTCACCTAGAGCTAGTGTCTCATTGGTTCCCCCTCTTCCCGTTCATCCTCAGGACAAATTGCAACCTGTACGGAACAGGAGGTTAAAGGTGCTGATTCTCCAAGGAGGGAGATTGCTAGTAAAGCGGCTGGAATGGCGAACCCGAGCACAAGGAGATGAGAAATGAGGTGCGTTTTAGAAACCTTTCCCGATCACACGGTGTACCATCCTCTGGGATTCTCCTGCATGTTTTCGATGTAGGAAGATGCCCTTGAACCTGGAGATTTGGGACCCATGGGATGGGTACCACGCAGTATTACTCTAAAGGGTCTGCGTTTGCTCACCCAACCTCACCAAACCTCTCAGCCCCAAGAGTGTCCACCCTTATGCCTCAATCAGCTGTGGGTCTAGATATGGTCAATCCAGGTGGCATCACAGCCCTTGAACGAATTTTGTAAGAATTTCTCTCTCTTTCACTGTCTTTGTTTCACGGGTTTTTAAAAGTGATTGATTTTTATAAAGGGGTTTAGCTGCTTTTCACTGCTGTGTTTATGCCGCTTTACACCCACTTGACTCACTTACAGAGAGATATCAATACATAGGTTTTAAGATTCTTACTAGTCAGATATATTCTTGGGCGGTGAATAGGGGGTTTTGAGTCCAGATCACTGAGCAAGGAGTAGGTCTTGTCTATTACATATTGGGTTTATGGAACGGTCTCTGAGCTAATTTGAAACCCTTGTTTTATGCATCACCCCACCTCACCTTTCCCGTTAAGCAGCCATAGTGTGTTTTCTAAACGTGTGACTCTGTTCTGTTTTGTAATTCAGTGCAAGGGTAGCGGTTTTTACATTCCCTCTATAAGTGATATCTTATGATAAGTGTCTTTTTCTGTGTGACTTATTTCACTTAGAATCGTCGTACCTAAATCCACTCATCATGCTGCTACTAGCCTTATGACGTTGATTTCATGGCTGAGTGATATTCCATTGTACAAAAGGACCACAACTTCTTTATCCATTTTTCTCTTTCCTGGGATATTTAAGGTGTAACGAAGTGGAGGTTCTTGTCAACAGAGCAGCCCTAAACTTTGGGGTGCCTCTGCCTTGCTGATTTTTAGTTTTCCCAATTTAAACGCCCATGAGTGGAAGTGCCCTATGCTGTCGAAGCTGAGTTTTTTCTATGTTTCAGGACACACCGTACACTTCTCCAGAGTGGCTGTTGGCAATTTACGTCACGCCCATCAGCGTAGCAAGTCTCCCGTTTCTCCATGGCCTTTCCTGCATTTCTGGTTTTGACACTTTATTCAGCATGGCCCTTTTGACCGATGGGAAGCGAGACTTCTTTGTAGCGCTGATTTGCCTTTCCAGGTTGCTTGGTTGGCCAAAAAGGGCGCATGCGTTTTTTCCTGAATATATTCAGGAAAAAACGCATGCGCCCTTTTTGGCCAAGGGCATCATTGTCGAGGTTTTGCCGCTTTTCCCGTGCTTCAAAGGCGATTCGAATCTACCTCCTGAAATCTGTTTCCTGAAATTCTGCCTTGCTTTCAAATCCTCTTCGTTGTCTTCCGTCAATATATTTGTGGACGAGAGTTATCATTTATAACTCTGCAGGTTTGTGAATTGCAGTGCCCCTGAGCTCCATTTTTCAACTCGCTTTCTTGGGAGCTGGCCGCAAAAGCGCAGGATTGCTTCAGGCCCTATTCTGGTCCCGGGCGGCAGGCTGAGCCTGTGGTTAATTCTTCTTCCTGATGGGAAAATAGAGCGACCTGTGCCTGTCCCCTCACCTAGAGCTAGTGTCTCATTGGTTCCCCCTCTTCCCGTTCATCCTCAGGACAAATTGCAACCTGTACGGAACAGGAGGTTAAAGGTGCTGATTCTCCAAGGAGGGAGATTGCTAGTAAAGCGGCTGGAATGGCGAACCCGAGCACAAGGAGATGAGAAATGAGGTGCGTTTTAGAAACCTTTCCCGATCACACGGTGTACCATCCTCTGGGATTCTCCTGCATGTTTTCGATGTAGGAAGATGCCCTTGAACCTGGAGATTTGGGACCCATGGGATGGGTACCACGCAGTATTACTCTAAAGGGTCTGCGTTTGCTCACCCAACCTCACCAAACCTCTCAGCCCCAAGAGTGTCCACCCTTATGCCTCAATCAGCTGTGGGTCTAGATATGGTCAATCCAGGTGGCATCACAGCCCTTGAACGAATTTTGTAAGAATTTCTCTCTCTTTCACTGTCTTTGTTTCACGGGTTTTTAAAAGTGATTGATTTTTATAAAGGGGTTTAGCTGCTTTTCACTGCTGTGTTTATGCCGCTTTACACCCACTTGACTCACTTACAGAGAGATATCAATACATAGGTTTTAAGATTCTTACTAGTCAGATATATTCTTGGGCGGTGAATAGGGGGTTTTGAGTCCAGATCACTGAGCAAGGAGTAGGTCTTGTCTATTACATATTGGGTTTATGGAACGGTCTCTGAGCTAATTTGAAACCCTTGTTTTATGCATCACCCCACCTCACCTTTCCCGTTAAGCAGCCATAGTGTGTTTTCTAAACGTGTGACTCTGTTCTGTTTTGTAATTCAGTGCAAGGGTAGCGGTTTTTACATTCCCTCTATAAGTGATATCTTATGATAAGTGTCTTTTTCTGTGTGACTTATTTCACTTAGAATCGTCGTACCTAAATCCACTCATCATGCTGCTACTAGCCTTATGACGTTGATTTCATGGCTGAGTGATATTCCATTGTACAAAAGGACCACAACTTCTTTATCCATTTTTCTCTTTCCTGGGATATTTAAGGTGTAACGAAGTGGAGGTTCTTGTCAACAGAGCAGCCCTAAACTTTGGGGTGCCTGTGCCTTGCTGATTTTTAGTTTTCCCAATTTATACGCCCATGAGTGGAAGTGCCCTATGCTGTCGAAGCTGAGTTTTTTCTATGTTTCAGGACACACCGTACACTTCTCCAGAGTGGCTGTTGGCAATTTACGTCACGCCCATCAGCGTAGCAAGTCTCCCGTTTCTCCATGGCCTTTCCTGCATTTCTGGTTTTGACACTTTATTCAGCATGGCCCTTTTGACCGATGGGAAGCGAGACTTCTTTGTAGCGCTGATTTGCCTTTCCAGGTTGCTTGGTTGGCCAAAAAGGGCGCATGCGTTTTTTCCTGAATATATTCAGGAAAAAACGCATGCGCCCTTTTTGGCCAAGGGCATCATTGTCGAGGTTTTGCCGCTTTTCCCGTGCTTCAAAGGCGATTCGAATCTACCTCCTGAAATCTGTTTCCTGCAATTCTGCCTTGCTTTCAAATCCTCTTCGTTGTCTTCCGTCAATATATTTGTGGACGAGAGTTATCATTTATAACTCTGCAGGTTTGTGAATTGCAGTGCCCCTGAGCTCCATTTTTCAACTCGCTTTCTTGGGAGCTGGCCGCAAAAGCGCAGGATTCCTTCAGGCCCTATTCTGGTCCCGGGCGGCAGGCTGAGCCTGTGGTTAATTCTTCTTCCTGATGGGAAAATAGAGCGACCTGTGCCTGTCCCAACACCTAGAGCTAGTGTCTCATTGGTTCCCCCTCTTCCCGTTCATCCTCAGGACAAATTGCAACCTGTACGGAACAGGAGGTTAAAGGTGCTGATTCTCCAAGGAGGGAGATTGCTAGTAAAGCGGCTGGAATGGCGAACCCGAGCACAAGGAGATGAGAAATGAGGTGCGTTTTAGAAACCTTTCCCGATCACACGGTGTACCATCCTCTGGGATTCTCCTGCATGTTTTCGATGTAGGAAGATGCCCTTGAACCTGGAGATTTGGGACCCATGGGATGGGTACCACGCAGTATTACTCTAAAGGGTCTGCGTTTGCTCACCCAACCTCACCAAACCTCTCAGCCCCAAGAGTGTCCACCCTTATGCCTCAATCAGCTGTGGGTCTAGATATGGTCAATCCAGGTGGCATCACAGCCCTTGAACGAATTTTGTAAGAATTTCTCTCTCTTTCACTGTCTTTGTTTCACGGGTTTTTAAAAGTGATTGATTTTTATAAAGGGGTTTAGCTGCTTTTCACTGCTGTGTTTATGCCGCTTTACACCCACTTGACTCACTTACAGAGAGATATCAATACATAGGTTTTAAGATTCTTACTAGTCAGATATATTCTTGGGCGGTGAATAGGGGGTTTTGAGTCCAGATCACTGAGCAAGGAGTAGGTCTTGTCTATTACATATTGGGTTTATGGAACGGTCTCTGAGCTAATTTGAAACCCTTGTTTTATGCATCACCCCACCTCACCTTTCCCGTTAAGCAGCCATAGTGTGTTTTCTAAACGTGTGACTCTGTTCTGTTTTGTAATTCAGTGCAAGGGTAGCGGTTTTTACATTCCCTCTATAAGTGATATCTTATGATAAGTGTCTTTTTCTGTGTGACTTATTTCACTTAGAATCGTCGTACCTAAATCCACTCATCATGCTGCTACTAGCCTTATGACGTTGATTTCATGGCTGAGTGATATTCCATTGTACAAAAGGACCACAACTTCTTTATCCATTTTTCTCTTTCCTGGGATATTTAAGGTGTAACGAAGTGGAGGTTCTTGTCAACAGAGCAGCCCTAAACTTTGGGGTGCCTGTGCCTTGCTGATTTTTAGTTTTCCCAATTTATACGCCCATGAGTGGAAGTGCCCTATGCTGTCGAAGCTGAGTTTTTTCTATGTTTCAGGACACACCGTACACTTCTCCAGAGTGGCTGTTGGCAATTTACGTCACGCCCATCAGCGTAGCAAGTCTCCCGTTTCTCCATGGCCTTTCCTGCATTTCTGGTTTTGACACTTTATTCAGCATGGCCCTTTTGACCGATGGGAAGCGAGACTTCTTTGTAGCGCTGATTTGCCTTTCCAGGTTGCTTGGTTGGCCAAAAAGGGCGCATGCGTTTTTTCCTGAATATATTCAGGAAAAAACGCATGCGCCCTTTTTGGCCAAGGGCATCATTGTCGAGGTTTTGCCGCTTTTCCCGTGCTTTAAAGGCGATTCGAATCTACCTCCTGAAATCTGTTTCCTGCAATTCTGCCTTGCTTTCAAATCCTCTTCGTTGTCTTCCGTCAATATATTTGTGGACGAGAGTTATCATTTATAACTCTGCAGGTTTGTGAATTGCAGTGCCCCTGAGCTCCATTTTTCAACTCGCTTTCTTGGGAGCTGGCCGCAAAAGCGCAGGATTGCTTCAGGCCCTATTCTGGTCCCGGGCGGCAGGCTGAGCCTGTGGTTAATTCTTCTTCCTGATGGGAAAATAGAGCGACCTGTGCCTGTCCCCTCACCTAGAGCTAGTGTCTCATTGGTTCCCCCTCTTCCCGTTCATCCTCAGGACAAATTGCAACCTGTACGGAACAGGAGGTTAAAGGTGCTGATTCTCCAAGGAGGGAGATTGCTAGTAAAGCGGCTGGAATGGCGAACCCGAGCACAAGGAGATGAGAAATGAGGTGCGTTTTAGAAACCTTTCCCGATCACACGGTGTACCATCCTCTGGGATTCTCCTGCATGTTTTCGATGTAGGAAGATGCCCTTGAACCTGGAGATTTGGGACCCATGGGATGGGTACCACGCAGTATTACTCTAAAGGGTCTGCGTTTGCTCACCCAACCTCACCAAACCTCTCAGCCCCAAGAGTGTCCACCCTTATGCCTCAATCAGCTGTGGGTCTAGATATGGTCAATCCAGGTGGCATCACAGCCCTTGAACGAATTTTGTAAGAATTTCTCTCTCTTTCACTGTCTTTGTTTCACGGGTTTTTAAAAGTGATTGATTTTTATAAAGGGGTTTAGCTGCTTTTCACTGCTGTGTTTATGCCGCTTTACACCCACTTGACTCACTTACAGAGAGATATCAATACATAGGTTTTAAGATTCTTACTAGTCAGATATATTCTTGGGCGGTGAATAGGGGGTTTTGAGTCCAGATCACTGAGCAAGGAGTAGGTCTTGTCTATTACATATTGGGTTTATGGAACGGTCTCTGAGCTAATTTGAAACCCTTGTTTTATGCATCACCCCACCTCACCTTTCCCGTTAAGCAGCCATAGTGTGTTTTCTAAACGTGTGACTCTGTTCTGTTTTGTAATTCAGTGCAAGGGTAGCGGTTTTTACATTCCCTCTATAAGTGATATCTTATGATAAGTGTCTTTTTCTGTGTGACTTATTTCACTTAGAATCGTCGTACCTAAATCCACTCATCATGCTGCTACTAGCCTTATGACGTTGATTTCATGGCTGAGTGATATTCCATTGTACAAAAGGACCACAACTTCTTTATCCATTTTTCTCTTTCCTGGGATATTTAAGGTGTAACGAAGTGGAGGTTCTTGTCAACAGAGCAGCCCTAAACTTTGGGGCGCCTGTGCCTTGCTGATTTTTAGTTTTCCCAATTTATACGCCCATGAGTGGAAGTGCCCTATGCTGTCGAAGCTGAGTTTTTTCTATGTTTCAGGACACACCGTACACTTCTCCAGAGTGGCTGTTGGCAATTTACGTCACGCCCATCAGCGTAGCAAGTCTCCCGTTTCTCCATGGCCTTTCCTGCATTTCTGGTTTTGACACTTTATTCAGCATGGCCCTTTTGACCGATGGGAAGCGAGACTTCTTTGTAGCGCTGATTTGCCTTTCCAGGTTGCTTGGTTGGCCAAAAAGGGCGCATGCGTTTTTTCCTGAATATATTCAGGAAAAAACGCATGCGCCCTTTTTGGCCAAGGGCATCATTGTCGAGGTTTTGCCGCTTTTCCCGTGCTTTAAAGGCGATTCGAATCTACCTCCTGAAATCTGTTTCCTGCAATTCTGCCTTGCTTTCAAATCCTCTTCGTTGTCTTCCGTCAATATATTTGTGGACGAGAGTTATCATTTATAACTCTGCAGGTTTGTGAATTGCAGTGCCCCTGAGCTCCATTTTTCAACTCGCTTTCTTGGGAGCTGGCCGCAAAAGCGCAGGATTGCTTCAGGCCCTATTCTGGTCCCGGGCGGCAGGCTGAGCCTGTGGTTAATTCTTCTTCCTGATGGGAAAATAGAGCGACCTGTGCCTGTCCCCTCACCTAGAGCTAGTGTCTCATTGGTTCCCCCTCTTCCCGTTCATCCTCAGGACAAATTGCAACCTGTACGGAACAGGAGGTTAAAGGTGCTGATTCTCCAAGGAGGGAGATTGCTAGTAAAGCGGCTGGAATGGCGAACCCGAGCACAAGGAGATGAGAAATGAGGTGCGTTTTAGAAACCTTTCCCGATCACACGGTGTACCATCCTCTGGGATTCTCCTGCATGTTTTCGATGTAGGAAGATGCCCTTGAACCTGGAGATTTGGGACCCATGGGATGGGTACCACGCAGTATTACTCTAAAGGGTCTGCGTTTGCTCACCCAACCTCACCAAACCTCTCAGCCCCAAGAGTGTCCACCCTTATGCCTCAATCAGCTGTGGGTCTAGATATGGTCAATCCAGGTGGCATCACAGCCCTTGAACGAATTTTGTAAGAATTTCTCTCTCTTTCACTGTCTTTGTTTCACGGGTTTTTAAAAGTGATTGATTTTTATAAAGGGGTTTAGCTGCTTTTCACTGCTGTGTTTATGCCGCTTTACACCCACTTGACTCACTTACAGAGAGATATCAATACATAGGTTTTAAGATTCTTACTAGTCAGATATATTCTTGGGCGGTGAATAGGGGGTTTTGAGTCCAGATCACTGAGCAAGGAGTAGGTCTTGTCTATTACATATTGGGTTTATGGAACGGTCTCTGAGCTAATTTGAAACCCTTGTTTTATGCATCACCCCACCTCACCTTTCCCGTTAAGCAGCCATAGTGTGTTTTCTAAACGTGTGACTCTGTTCTGTTTTGTAATTCAGTGCAAGGGTAGCGGTTTTTACATTCCCTCTATAAGTGATATCTTATGATAAGTGTCTTTTTCTGTGTGACTTATTTCACTTAGAATCGTCGTACCTAAATCCACTCATCATGCTGCTACTAGCCTTATGACGTTGATTTCATGGCTGAGTGATATTCCATTGTACAAAAGGACCACAACTTCTTTATCCATTTTTCTCTTTCCTGGGATATTTAAGGTGTAACGAAGTGGAGGTTCTTGTCAACAGAGCAGCCCTAAACTTTGGGGTGCCTGTGCCTTGCTGATTTTTAGTTTTCCCAATTTATACGCCCATGAGTGGAAGTGCCCTATGCTGTCGAAGCTGAGTTTTTTCTATGTTTCAGGACACACCGTACACTTCTCCAGAGTGGCTGTTGGCAATTTACGTCACGCCCATCAGCGTAGCAAGTCTCCCGTTTCTCCATGGCCTTTCCTGCATTTCTGGTTTTGACACTTTATTCAGCATGGCCCTTTTGACCGATGGGAAGCGAGACTTCTTTGTAGCGCTGATTTGCCTTTCCAGGTTGCTTGGTTGGCCAAAAAGGGCGCATGCGTTTTTTCCTGAATATATTCAGGAAAAAACGCATGCGCCCTTTTTGGCCAAGGGCATCATTGTCGAGGTTTTGCCGCTTTTCCCGTGCTTTAAAGGCGATTCGAATCTACCTCCTGAAATCTGTTTCCTGCAATTCTGCCTTGCTTTCAAATCCTCTTCGTTGTCTTCCGTCAATATATTTGTGGACGAGAGTTATCATTTATAACTCTGCAGGTTTGTGAATTGCAGTGCCCCTGAGCTCCATTTTTCAACTCGCTTTCTTGGGAGCTGGCCGCAAAAGCGCAGGATTGCTTCAGGCCCTATTCTGGTCCCGGGCGGCAGGCTGAGCCTGTGGTTAATTCTTCTTCCTGATGGGAAAATAGAGCGACCTGTGCCTGTCCCCTCACCTAGAGCTAGTGTCTCATTGGTTCCCCCTCTTCCCGTTCATCCTCAGGACAAATTGCAACCTGTACGGAACAGGAGGTTAAAGGTGCTGATTCTCCAAGGAGGGAGATTGCTAGTAAAGCGGCTGGAATGGCGAACCCGAGCACAAGGAGATGAGAAATGAGGTGCGTTTTAGAAACCTTTCCCGATCACACGGTGTACCATCCTCTGGGATTCTCCTGCATGTTTTCGATGTAGGAAGATGCCCTTGAACCTGGAGATTTGGGACCCATGGGATGGGTACCACGCAGTATTACTCTAAAGGGTCTGCGTTTGCTCACCCAACCTCACCAAACCTCTCAGCCCCAAGAGTGTCCACCCTTATGCCTCAATCAGCTGTGGGTCTAGATATGGTCAATCCAGGTGGCATCACAGCCCTTGAACGAATTTTGTAAGAATTTCTCTCTCTTTCACTGTCTTTGTTTCACGGGTTTTTAAAAGTGATTGATTTTTATAAAGGGGTTTAGCTGCTTTTCACTGCTGTGTTTATGCCGCTTTACACCCACTTGACTCACTTACAGAGAGATATCAATACATAGGTTTTAAGATTCTTACTAGTCAGATATATTCTTGGGCGGTGAATAGGGGGTTTTGAGTCCAGATCACTGAGCAAGGAGTAGGTCTTGTCTATTACATATTGGGTTTATGGAACGGTCTCTGAGCTAATTTGAAACCCTTGTTTTATGCATCACCCCACCTCACCTTTCCCGTTAAGCAGCCATAGTGTGTTTTCTAAACGTGTGACTCTGTTCTGTTTTGTAATTCAGTGCAAGGGTAGCGGTTTTTACATTCCCTCTATAAGTGATATCTTATGATAAGTGTCTTTTTCTGTGTGACTTATTTCACTTAGAATCGTCGTACCTAAATCCACTCATCATGCTGCTACTAGCCTTATGACGTTGATTTCATGGCTGAGTGATATTCCATTGTACAAAAGGACCACAACTTCTTTATCCATTTTTCTCTTTCCTGGGATATTTAAGGTGTAACGAAGTGGAGGTTCTTGTCAACAGAGCAGCCCTAAACTTTGGGGTGCCTGTGCCTTGCTGATTTTTAGTTTTCCCAATTTATACGCCCATGAGTGGAAGTGCCCTATGCTGTCGAAGCTGAGTTTTTTCTATGTTTCAGGACACACCGTACACTTCTCCAGAGTGGCTGTTGGCAATTTACGTCACGCCCATCAGCGTAGCAAGTCTCCCGTTTCTCCATGGCCTTTCCTGCATTTCTGGTTTTGACACTTTATTCAGCATGGCCCTTTTGACCGATGGGAAGCGAGACTTCTTTGTAGCGCTGATTTGCCTTTCCAGGTTGCTTGGTTGGCCAAAAAGGGCGCATGCGTTTTTTCCTGAATATATTCAGGAAAAAACGCATGCGCCCTTTTTGGCCAAGGGCATCATTGTCGAGGTTTTGCCGCTTTTCCCGTGCTTCAAAGGCGATTCGAATCTACCTCCTGAAATCTGTTTCCTGCAATTCTGCCTTGCTTTCAAATCCTCTTCGTTGTCTTCCGTCAATATATTTGTGGACGAGAGTTATCATTTATAACTCTGCAGGTTTGTGAATTGCAGTGCCCCTGAGCTCCATTTTTCAACTCGCTTTCTTGGGAGCTGGCCGCAAAAGCGCAGGATTGCTTCAGGCCCTATTCTGGTCCCGGGCGGCAGGCTGAGCCTGTGGTTAATTCTTCTTCCTGATGGGAAAATAGAGCGACCTGTGCCTGTCCCAACACCTAGAGCTAGTGTCTCATTGGTTCCCCCTCTTCCCGTTCATCCTCAGGACAAATTGCAACCTGTACGGAACAGGAGGTTAAAGGTGCTGATTCTCCAAGGAGGGAGATTGCTAGTAAAGCGGCTGGAATGGCGAACCCGAGCACAAGGAGATGAGAAATGAGGTGCGTTTTAGAAACCTTTCCCGATCACACGGTGTACCATCCTCTGGGATTCTCCTGCATGTTTTCGATGTAGGAAGATGCCCTTGAACCTGGAGATTTGGGACCCATGGGATGGGTACCACGCAGTATTACTCTAAAGCGTCTGCGTTTGCTCACCCAACCTCACCAAACCTCTCAGCCCCAAGAGTGTCCACCCTTATGCCTCAATCAGCTGTGGGTCTAGATATGGTCAATCCAGGTGGCATCACAGCCCTTGAACGAATTTTGTAAGAATTTCTCTCTCTTTCACTGTCTTTGTTTCACGGGTTTTTAAAAGTGATTGATTTTTATAAAGGGGTTTAGCTGCTTTTCACTGCTGTGTTTATGCCGCTTTACACCCACTTGACTCACTTACAGAGAGATATCAATACATAGGTTTTAAGATTCTTACTAGTCAGATATATTCTTGGGCGGTGAATAGGGGGTTTTGAGTCCAGATCACTGAGCAAGGAGTAGGTCTTGTCTATTACATATTGGGTTTATGGAACGGTCTCTGAGCTAATTTGAAACCCTTGTTTTATGCATCACCCCACCTCACCTTTCCCGTTAAGCAGCCATAGTGTGTTTTCTAAACGTGTGACTCTGTTCTGTTTTGTAATTCAGTGCAAGGGTAGCGGTTTTTACATTCCCTCTATAAGTGATATCTTATGATAAGTGTCTTTTTCTGTGTGACTTATTTCACTTAGAATCGTCGTACCTAAATCCACTCATCATGCTGCTACTAGCCTTATGACGTTGATTTCATGGCTGAGTGATATTCCATTGTACAAAAGGACCACAACTTCTTTATCCATTTTTCTCTTTCCTGGGATATTTAAGGTGTAACGAAGTGGAGGTTCTTGTCAACAGAGCAGCCCTAAACTTTGGGGTGCCTGTGCCTTGCTGATTTTTAGTTTTCCCAATTTATACGCCCATGAGTGGAAGTGCCCTATGCTGTCGAAGCTGAGTTTTTTCTATGTTTCAGGACACACCGTACACTTCTCCAGAGTGGCTGTTGGCAATTTACGTCACGCCCATCAGCGTAGCAAGTCTCCCGTTTCTCCATGGCCTTTCCTGCATTTCTGGTTTTGACACTTTATTCAGCATGGCCCTTTTGACCGATGGGAAGTGAGACTTCTTTGTAGCGCTGATTTGCCTTTCCAGGTTGCTTGGTTGGCCAAAAAGGGCGCATGCGTTTTTTCCTGAATATATTCAGGAAAAAACGCATGCGCCCTTTTTGGCCAAGGGCATCATTGTCGAGGTTTTGCCGCTTTTCCCGTGCTTTAAAGGCGATTCGAATCTACCTCCTGAAATCTGTTTCCTGCAATTCTGCCTTGCTTTCAAATCCTCTTCGTTGTCTTCCGTCAATATATTTGTGGACGAGAGTTATCATTTATAACTCTGCAGGTTTGTGAATTGCAGTGCCCCTGAGCTCCATTTTTCAACTCGCTTTCTTGGGAGCTGGCCGCAAAAGCGCAGGATTCCTTCAGGCCCTATTCTGGTCCCGGGCGGCAGGCTGAGCCTGTGGTTAATTCTTCTTCCTGATGGGAAAATAGAGCGACCTGTGCCTGTCCCAACACCTAGAGCTAGTGTCTCATTGGTTCCCCCTCTTCCCGTTCATCCTCAGGACAAATTGCAACCTGTACGGAACAGGAGGTTAAAGGTGCTGATTCTCCAAGGAGGGAGATTGCTAGTAAAGCGGCTGCAATGGCGAACCCGAGCACAAGGAGATGAGAAATGAGGTGCGTTTTAGAAACCTTTCCCGATCACACGGTGTACCATCCTCTGGGATTCTCCTGCATGTTTTCGATGTAGGAAGATGCCCTTGAACCTGGAGATTTGGGACCCATGGGATGGGTACCACGCAGTATTACTCTAAAGGGTCTGCGTTTGCTCACCCAACCTCACCAAACCTCTCAGCCCCAAGAGTGTCCACCCTTATGCCTCAATCAGCTGTGGGTCTAGATATGGTCAATCCAGGTGGCATCACAGCCCTTGAACGAATTTTGTAAGAATTTCTCTCTCTTTCACTGTCTTTGTTTCACGGGTTTTTAAAAGTGATTGATTTTTATAAAGGGGTTTAGCTGCTTTTCACTGCTGTGTTTATGCCGCTTTACACCCACTTGACTCACTTACAGAGAGATATCAATACATAGGTTTTAAGATTCTTACTAGTCAGATATATTCTTGGGCGGTGAATAGGGGGTTTTGAGTCCAGATCACTGAGCAAGGAGTAGGTCTTGTCTATTACATATTGGGTTTATGGAACGGTCTCTGAGCTAATTTGAAACCCTTGTTTTATGCATCACCCCACCTCACCTTTCCCGTTAAGCAGCCATAGTGTGTTTTCTAAACGTGTGACTCTGTTCTGTTTTGTAATTCAGTGCAAGGGTAGCGGTTTTTACATTCCCTCTATAAGTGATATCTTATGATAAGTGTCTTTTTCTGTGTGACTTATTTCACTTAGAATCGTCGTACCTAAATCCACTCATCATGCTGCTACTAGCCTTATGACGTTGATTTCATGGCTGAGTGATATTCCATTGTACAAAAGGACCACAACTTCTTTATCCATTTTTCTCTTTCCTGGGATATTTAAGGTGTAACGAAGTGGAGGTTCTTGTCAACAGAGCAGCCCTAAACTTTGGGGTGCCTGTGCCTTGCTGATTTTTAGTTTTCCCAATTTATACGCCCATGAGTGGAAGTGCCCTATGCTGTCGAAGCTGAGTTTTTTCTATGTTTCAGGACACACCGTACACTTCTCCAGAGTGGCTGTTGGCAATTTACGTCACGCCCATCAGCGTAGCAAGTCTCCCGTTTCTCCATGGCCTTTCCTGCATTTCTGGTTTTGACACTTTATTCAGCATGGCCCTTTTGACCGATGGGAAGTGAGACTTCTTTGTAGCGCTGATTTGCCTTTCCAGGTTGCTTGGTTGGCCAAAAAGGGCGCATGCGTTTTTTCCTGAATATATTCAGGAAAAAACGCATGCGCCCTTTTTGGCCAAGGGCATCATTGTCGAGGTTTTGCCGCTTTTCCCGTGCTTTAAAGGCGATTCGAATCTACCTCCTGAAATCTGTTTCCTGCAATTCTGCCTTGCTTTCAAATCCTCTTCGTTGTCTTCCGTCAATATATTTGTGGACGAGAGTTATCATTTATAACTCTGCAGGTTTGTGAATTGCAGTGCCCCTGAGCTCCATTTTTCAACTCGCTTTCTTGGGAGCTGGCCGCAAAAGCGCAGGATTCCTTCAGGCCCTATTCTGGTCCCGGGCGGCAGGCTGAGCCTGTGGTTAATTCTTCTTCCTGATGGGAAAATAGAGCGACCTGTGCCTGTCCCAACACCTAGAGCTAGTGTCTCATTGGTTCCCCCTCTTCCCGTTCATCCTCAGGACAAATTGCAACCTGTACGGAACAGGAGGTTAAAGGTGCTGATTCTCCAAGGAGGGAGATTGCTAGTAAAGCGGCTGCAATGGCGAACCCGAGCACAAGGAGATGAGAAATGAGGTGCGTTTTAGAAACCTTTCCCGATCACACGGTGTACCATCCTCTGGGATTCTCCTGCATGTTTTCGATGTAGGAAGATGCCCTTGAACCTGGAGATTTGGGACCCATGGGATGGGTACCACGCAGTATTACTCTAAAGGGTCTGCGTTTGCTCACCCAACCTCACCAAACCTCTCAGCCCCAAGAGTGTCCACCCTTATGCCTCAATCAGCTGTGGGTCTAGATATGGTCAATCCAGGTGGCATCACAGCCCTTGAACGAATTTTGTAAGAATTTCTCTCTCTTTCACTGTCTTTGTTTCACGGGTTTTTAAAAGTGATTGATTTTTATAAAGGGGTTTAGCTGCTTTTCACTGCTGTGTTTATGCCGCTTTACACCCACTTGACTCACTTACAGAGAGATATCAATACATAGGTTTTAAGATTCTTACTAGTCAGATATATTCTTGGGCGGTGAATAGGGGGTTTTGAGTCCAGATCACTGAGCAAGGAGTAGGTCTTGTCTATTACATATTGGGTTTATGGAACGGTCTCTGAGCTAATTTGAAACCCTTGTTTTATGCATCACCCCACCTCACCTTTCCCGTTAAGCAGCCATAGTGTGTTTTCTAAACGTGTGACTCTGTTCTGTTTTGTAATTCAGTGCAAGGGTAGCGGTTTTTACATTCCCTCTATAAGTGATATCTTATGATAAGTGTCTTTTTCTGTGTGACTTATTTCACTTAGAATCGTCGTACCTAAATCCACTCATCATGCTGCTACTAGCCTTATGACGTTGATTTCATGGCTGAGTGATATTCCATTGTACAAAAGGACCACAACTTCTTTATCCATTTTTCTCTTTCCTGGGATATTTAAGGTGTAACGAAGTGGAGGTTCTTGTCAACAGAGCAGCCCTAAACTTTGGGGTGCCTGTGCCTTGCTGATTTTTAGTTTTCCCAATTTATACGCCCATGAGTGGAAGTGCCCTATGCTGTCGAAGCTGAGTTTTTTCTATGTTTCAGGACACACCGTACACTTCTCCAGAGTGGCTGTTGGCAATTTACGTCACGCCCATCAGCGTAGCAAGTCTCCCGTTTCTCCATGGCCTTTCCTGCATTTCTGGTTTTGACACTTTATTCAGCATGGCCCTTTTGACCGATGGGAAGCGAGACTTCTTTGTAGCGCTGATTTGCCTTTCCAGGTTGCTTGGTTGGCCAAAAAGGGCGCATGCGTTTTTTCCTGAATATATTCAGGAAAAAACGCATGCGCCCTTTTTGGCCAAGGGCATCATTGTCGAGGTTTTGCCGCTTTTCCCGTGCTTTAAAGGCGATTCGAATCTACCTCCTGAAATCTGTTTCCTGCAATTCTGCCTTGCTTTCAAATCCTCTTCGTTGTCTTCCGTCAATATATTTGTGGACGAGAGTTATCATTTATAACTCTGCAGGTTTGTGAATTGCAGTGCCCCTGAGCTCCATTTTTCAACTCGCTTTCTTGGGAGCTGGCCGCAAAAGCGCAGGATTGCTTCAGGCCCTATTCTGGTCCCGGGCGGCAGGCTGAGCCTGTGGTTAATTCTTCTTCCTGATGGGAAAATAGAGCGATCTGTGCCTGTCCCCTCACCTAGAGCTAGTGTCTCATTGGTTCCCCCTCTTCCCGTTCATCCTCAGGACAAATTGCAACCTGTACGGAACAGGAGGTTAAAGGTGCTGATTCTCCAAGGAGGGAGATTGCTAGTAAAGCGGCTGGAATGGCGAACCCGAGCACAAGGAGATGAGAAATGAGGTGCGTTTTAGAAACCTTTCCCGATCACACGGTGTACCATCCTCTGGGATTCTCCTGCATGTTTTCGATGTAGGAAGATGCCCTTGAACCTGGAGATTTGGGACCCATGGGATGGGTACCACGCAGTATTACTCTAAAGGGTCTGCGTTTGCTCACCCAACCTCACCAAACCTCTCAGCCCCAAGAGTGTCCACCCTTATGCCTCAATCAGCTGTGGGTCTAGATATGGTCAATCCAGGTGGCATCACAGCCCTTGAACGAATTTTGTAAGAATTTCTCTCTCTTTCACTGTCTTTGTTTCACGGGTTTTTAAAAGTGATTGATTTTTATAAAGGGGTTTAGCTGCGTTTCACTGCTGTGTTTATGCCGCTTTACACCCACTTGACTCACTTACAGAGAGATATCAATACATAGGTTTTAAGATTCTTACTAGTCAGATATATTCTTGGGCGGTGAATAGGGGGTTTTGAGTCCAGATCACTGAGCAAGGAGTAGGTCTTGTCTATTACATATTGGGTTTATGGAACGGTCTCTGAGCTAATTTGAAACCCTTGTTTTATGCATCACCCCACCTCACCTTTCCCGTTAAGCAGCCATAGTGTGTTTTCTAAACGTGTGACTCTGTTCTGTTTTGTAATTCAGTGCAAGGGTAGCGGTTTTTACATTCCCTCTATAAGTGATATCTTATGATAAGTGTCTTTTTCTGTGTGACTTATTTCACTTAGAATCGTCGTACCTAAATCCACTCATCATGCTGCTACTAGCCTTATGACGTTGATTTCATGGCTGAGTGATATTCCATTGTACAAAAGGACCACAACTTCTTTATCCATTTTTCTCTTTCCTGGGATATTTAAGGTGTAACGAAGTGGAGGTTCTTGTCAACAGAGCAGCCCTAAACTTTGGGGCGCCTGTGCCTTGCTGATTTTTAGTTTTCCCAATTTATACGCCCATGAGTGGAAGTGCCCTATGCTGTCGAAGCTGAGTTTTTTCTATGTTTCAGGACACACCGTACACTTCTCCAGAGTGGCTGTTGGCAATTTACGTCACGCCCATCAGCGTAGCAAGTCTCCCGTTTCTCCATGGCCTTTCCTGCATTTCTGGTTTTGACACTTTATTCAGCATGGCCCTTTTGACCGATGGGAAGCGAGACTTCTTTGTAGCGCTGATTTGCCTTTCCAGGTTGCTTGGTTGGCCAAAAAGGGCGCATGCGTTTTTTCCTGAATATATTCAGGAAAAAACGCATGCGCCCTTTTTGGCCAAGGGCATCATTGTCGAGGTTTTGCCGCTTTTCCCGTGCTTTAAAGGCGATTCGAATCTACCTCCTGAAATCTGTTTCCTGCAATTCTGCCTTGCTTTCAAATCCTCTTCGTTGTCTTCCGTCAATATATTTGTGGACGAGAGTTATCATTTATAACTCTGCAGGTTTGTGAATTGCAGTGCCCCTGAGCTCCATTTTTCAACTCGCTTTCTTGGGAGCTGGCCGCAAAAGCGCAGGATTGCTTCAGGCCCTATTCTGGTCCCGGGCGGCAGGCTGAGCCTGTGGTTAATTCTTCTTCCTGATGGGAAAATAGAGCGACCTGTGCCTGTCCCCTCACCTAGAGCTAGTGTCTCATTGGTTCCCCCTCTTCCCGTTCATCCTCAGGACAAATTGCAACCTGTACGGAACAGGAGGTTAAAGGTGCTGATTCTCCAAGGAGGGAGATTGCTAGTAAAGCGGCTGGAATGGCGAACCCGAGCACAAGGAGATGAGAAATGAGGTGCGTTTTAGAAACCTTTCCCGATCACACGGTGTACCATCCTCTGGGATTCTCCTGCATGTTTTCGATGTAGGAAGATGCCCTTGAACCTGGAGATTTGGGACCCATGGGATGGGTACCACGCAGTATTACTCTAAAGGGTCTGCGTTTGCTCACCCAACCTCACCAAACCTCTCAGCCCCAAGAGTGTCCACCCTTATGCCTCAATCAGCTGTGGGTCTAGATATGGTCAATCCAGGTGGCATCACAGCCCTTGAACGAATTTTGTAAGAATTTCTCTCTCTTTCACTGTCTTTGTTTCACGGGTTTTTAAAAGTGATTGATTTTTATAAAGGGGTTTAGCTGCTTTTCACTGCTGTGTTTATGCCGCTTTACACCCACTTGACTCACTTACAGAGAGATATCAATACATAGGTTTTAAGATTCTTACTAGTCAGATATATTCTTGGGCGGTGAATAGGGGGTTTTGAGTCCAGATCACTGAGCAAGGAGTAGGTCTTGTCTATTACATATTGGGTTTATGGAACGGTCTCTGAGCTAATTTGAAACCCTTGTTTTATGCATCACCCCACCTCACCTTTCCCGTTAAGCAGCCATAGTGTGTTTTCTAAACGTGTGACTCTGTTCTGTTTTGTAATTCAGTGCAAGGGTAGCGGTTTTTACATTCCCTCTATAAGTGATATCTTATGATAAGTGTCTTTTTCTGTGTGACTTATTTCACTTACAATCGTCGTACCTAAATCCACTCATCATGCTGCTACTAGCCTTATGACGTTGATTTCATGGCTGAGTGATATTCCATTGTACAAAAGGACCACAACTTCTTTATCCATTTTTCTCTTTCCTGGGATATTTAAGGTGTAACGAAGTGGAGGTTCTTGTCAACAGAGCAGCCCTAAACTTTGGGGCGCCTGTGCCTTGCTGATTTTTAGTTTTCCCAATTTATACGCCCATGAGTGGAAGTGCCCTATGCTGTCGAAGCTGAGTTTTTTCTATGTTTCAGCACACACCGTACACTTCTCCAGAGTGGCTGTTGGCAATTTACGTCACGCCCATCAGCGTAGCAAGTCTCCCGTTTCTCCATGGCCTTTCCTGCATTTCTGGTTTTGACACTTTATTCAGCATGGCCCTTTTGACCGATGGGAAGCGAGACTTCTTTGTAGCGCTGATTTGCCTTTCCAGGTTGCTTGGTTGGCCAAAAAGGGCGCATGCGTTTTTTCCTGAATATATTCAGGAAAAAACGCATGCGCCCTTTTTGGCCAAGGGCATCATTGTCGAGGTTTTGCCGCTTTTCCCGTGCTTTAAAGGCGATTCGAATCTACCTCCTGAAATCTGTTTCCTGCAATTCTGCCTTGCTTTCAAATCCTCTTCGTTGTCTTCCGTCAATATATTTGTGGACGAGAGTTATCATTTATAACTCTGCAGGTTTGTGAATTGCAGTGCCCCTGAGCTCCATTTTTCAACTCGCTTTCTTGGGAGCTGGCCGCAAAAGCGCAGGATTGCTTCAGGCCCTATTCTGGTCCCGGGCGGCAGGCTGAGCCTGTGGTTAATTCTTCTTCCTGATGGGAAAATAGAGCGACCTGTGCCTGTCCCCTCACCTAGAGCTAGTGTCTCATTGGTTCCCCCTCTTCCCGTTCATCCTCAGGACAAATTGCAACCTGTACGGAACAGGAGGTTAAAGGTGCTGATTCTCCAAGGAGGGAGATTGCTAGTAAAGCGGCTGGAATGGCGAACCCGAGCACAAGGAGATGAGAAATGAGGTGCGTTTTAGAAACCTTTCCCGATCACACGGTGTACCATCCTCTGGGATTCTCCTGCATGTTTTCGATGTAGGAAGATGCCCTTGAACCTGGAGATTTGGGACCCATGGGATGGGTACCACGCAGTATTACTCTAAAGGGTCTGCGTTTGCTCACCCAACCTCACCAAACCTCTCAGCCCCAAGAGTGTCCACCCTTATGCCTCAATCAGCTGTGGGTCTAGATATGGTCAATCCAGGTGGCATCACAGCCCTTGAACGAATTTTGTAAGAATTTCTCTCTCTTTCACTGTCTTTGTTTCACGGGTTTTTAAAAGTGATTGATTTTTATAAAGGGGTTTAGCTGCTTTTCACTGCTGTGTTTATGCCGCTTTACACCCACTTGACTCACTTACAGAGAGATATCAATACATAGGTTTTAAGATTCTTACTAGTCAGATATATTCTTGGGCGGTGAATAGGGGGTTTTGAGTCCAGATCACTGAGCAAGGAGTAGGTCTTGTCTATTACATATTGGGTTTATGGAACGGTCTCTGAGCTAATTTGAAACCCTTGTTTTATGCATCACCCCACCTCACCTTTCCCGTTAAGCAGCCATAGTGTGTTTTCTAAACGTGTGACTCTGTTCTGTTTTGTAATTCAGTGCAAGGGTAGCGGTTTTTACATTCCCTCTATAAGTGATATCTTATGATAAGTGTCTTTTTCTGTGTGACTTATTTCACTTAGAATCGTCGTACCTAAATCCACTCATCATGCTGCTACTAGCCTTATGACGTTGATTTCATGGCTGAGTGATATTCCATTGTACAAAAGGACCACAACTTCTTTATCCATTTTTCTCTTTCCTGGGATATTTAAGGTGTAACGAAGTGGAGGTTCTTGTCAACAGAGTAGCCCTAAACTTTGGGGTGCCTGTGCCTTGCTGATTTTTAGTTTTCCCAATTTATACGCCCATGAGTGGAAGTGCCCTATGCTGTCGAAGCTGAGTTTTTTCTATGTTTCAGGACACACCGTACACTTCTCCAGAGTGGCTGTTGGCAATTTACGTCACGCCCATCAGCGTAGCAAGTCTCCCGTTTCTCCATGGCCTTTCCTGCATTTCTGGTTTTGACACTTTATTCAGCATGGCCCTTTTGACCGATGGGAAGCGAGACTTCTTTGTAGCGCTGATTTGCCTTTCCAGGTTGCTTGGTTGGCCAAAAAGGGCGCATGCGTTTTTTCCTGAATATATTCAGGAAAAAACGCATGCGCCCTTTTTGGCCAAGGGCATCATTGTCGAGGTTTTGCCGCTTTTCCCGTGCTTTAAAGGCGATTCGAATCTACCTCCTGAAATCTGTTTCCTGCAATTCTGCCTTGCTTTCAAATCCTCTTCGTTGTCTTCCGTCAATATATTTGTGGACGAGAGTTATCATTTATAACTCTGCAGGTTTGTGAATTGCAGTGCCCCTGAGCTCCATTTTTCAACTCGCTTTCTTGGGAGCTGGCCGCAAAAGCGCAGGATTGCTTCAGGCCCTATTCTGGTCCCGGGCGGCAGGCTGAGCCTGTGGTTAATTCTTCTTCCTGATGGGAAAATAGAGCGACCTGTGCCTGTCCCCTCACCTAGAGCTAGTGTCTCATTGGTTCCCCCTCTTCCCGTTCATCCTCAGGACAAATTGCAACCTGTACGGAACAGGAGGTTAAAGGTGCTGATTCTCCAAGGAGGGAGATTGCTAGTAAAGCGGCTGGAATGGCGAACCCGAGCACAAGGAGATGAGAAATGAGGTGCGTTTTAGAAACCTTTCCCGATCACACGGTGTACCATCCTCTGGGATTCTCCTGCATGTTTTCGATGTAGGAAGATGCCCTTGAACCTGGAGATTTGGGACCCATGGGATGGGTACCACGCAGTATTACTCTAAAGGGTCTGCGTTTGCTCACCCAACCTCACCAAACCTCTCAGCCCCAAGAGTGTCCACCCTTATGCCTCAATCAGCTGTGGGTCTAGATATGGTCAATCCAGGTGGCATCACAGCCCTTGAACGAATTTTGTAAGAATTTCTCTCTCTTTCACTGTCTTTGTTTCACGGGTTTTTAAAAGTGATTGATTTTTATAAAGGGGTTTAGCTGCTTTTCACTGCTGTGTTTATGCCGCTTTACACCCACTTGACTCACTTACAGAGAGATATCAATACATAGGTTTTAAGATTCTTACTAGTCAGATATATTCTTGGGCGGTGAATAGGGGGTTTTGAGTCCAGATCACTGAGCAAGGAGTAGGTCTTGTCTATTACATATTGGGTTTATGGAACGGTCTCTGAGCTAATTTGAAACCCTTGTTTTATGCATCACCCCACCTCACCTTTCCCGTTAAGCAGCCATAGTGTGTTTTCTAAACGTGTGACTCTGTTCTGTTTTGTAATTCAGTGCAAGGGTAGCGGTTTTTACATTCCCTCTATAAGTGATATCTTATGATAAGTGTCTTTTTCTGTGTGACTTATTTCACTTAGAATCGTCGTACCTAAATCCACTCATCATGCTGCTACTAGCCTTATGACGTTGATTTCATGGCTGAGTGATATTCCATTGTACAAAAGGACCACAACTTCTTTATCCATTTTTCTCTTTCCTGGGATATTTAAGGTGTAACGAAGTGGAGGTTCTTGTCAACAGAGCAGCCCTAAACTTTGGGGTGCCTGTGCCTTGCTGATTTTTAGTTTTCCCAATTTATACGCCCATGAGTGGAAGTGCCCTATGCTGTCGAAGCTGAGTTTTTTCTATGTTTCAGGACACACCGTACACTTCTCCAGAGTGGCTGTTGGCAATTTACGTCACGCCCATCAGCGTAGCAAGTCTCCCGTTTCTCCATGGCCTTTCCTGCATTTCTGGTTTTGACACTTTATTCAGCATGGCCCTTTTGACCGATGGGAAGCGAGACTTCTTTGTAGCGCTGATTTGCCTTTCCAGGTTGCTTGGTTGGCCAAAAAGGGCGCATGCGTTTTTTCCTGAATATATTCAGGAAAAAACGCATGCGCCCTTTTTGGCCAAGGGCATCATTGTCGAGGTTTTGCCGCTTTTCCCGTGCTTTAAAGGCGATTCGAATCTACCTCCTGAAATCTGTTTCCTGCAATTCTGCCTTGCTTTCAAATCCTCTTCGTTGTCTTCCGTCAATATATTTGTGGACGAGAGTTATCATTTATAACTCTGCAGGTTTGTGAATTGCAGTGCCCCTGAGCTCCATTTTTCAACTCGCTTTCTTGGGAGCTGGCCGCAAAAGCGCAGGATTGCTTCAGGCCCTATTCTGGTCCCGGGCGGCAGGCTGAGCCTGTGGTTAATTCTTCTTCCTGATGGGAAAATAGAGCGACCTGTGCCTGTCCCCTCACCTAGAGCTAGTGTCTCATTGGTTCCCCCTCTTCCCGTTCATCCTCAGGACAAATTGCAACCTGTACGGAACAGGAGGTTAAAGGTGCTGATTCTCCAAGGAGGGAGATTGCTAGTAAAGCGGCTGGAATGGCGAACCCGAGCACAAGGAGATGAGAAATGAGGTGCGTTTTAGAAACCTTTCCCGATCACACGGTGTACCATCCTCTGGGATTCTCCTGCATGTTTTCGATGTAGGAAGATGCCCTTGAACCTGGAGATTTGGGACCCATGGGATGGGTACCACGCAGTATTACTCTAAAGGGTCTGCGTTTGCTCACCCAACCTCACCAAACCTCTCAGCCCCAAGAGTGTCCACCCTTATGCCTCAATCAGCTGTGGGTCTAGATATGGTCAATCCAGGTGGCATCACAGCCCTTGAACGAATTTTGTAAGAATTTCTCTCTCTTTCACTGTCTTTGTTTCACGGGTTTTTAAAAGTGATTGATTTTTATAAAGGGGTTTAGCTGCGTTTCACTGCTGTGTTTATGCCGCTTTACACCCACTTGACTCACTTACAGAGAGATATCAATACATAGGTTTTAAGATTCTTACTAGTCAGATATATTCTTGGGCGGTGAATAGGGGGTTTTGAGTCCAGATCACTGAGCAAGGAGTAGGTCTTGTCTATTACATATTGGGTTTATGGAACGGTCTCTGAGCTAATTTGAAACCCTTGTTTTATGCATCACCCCACCTCACCTTTCCCGTTAAGCAGCCATAGTGTGTTTTCTAAACGTGTGACTCTGTTCTGTTTTGTAATTCAGTGCAAGGGTAGCGGTTTTTACATTCCCTCTATAAGTGATATCTTATGATAAGTGTCTTTTTCTGTGTGACTTATTTCACTTAGAATCGTCGTACCTAAATCCACTCATCATGCTGCTACTAGCCTTATGACGTTGATTTCATGGCTGAGTGATATTCCATTGTACAAAAGGACCACAACTTCTTTATCCATTTTTCTCTTTCCTGGGATATTTAAGGTGTAACGAAGTGGAGGTTCTTGTCAACAGAGCAGCCCTAAACTTTGGGGTGCCTGTGCCTTGCTGATTTTTAGTTTTCCCAATTTATACGCCCATGAGTGGAAGTGCCCTATGCTGTCGAAGCTGAGTTTTTTCTATGTTTCAGGACACACCGTACACTTCTCCAGAGTGGCTGTTGGCAATTTACGTCACGCCCATCAGCGTAGCAAGTCTCCCGTTTCTCCATGGCCTTTCCTGCATTTCTGGTTTTGACACTTTATTCAGCATGGCCCTTTTGACCGATGGGAAGCGAGACTTCTTTGTAGCGCTGATTTGCCTTTCCAGGTTGCTTGGTTGGCCAAAAAGGGCGCATGCGTTTTTTCCTGAATATATTCAGGAAAAAACGCATGCGCCCTTTTTGGCCAAGGGCATCATTGTCGAGGTTTTGCCGCTTTTCCCGTGCTTTAAAGGCGATTCGAATCTACCTCCTGAAATCTGTTTCCTGCAATTCTGCCTTGCTTTCAAATCCTCTTCGTTGTCTTCCGTCAATATATTTGTGGACGAGAGTTATCATTTATAACTCTGCAGGTTTGTGAATTGCAGTGCCCCTGAGCTCCATTTTTCAACTCGCTTTCTTGGGAGCTGGCCGCAAAAGCGCAGGATTGCTTCAGGCCCTATTCTGGTCCCGGGCGGCAGGCTGAGCCTGTGGTTAATTCTTCTTCCTGATGGGAAAATAGAGCGACCTGTGCCTGTCCCCTCACCTAGAGCTAGTGTCTCATTGGTTCCCCCTCTTCCCGTTCATCCTCAGGACAAATTGCAACCTGTACGGAACAGGAGGTTAAAGGTGCTGATTCTCCAAGGAGGGAGATTGCTAGTAAAGCGGCTGGAATGGCGAACCCGAGCACAAGGAGATGAGAAATGAGGTGCGTTTTAGAAACCTTTCCCGATCACACGGTGTACCATCCTCTGGGATTCTCCTGCATGTTTTCGATGTAGGAAGATGCCCTTGAACCTGGAGATTTGGGACCCATGGGATGGGTACCACGCAGTATTACTCTAAAGGGTCTGCGTTTGCTCACCCAACCTCACCAAACCTCTCAGCCCCAAGAGTGTCCACCCTTATGCCTCAATCAGCTGTGGGTCTAGATATGGTCAATCCAGGTGGCATCACAGCCCTTGAACGAATTTTGTAAGAATTTCTCTCTCTTTCACTGTCTTTGTTTCACGGGTTTTTAAAAGTGATTGATTTTTATAAAGGGGTTTAGCTGCGTTTCACTGCTGTGTTTATGCCGCTTTACACCCACTTGACTCACTTACAGAGAGATATCAATACATAGGTTTTAAGATTCTTACTAGTCAGATATATTCTTGGGCGGTGAATAGGGGGTTTTGAGTCCAGATCACTGAGCAAGGAGTAGGTCTTGTCTATTACATATTGGGTTTATGGAACGGTCTCTGAGCTAATTTGAAACCCTTGTTTTATGCATCACCCCACCTCACCTTTCCCGTTAAGCAGCCATAGTGTGTTTTCTAAACGTGTGACTCTGTTCTGTTTTGTAATTCAGTGCAAGGGTAGCGGTTTTTACATTCCCTCTATAAGTGATATCTTATGATAAGTGTCTTTTTCTGTGTGACTTATTTCACTTAGAATCGTCGTACCTAAATCCACTCATCATGCTGCTACTAGCCTTATGACGTTGATTTCATGGCTGAGTGATATTCCATTGTACAAAAGGACCACAACTTCTTTATCCATTTTTCTCTTTCCTGGGATATTTAAGGTGTAACGAAGTGGAGGTTCTTGTCAACAGAGCAGCCCTAAACTTTGGGGTGCCTGTGCCTTGCTGATTTTTAGTTTTCCCAATTTATACGCCCATGAGTGGAAGTGCCCTATGCTGTCGAAGCTGAGTTTTTTCTATGTTTCAGGACACACCGTACACTTCTCCAGAGTGGCTGTTGGCAATTTACGTCACGCCCATCAGCGTAGCAAGTCTCCCGTTTCTCCATGGCCTTTCCTGCATTTCTGGTTTTGACACTTTATTCAGCATGGCCCTTTTGACCGATGGGAAGCGAGACTTCTTTGTAGCGCTGATTTGCCTTTCCAGGTTGCTTGGTTGGCCAAAAAGGGCGCATGCGTTTTTTCCTGAATATATTCAGGAAAAAACGCATGCGCCCTTTTTGGCCAAGGGCATCATTGTCGAGGTTTTGCCGCTTTTCCCGTGCTTTAAAGGCGATTCGAATCTACCTCCTGAAATCTGTTTCCTGCAATTCTGCCTTGCTTTCAAATCCTCTTCGTTGTCTTCCGTCAATATATTTGTGGACGAGAGTTATCATTTATAACTCTGCAGGTTTGTGAATTGCAGTGCCCCTGAGCTCCATTTTTCAACTCGCTTTCTTGGGAGCTGGCCGCAAAAGCGCAGGATTGCTTCAGGCCCTATTCTGGTCCCGGGCGGCAGGCTGAGCCTGTGGTTAATTCTTCTTCCTGATGGGAAAATAGAGCGATCTGTGCCTGTCCCCTCACCTAGAGCTAGTGTCTCATTGGTTCCCCCTCTTCCCGTTCATCCTCAGGACAAATTGCAACCTGTACGGAACAGGAGGTTAAAGGTGCTGATTCTCCAAGGAGGGAGATTGCTAGTAAAGCGGCTGGAATGGCGAACCCGAGCACAAGGAGATGAGAAATGAGGTGCGTTTTAGAAACCTTTCCCGATCACACGGTGTACCATCCTCTGGGATTCTCCTGCATGTTTTCGATGTAGGAAGATGCCCTTGAACCTGGAGATTTGGGACCCATGGGATGGGTACCACGCAGTATTACTCTAAAGGGTCTGCGTTTGCTCACCCAACCTCACCAAACCTCTCAGCCCCAAGAGTGTCCACCCTTATGCCTCAATCAGCTGTGGGTCTAGATATGGTCAATCCAGGTGGCATCACAGCCCTTGAACGAATTTTGTAAGAATTTCTCTCTCTTTCACTGTCTTTGTTTCACGGGTTTTTAAAAGTGATTGATTTTTATAAAGGGGTTTAGCTGCTTTTCACTGCTGTGTTTATGCCGCTTTACACCCACTTGACTCACTTACAGAGAGATATCAATACATAGGTTTTAAGATTCTTACTAGTCAGATATATTCTTGGGCGGTGAATAGGGGGTTTTGAGTCCAGATCACTGAGCAAGGAGTAGGTCTTGTCTATTACATATTGGGTTTATGGAACGGTCTCTGAGCTAATTTGAAACCCTTGTTTTATGCATCACCCCACCTCACCTTTCCCGTTAAGCAGCCATAGTGTGTTTTCTAAACGTGTGACTCTGTTCTGTTTTGTAATTCAGTGCAAGGGTAGCGGTTTTTACATTCCCTCTATAAGTGATATCTTATGATAAGTGTCTTTTTCTGTGTGACTTATTTCACTTAGAATCGTCGTACCTAAATCCACTCATCATGCTGCTACTAGCCTTATGACGTTGATTTCATGGCTGAGTGATATTCCATTGTACAAAAGGACCACAACTTCTTTATCCATTTTTCTCTTTCCTGGGATATTTAAGGTGTAACGAAGTGGAGGTTCTTGTCAACAGAGCAGCCCTAAACTTTGGGGTGCCTGTGCCTTGCTGATTTTTAGTTTTCCCAATTTATACGCCCATGAGTGGAAGTGCCCTATGCTGTCGAAGCTGAGTTTTTTCTATGTTTCAGGACACACCGTACACTTCTCCAGAGTGGCTGTTGGCAATTTACGTCACGCCCATCAGCGTAGCAAGTCTCCCGTTTCTCCATGGCCTTTCCTGCATTTCTGGTTTTGACACTTTATTCAGCATGGCCCTTTTGACCGATGGGAAGCGAGACTTCTTTGTAGCGCTGATTTGCCTTTCCAGGTTGCTTGGTTGGCCAAAAAGGGCGCATGCGTTTTTTCCTGAATATATTCAGGAAAAAACGCATGCGCCCTTTTTGGCCAAGGGCATCATTGTCGAGGTTTTGCCGCTTTTCCCGTGCTTTAAAGGCGATTCGAATCTACCTCCTGAAATCTGTTTCCTGCAATTCTGCCTTGCTTTCAAATCCTCTTCGTTGTCTTCCGTCAATATATTTGTGGACGAGAGTTATCATTTATAACTCTGCAGGTTTGTGAATTGCAGTGCCCCTGAGCTCCATTTTTCAACTCGCTTTCTTGGGAGCTGGCCGCAAAAGCGCAGGATTGCTTCAGGCCCTATTCTGGTCCCGGGCGGCAGGCTGAGCCTGTGGTTAATTCTTCTTCCTGATGGGAAAATAGAGCGACCTGTGCCTGTCCCCTCACCTAGAGCTAGTGTCTCATTGGTTCCCCCTCTTCCCGTTCATCCTCAGGACAAATTGCAACCTGTACGGAACAGGAGGTTAAAGGTGCTGATTCTCCAAGGAGGGAGATTGCTAGTAAAGCGGCTGGAATGGCGAACCCGAGCACAAGGAGATGAGAAATGAGGTGCGTTTTAGAAACCTTTCCCGATCACACGGTGTACCATCCTCTGGGATTCTCCTGCATGTTTTCGATGTAGGAAGATGCCCTTGAACCTGGAGATTTGGGACCCATGGGATGGGTACCACGCAGTATTACTCTAAAGGGTCTGCGTTTGCTCACCCAACCTCACCAAACCTCTCAGCCCCAAGAGTGTCCACCCTTATGCCTCAATCAGCTGTGGGTCTAGATATGGTCAATCCAGGTGGCATCACAGCCCTTGAACGAATTTTGTAAGAATTTCTCTCTCTTTCACTGTCTTTGTTTCACGGGTTTTTAAAAGTGATTGATTTTTATAAAGGGGTTTAGCTGCGTTTCACTGCTGTGTTTATGCCGCTTTACACCCACTTGACTCACTTACAGAGAGATATCAATACATAGGTTTTAAGATTCTTACTAGTCAGATATATTCTTGGGCGGTGAATAGGGGGTTTTGAGTCCAGATCACTGAGCAAGGAGTAGGTCTTGTCTATTACATATTGGGTTTATGGAACGGTCTCTGAGCTAATTTGAAACCCTTGTTTTATGCATCACCCCACCTCACCTTTCCCGTTAAGCAGCCATAGTGTGTTTTCTAAACGTGTGACTCTGTTCTGTTTTGTAATTCAGTGCAAGGGTAGCGGTTTTTACATTCCCTCTATAAGTGATATCTTATGATAAGTGTCTTTTTCTGTGTGACTTATTTCACTTAGAATCGTCGTACCTAAATCCACTCATCATGCTGCTACTAGCCTTATGACGTTGATTTCATGGCTGAGTGATATTCCATTGTACAAAAGGACCACAACTTCTTTATCCATTTTTCTCTTTCCTGGGATATTTAAGGTGTAACGAAGTGGAGGTTCTTGTCAACAGAGCAGCCCTAAACTTTGGGGTGCCTGTGCCTTGCTGATTTTTAGTTTTCCCAATTTATACGCCCATGAGTGGAAGTGCCCTATGCTGTCGAAGCTGAGTTTTTTCTATGTTTCAGGACACACCGTACACTTCTCCAGAGTGGCTGTTGGCAATTTACGTCACGCCCATCAGCGTAGCAAGTCTCCCGTTTCTCCATGGCCTTTCCTGCATTTCTGGTTTTGACACTTTATTCAGCATGGCCCTTTTGACCGATGGGAAGCGAGACTTCTTTGTAGCGCTGATTTGCCTTTCCAGGTTGCTTGGTTGGCCAAAAAGGGCGCATGCGTTTTTTCCTGAATATATTCAGGAAAAAACGCATGCGCCCTTTTTGGCCAAGGGCATCATTGTCGAGGTTTTGCCGCTTTTCCCGTGCTTTAAAGGCGATTCGAATCTACCTCCTGAAATCTGTTTCCTGCAATTCTGCCTTGCTTTCAAATCCTCTTCGTTGTCTTCCGTCAATATATTTGTGGACGAGAGTTATCATTTATAACTCTGCAGGTTTGTGAATTGCAGTGCCCCTGAGCTCCATTTTTCAACTCGCTTTCTTGGGAGCTGGCCGCAAAAGCGCAGGATTGCTTCAGGCCCTATTCTGGTCCCGGGCGGCAGGCTGAGCCTGTGGTTAATTCTTCTTCCTGATGGGAAAATAGAGCGATCTGTGCCTGTCCCCTCACCTAGAGCTAGTGTCTCATTGGTTCCCCCTCTTCCCGTTCATCCTCAGGACAAATTGCAACCTGTACGGAACAGGAGGTTAAAGGTGCTGATTCTCCAAGGAGGGAGATTGCTAGTAAAGCGGCTGGAATGGCGAACCCGAGCACAAGGAGATGAGAAATGAGGTGCGTTTTAGAAACCTTTCCCGATCACACGGTGTACCATCCTCTGGGATTCTCCTGCATGTTTTCGATGTAGGAAGATGCCCTTGAACCTGGAGATTTGGGACCCATGGGATGGGTACCACGCAGTATTACTCTAAAGGGTCTGCGTTTGCTCACCCAACCTCACCAAACCTCTCAGCCCCAAGAGTGTCCACCCTTATGCCTCAATCAGCTGTGGGTCTAGATATGGTCAATCCAGGTGGCATCACAGCCCTTGAACGAATTTTGTAAGAATTTCTCTCTCTTTCACTGTCTTTGTTTCACGGGTTTTTAAAAGTGATTGATTTTTATAAAGGGGTTTAGCTGCGTTTCACTGCTGTGTTTATGCCGCTTTACACCCACTTGACTCACTTACAGAGAGATATCAATACATAGGTTTTAAGATTCTTACTAGTCAGATATATTCTTGGGCGGTGAATAGGGGGTTTTGAGTCCAGATCACTGAGCAAGGAGTAGGTCTTGTCTATTACATATTGGGTTTATGGAACGGTCTCTGAGCTAATTTGAAACCCTTGTTTTATGCATCACCCCACCTCACCTTTCCCGTTAAGCAGCCATAGTGTGTTTTCTAAACGTGTGACTCTGTTCTGTTTTGTAATTCAGTGCAAGGGTAGCGGTTTTTACATTCCCTCTATAAGTGATATCTTATGATAAGTGTCTTTTTCTGTGTGACTTATTTCACTTAGAATCGTCGTACCTAAATCCACTCATCATGCTGCTACTAGCCTTATGACGTTGATTTCATGGCTGAGTGATATTCCATTGTACAAAAGGACCACAACTTCTTTATCCATTTTTCTCTTTCCTGGGATATTTAAGGTGTAACGAAGTGGAGGTTCTTGTCAACAGAGCAGCCCTAAACTTTGGGGCGCCTGTGCCTTGCTGATTTTTAGTTTTCCCAATTTATACGCCCATGAGTGGAAGTGCCCTATGCTGTCGAAGCTGAGTTTTTTCTATGTTTCAGGACACACCGTACACTTCTCCAGAGTGGCTGTTGGCAATTTACGTCACGCCCATCAGCGTAGCAAGTCTCCCGTTTCTCCATGGCCTTTCCTGCATTTCTGGTTTTGACACTTTATTCAGCATGGCCCTTTTGACCGATGGGAAGCGAGACTTCTTTGTAGCGCTGATTTGCCTTTCCAGGTTGCTTGGTTGGCCAAAAAGGGCGCATGCGTTTTTTCCTGAATATATTCAGGAAAAAACGCATGCGCCCTTTTTGGCCAAGGGCATCATTGTCGAGGTTTTGCCGCTTTTCCCGTGCTTTAAAGGCGATTCGAATCTACCTCCTGAAATCTGTTTCCTGCAATTCTGCCTTGCTTTCAAATCCTCTTCGTTGTCTTCCGTCAATATATTTGTGGACGAGAGTTATCATTTATAACTCTGCAGGTTTGTGAATTGCAGTGCCCCTGAGCTCCATTTTTCAACTCGCTTTCTTGGGAGCTGGCCGCAAAAGCGCAGGATTGCTTCAGGCCCTATTCTGGTCCCGGGCGGCAGGCTGAGCCTGTGGTTAATTCTTCTTCCTGATGGGAAAATAGAGCGACCTGTGCCTGTCCCCTCACCTAGAGCTAGTGTCTCATTGGTTCCCCCTCTTCCCGTTCATCCTCAGGACAAATTGCAACCTGTACGGAACAGGAGGTTAAAGGTGCTGATTCTCCAAGGAGGGAGATTGCTAGTAAAGCGGCTGGAATGGCGAACCCGAGCACAAGGAGATGAAAAATGAGGTGCGTTTTAGAAACCTTTCCCGATCACACGGTGTACCATCCTCTGGGATTCTCCTGCATGTTTTCGATGTAGGAAGATGCCCTTGAACCTGGAGATTTGGGACCCATGGGATGGGTACCACGCAGTATTACTCTAAAGGGTCTGCGTTTGCTCACCCAACCTCACCAAACCTCTCAGCCCCAAGAGTGTCCACCCTTATGCCTCAATCAGCTGTGGGTCTAGATATGGTCAATCCAGGTGGCATCACAGCCCTTGAACGAATTTTGTAAGAATTTCTCTCTCTTTCACTGTCTTTGTTTCACGGGTTTTTAAAAGTGATTGATTTTTATAAAGGGGTTTAGCTGCTTTTCACTGCTGTGTTTATGCCGCTTTACACCCACTTGACTCACTTACAGAGAGATATCAATACATAGGTTTTAAGATTCTTACTAGTCAGATATATTCTTGGGCGGTGAATATGGGGTTTTGAGTCCAGATCACTGAGCAAGGAGTAGGTCTTGTCTATTACATATTGGGTTTATGGAACGGTCTCTGAGCTAATTTGAAACCCTTGTTTTATGCATCACCCCACCTCACCTTTCCCGTTAAGCAGCCATAGTGTGTTTTCTAAACGTGTGACTCTGTTCTGTTTTGTAATTCAGTGCAAGGGTAGCGGTTTTTACATTCCCTCTATAAGTGATATCTTATGATAAGTGTCTTTTTCTGTGTGACTTATTTCACTTAGAATCGTCGTACCTAAATCCACTCATCATGCTGCTACTAGCCTTATGACGTTGATTTCATGGCTGAGTGATATTCCATTGTACAAAAGGACCACAACTTCTTTATCCATTTTTCTCTTTCCTGGGATATTTAAGGTGTAACGAAGTGGAGGTTCTTGTCAACAGAGCAGCCCTAAACTTTGGGGCGCCTGTGCCTTGCTGATTTTTAGTTTTCCCAATTTATACGCCCATGAGTGGAAGTGCCCTATGCTGTCGAAGCTGAGTTTTTTCTATGTTTCAGGACACACCGTACACTTCTCCAGAGTGGCTGTTGGCAATTTACGTCACGCCCATCAGCGTAGCAAGTCTCCCGTTTCTCCATGGCCTTTCCTGCATTTCTGGTTTTGACACTTTATTCAGCATGGCCCTTTTGACCGATGGGAAGCGAGACTTCTTTGTAGCGCTGATTTGCCTTTCCAGGTTGCTTGGTTGGCCAAAAAGGGCGCATGCGTTTTTTCCTGAATATATTCAGGAAAAAACGCATGCGCCCTTTTTGGCCAAGGGCATCATTGTCGAGGTTTTGCCGCTTTTCCCGTGCTTTAAAGGCGATTCGAATCTACCTCCTGAAATCTGTTTCCTGCAATTCTGCCTTGCTTTCAAATCCTCTTCGTTGTCTTCCGTCAATATATTTGTGGACGAGAGTTATCATTTATAACTCTGCAGGTTTGTGAATTGCAGTGCCCCTGAGCTCCATTTTTCAACTCGCTTTCTTGGGAGCTGGCCGCAAAAGCGCAGGATTGCTTCAGGCCCTATTCTGGTCCCGGGCGGCAGGCTGAGCCTGTGGTTAATTCTTCTTCCTGATGGGAAAATAGAGCGACCTGTGCCTGTCCCCTCACCTAGAGCTAGTGTCTCATTGGTTCCCCCTCTTCCCGTTCATCCTCAGGACAAATTGCAACCTGTACGGAACAGGAGGTTAAAGGTGCTGATTCTCCAAGGAGGGAGATTGCTAGTAAAGCGGCTGGAATGGCGAACCCGAGCACAAGGAGATGAGAAATGAGGTGCGTTTTAGAAACCTTTCCCGATCACACGGTGTACCATCCTCTGGGATTCTCCTGCATGTTTTCGATGTAGGAAGATGCCCTTGAACCTGGAGATTTGGGACCCATGGGATGGGTACCACGCAGTATTACTCTAAAGGGTCTGCGTTTGCTCACCCAACCTCACCAAACCTCTCAGCCCCAAGAGTGTCCACCCTTATGCCTCAATCAGCTGTGGGTCTAGATATGGTCAATCCAGGTGGCATCACAGCCCTTGAACGAATTTTGTAAGAATTTCTCTCTCTTTCACTGTCTTTGTTTCACGGGTTTTTAAAAGTGATTGATTTTTATAAAGGGGTTTAGCTGCGTTTCACTGCTGTGTTTATGCCGCTTTACACCCACTTGACTCACTTACAGAGAGATATCAATACATAGGTTTTAAGATTCTTACTAGTCAGATATATTCTTGGGCGGTGAATAGGGGGTTTTGAGTCCAGATCACTGAGCAAGGAGTAGGTCTTGTCTATTACATATTGGGTTTATGGAACGGTCTCTGAGCTAATTTGAAACCCTTGTTTTATGCATCACCCCACCTCACCTTTCCCGTTAAGCAGCCATAGTGTGTTTTCTAAACGTGTGACTCTGTTCTGTTTTGTAATTCAGTGCAAGGGTAGCGGTTTTTACATTCCCTCTATAAGTGATATCTTATGATAAGTGTCTTTTTCTGTGTGACTTATTTCACTTAGAATCGTCGTACCTAAATCCACTCATCATGCTGCTACTAGCCTTATGACGTTGATTTCATGGCTGAGTGATATTCCATTGTACAAAAGGACCACAACTTCTTTATCCATTTTTCTCTTTCCTGGGATATTTAAGGTGTAACGAAGTGGAGGTTCTTGTCAACAGAGCAGCCCTAAACTTTGGGGTGCCTGTGCCTTGCTGATTTTTAGTTTTCCCAATTTATACGCCCATGAGTGGAAGTGCCCTATGCTGTCGAAGCTGAGTTTTTTCTATGTTTCAGGACACACCGTACACTTCTCCAGAGTGGCTGTTGGCAATTTACGTCACGCCCATCAGCGTAGCAAGTCTCCCGTTTCTCCATGGCCTTTCCTGCATTTCTGGTTTTGACACTTTATTCAGCATGGCCCTTTTGACCGATGGGAAGCGAGACTTCTTTGTAGCGCTGATTTGCCTTTCCAGGTTGCTTGGTTGGCCAAAAAGGGCGCATGCGTTTTTTCCTGAATATATTCAGGAAAAAACGCATGCGCCCTTTTTGGCCAAGGGCATCATTGTCGAGGTTTTGCCGCTTTTCCCGTGCTTTAAAGGCGATTCGAATCTACCTCCTGAAATCTGTTTCCTGCAATTCTGCCTTGCTTTCAAATCCTCTTCGTTGTCTTCCGTCAATATATTTGTGGACGAGAGTTATCATTTATAACTCTGCAGGTTTGTGAATTGCAGTGCCCCTGAGCTCCATTTTTCAACTCGCTTTCTTGGGAGCTGGCCGCAAAAGCGCAGGATTGCTTCAGGCCCTATTCTGGTCCCGGGCGGCAGGCTGAGCCTGTGGTTAATTCTTCTTCCTGATGGGAAAATAGAGCGACCTGTGCCTGTCCCCTCACCTAGAGCTAGTGTCTCATTGGTTCCCCCTCTTCCCGTTCATCCTCAGGACAAATTGCAACCTGTACGGAACAGGAGGTTAAAGGTGCTGATTCTCCAAGGAGGGAGATTGCTAGTAAAGCGGCTGGAATGGCGAACCCGAGCACAAGGAGATGAGAAATGAGGTGCGTTTTAGAAACCTTTCCCGATCACACGGTGTACCATCCTCTGGGATTCTCCTGCATGTTTTCGATGTAGGAAGATGCCCTTGAACCTGGAGATTTGGGACCCATGGGATGGGTACCACGCAGTATTACTCTAAAGGGTCTGCGTTTGCTCACCCAACCTCACCAAACCTCTCAGCCCCAAGAGTGTCCACCCTTATGCCTCAATCAGCTGTGGGTCTAGATATGGTCAATCCAGGTGGCATCACAGCCCTTGAACGAATTTTGTAAGAATTTCTCTCTCTTTCACTGTCTTTGTTTCACGGGTTTTTAAAAGTGATTGATTTTTATAAAGGGGTTTAGCTGCGTTTCACTGCTGTGTTTATGCCGCTTTACACCCACTTGACTCACTTACAGAGAGATATCAATACATAGGTTTTAAGATTCTTACTAGTCAGATATATTCTTGGGCGGTGAATAGGGGGTTTTGAGTCCAGATCACTGAGCAAGGAGTAGGTCTTGTCTATTACATATTGGGTTTATGGAACGGTCTCTGAGCTAATTTGAAACCCTTGTTTTATGCATCACCCCACCTCACCTTTCCCGTTAAGCAGCCATAGTGTGTTTTCTAAACGTGTGACTCTGTTCTGTTTTGTAATTCAGTGCAAGGGTAGCGGTTTTTACATTCCCTCTATAAGTGATATCTTATGATAAGTGTCTTTTTCTGTGTGACTTATTTCACTTAGAATCGTCGTACCTAAATCCACTCATCATGCTGCTACTAGCCTTATGACGTTGATTTCATGGCTGAGTGATATTCCATTGTACAAAAGGACCACAACTTCTTTATCCATTTTTCTCTTTCCTGGGATATTTAAGGTGTAACGAAGTGGAGGTTCTTGTCAACAGAGCAGCCCTAAACTTTGGGGTGCCTGTGCCTTGCTGATTTTTAGTTTTCCCAATTTATACGCCCATGAGTGGAAGTGCCCTATGCTGTCGAAGCTGAGTTTTTTCTATGTTTCAGGACACACCGTACACTTCTCCAGAGTGGCTGTTGGCAATTTACGTCACGCCCATCAGCGTAGCAAGTCTCCCGTTTCTCCATGGCCTTTCCTGCATTTCTGGTTTTGACACTTTATTCAGCATGGCCCTTTTGACCGATGGGAAGCGAGACTTCTTTGTAGCGCTGATTTGCCTTTCCAGGTTGCTTGGTTGGCCAAAAAGGGCGCATGCGTTTTTTCCTGAATATATTCAGGAAAAAACGCATGCGCCCTTTTTGGCCAAGGGCATCATTGTCGAGGTTTTGCCGCTTTTCCCGTGCTTTAAAGGCGATTCGAATCTACCTCCTGAAATCTGTTTCCTGCAATTCTGCCTTGCTTTCAAATCCTCTTCGTTGTCTTCCGTCAATATATTTGTGGACGAGAGTTATCATTTATAACTCTGCAGGTTTGTGAATTGCAGTGCCCCTGAGCTCCATTTTTCAACTCGCTTTCTTGGGAGCTGGCCGCAAAAGCGCAAGATTGCTTCAGGCCCTATTCTGGTCCCGGGCGGCAGGCTGAGCCTGTGGTTAATTCTTCTTCCTGATGGGAAAATAGAGCGACCTGTGCCTGTCCCCTCACCTAGAGCTAGTGTCTCATTGGTTCCCCCTCTTCCCGTTCATCCTCAGGACAAATTGCAACCTGTACGGAACAGGAGGTTAAAGGTGCTGATTCTCCAAGGAGGGAGATTGCTAGTAAAGCGGCTGGAATGGCGAACCCGAGCACAAGGAGATGAGAAATGAGGTGCGTTTTAGAAACCTTTCCCGATCACACGGTGTACCATCCTCTGGGATTCTCCTGCATGTTTTCGATGTAGGAAGATGCCCTTGAACCTGGAGATTTGGGACCCATGGGATGGGTACCACGCAGTATTACTCTAAAGGGTCTGCGTTTGCTCACCCAACCTCACCAAACCTCTCAGCCCCAAGAGTGTCCACCCTTATGCCTCAATCAGCTGTGGGTCTAGATATGGTCAATCCAGGTGGCATCACAGCCCTTGAACGAATTTTGTAAGAATTTCTCTCTCTTTCACTGTCTTTGTTTCACGGGTTTTTAAAAGTGATTGATTTTTATAAAGGGGTTTAGCTGCGTTTCACTGCTGTGTTTATGCCGCTTTACACCCACTTGACTCACTTACAGAGAGATATCAATACATAGGTTTTAAGATTCTTACTAGTCAGATATATTCTTGGGCGGTGAATAGGGGGTTTTGAGTCCAGATCACTGAGCAAGGAGTAGGTCTTGTCTATTACATATTGGGTTTATGGAACGGTCTCTGAGCTAATTTGAAACCCTTGTTTTATGCATCACCCCACCTCACCTTTCCCGTTAAGCAGCCATAGTGTGTTTTCTAAACGTGTGACTCTGTTCTGTTTTGTAATTCAGTGCAAGGGTAGCGGTTTTTACATTCCCTCTATAAGTGATATCTTATGATAAGTGTCTTTTTCTGTGTGACTTATTTCACTTAGAATCGTCGTACCTAAATCCACTCATCATGCTGCTACTAGCCTTATGACGTTGATTTCATGGCTGAGTGATATTCCATTGTACAAAAGGACCACAACTTCTTTATCCATTTTTCTCTTTCCTGGGATATTTAAGGTGTAACGAAGTGGAGGTTCTTGTCAACAGAGCAGCCCTAAACTTTGGGGTGCCTGTGCCTTGCTGATTTTTAGTTTTCCCAATTTATACGCCCATGAGTGGAAGTGCCCTATGCTGTCGAAGCTGAGTTTTTTCTATGTTTCAGGACACACCGTACACTTCTCCAGAGTGGCTGTTGGCAATTTACGTCACGCCCATCAGCGTAGCAAGTCTCCCGTTTCTCCATGGCCTTTCCTGCATTTCTGGTTTTGACACTTTATTCAGCATGGCCCTTTTGACCGATGGGAAGCGAGACTTCTTTGTAGCGCTGATTTGCCTTTCCAGGTTGCTTGGTTGGCCAAAAAGGGCGCATGCGTTTTTTCCTGAATATATTCAGGAAAAAACGCATGCGCCCTTTTTGGCCAAGGGCATCATTGTCGAGGTTTTGCCGCTTTTCCCGTGCTTTAAAGGCGATTCGAATCTACCTCCTGAAATCTGTTTCCTGCAATTCTGCCTTGCTTTCAAATCCTCTTCGTTGTCTTCCGTCAATATATTTGTGGACGAGAGTTATCATTTATAACTCTGCAGGTTTGTGAATTGCAGTGCCCCTGAGCTCCATTTTTCAACTCGCTTTCTTGGGAGCTGGCCGCAAAAGCGCAGGATTGCTTCAGGCCCTATTCTGGTCCCGGGCGGCAGGCTGAGCCTGTGGTTAATTCTTCTTCCTGATGGGAAAATAGAGCGACCTGTGCCTGTCCCCTCACCTAGAGCTAGTGTCTCATTGGTTCCCCCTCTTCCCGTTCATCCTCAGGACAAATTGCAACCTGTACGGAACAGGAGGTTAAAGGTGCTGATTCTCCAAGGAGGGAGATTGCTAGTAAAGCGGCTGGAATGGCGAACCCGAGCACAAGGAGATGAGAAATGAGGTGCGTTTTAGAAACCTTTCCCGATCACACGGTGTACCATCCTCTGGGATTCTCCTGCATGTTTTCGATGTAGGAAGATGCCCTTGAACCTGGAGATTTGGGACCCATGGGATGGGTACCACGCAGTATTACTCTAAAGGGTCTGCGTTTGCTCACCCAACCTCACCAAACCTCTCAGCCCCAAGAGTGTCCACCCTTATGCCTCAATCAGCTGTGGGCCTAGATATGGTCAATCCAGGTGGCATCACAGCCCTTGAACGAATTTTGTAAGAATTTCTCTCTCTTTCACTGTCTTTGTTTCACGGGTTTTTAAAAGTGATTGATTTTTATAAAGGGGTTTAGCTGCGTTTCACTGCTGTGTTTATGCCGCTTTACACCCACTTGACTCACTTACAGAGAGATATCAATACATAGGTTTTAAGATTCTTCCTAGTCAGATATATTCTTGGGCGGTGAATAGGGGGTTTTGAGTCCAGATCACTGAGCAAGGAGTAGGTCTTGTCTATTACATATTGGGTTTATGGAACGGTCTCTGAGCTAATTTGAAACCCTTGTTTTATGCATCACCCCACCTCACCTTTCCCGTTAAGCAGCCATAGTGTGTTTTCTAAACGTGTGACTCTGTTCTGTTTTGTAATTCAGTGCAAGGGTAGCGGTTTTTACATTCCCTCTATAAGTGATATCTTATGATAAGTGTCTTTTTCTGTGTGACTTATTTCACTTAGAATCGTCGTACCTAAATCCACTCATCATGCTGCTACTAGCCTTATGACGTTGATTTCATGGCTGAGTGATATTCCATTGTACAAAAGGACCACAACTTCTTTATCCATTTTTCTCTTTCCTGGGATATTTAAGGTGTAACGAAGTGGAGGTTCTTGTCAACAGAGCAGCCCTAAACTTTGGGGCGCCTGTGCCTTGCTGATTTTTAGTTTTCCCAATTTATACGCCCATGAGTGGAAGTGCCCTATGCTGTCGAAGCTGAGTTTTTTCTATGTTTCAGGACACACCGTACACTTCTCCAGAGTGGCTGTTGGCAATTTACGTCACGCCCATCAGCGTAGCAAGTCTCCCGTTTCTCCATGGCCTTTCCTGCATTTCTGGTTTTGACACTTTATGCAGCATGGCCCTTTTGACCGATGGGAAGCGAGACTTCTTTGTAGCGCTGATTTGCCTTTCCAGGTTGCTTGGTTGGCCAAAAAGGGCGCATGCGTTTTTTCCTGAATATATTCAGGAAAAAACGCATGCGCCCTTTTTGGCCAAGGGCATCATTGTCGAGGTTTTGCCGCTTTTCCCGTGCTTTAAAGGCGATTCGAATCTACCTCCTGAAATCTGTTTCCTGCAATTCTGCCTTGCTTTCAAATCCTCTTCGTTGTCTTCCGTCAATATATTTGTGGACGAGAGTTATCATTTATAACTCTGCAGGTTTGTGAATTGCAGTGCCCCTGAGCTCCATTTTTCAACTCGCTTTCTTGGGAGCTGGCCGCAAAAGCGCAGGATTGCTTCAGGCCCTATTCTGGTCCCGGGCGGCAGGCTGAGCCTGTGGTTAATTCTTCTTCCTGATGGGAAAATAGAGCGATCTGTGCCTGTCCCCTCACCTAGAGCTAGTGTCTCATTGGTTCCCCCTCTTCCCGTTCATCCTCAGGACAAATTGCAACCTGTACGGAACAGGAGGTTAAAGGTGCTGATTCTCCAAGGAGGGAGATTGCTAGTAAAGCGGCTGGAATGGCGAACCCGAGCACAAGGAGATGAGAAATGAGGTGCGTTTTAGAAACCTTTCCCGATCACACGGTGTACCATCCTCTGGGATTCTCCTGCATGTTTTCGATGTAGGAAGATGCCCTTGAACCTGGAGATTTGGGACCCATGGGATGGGTACCACGCAGTATTACTCTAAAGGGTCTGCGTTTGCTCACCCAACCTCACCAAACCTCTCAGCCCCAAGAGTGTCCACCCTTATGCCTCAATCAGCTGTGGGCCTAGATATGGTCAATCCAGGTGGCATCACAGCCCTTGAACGAATTTTGTAAGAATTTCTCTCTCTTTCACTGTCTTTGTTTCACGGGTTTTTAAAAGTGATTGATTTTTATAAAGGGGTTTAGCTGCGTTTCACTGCTGTGTTTATGCCGCTTTACACCCACTTGACTCACTTACAGAGAGATATCAATACATAGGTTTTAAGATTCTTACTAGTCAGATATATTCTTGGGCGGTGAATAGGGGGTTTTGAGTCCAGATCACTGAGCAAGGAGTAGGTCTTGTCTATTACATATTGGGTTTATGGAACGGTCTCTGAGCTAATTTGAAACCCTTGTTTTATGCATCACCCCACCTCACCTTTCCCGTTAAGCAGCCATAGTGTGTTTTCTAAACGTGTGACTCTGTTCTGTTTTGTAATTCAGTGCAAGGGTAGCGGTTTTTACATTCCCTCTATAAGTGATATCTTATGATAAGTGTCTTTTTCTGTGTGACTTATTTCACTTAGAATCGTCGTACCTAAATCCACTCATCATGCTGCTACTAGCCTTATGACGTTGATTTCATGGCTGAGTGATATTCCATTGTACAAAAGGACCACAACTTCTTTATCCATTTTTCTCTTTCCTGGGATATTTAAGGTGTAACGAAGTGGAGGTTCTTGTCAACAGAGCAGCCCTAAACTTTGGGGCGCCTGTGCCTTGCTGATTTTTAGTTTTCCCAATTTATACGCCCATGAGTGGAAGTGCCCTATGCTGTCGAAGCTGAGTTTTTTCTATGTTTCAGCACACACCGTACACTTCTCCAGAGTGGCTGTTGGCAATTTACGTCACGCCCATCAGCGTAGCAAGTCTCCCGTTTCTCCATGGCCTTTCCTGCATTTCTGGTTTTGACACTTTATTCAGCATGGCCCTTTTGACCGATGGGAAGCGAGACTTCTTTGTAGCGCTGATTTGCCTTTCCAGGTTGCTTGGTTGGCCAAAAAGGGCGCATGCGTTTTTTCCTGAATATATTCAGGAAAAAACGCATGCGCCCTTTTTGGCCAAGGGCATCATTGTCGAGGTTTTGCCGCTTTTCCCGTGCTTTAAAGGCGATTCGAATCTACCTCCTGAAATCTGTTTCCTGCAATTCTGCCTTGCTTTCAAATCCTCTTCGTTGTCTTCCGTCAATATATTTGTGGACGAGAGTTATCATTTATAACTCTGCAGGTTTGTGAATTGCAGTGCCCCTGAGCTCCATTTTTCAACTCGCTTTCTTGGGAGCTGGCCGCAAAAGCGCAGGATTGCTTCAGGCCCTATTCTGGTCCCGGGCGGCAGGCTGAGCCTGTGGTTAATTCTTCTTCCTGATGGGAAAATAGAGCGACCTGTGCCTGTCCCCTCACCTAGAGCTAGTGTCTCATTGGTTCCCCCTCTTCCCGTTCATCCTCAGGACAAATTGCAACCTGTACGGAACAGGAGGTTAAAGGTGCTGATTCTCCAAGGAGGGAGATTGCTAGTAAAGCGGCTGGAATGGCGAACCCGAGCACAAGGAGATGAGAAATGAGGTGCGTTTTAGAAACCTTTCCCGATCACACGGTGTACCATCCTCTGGGATTCTCCTGCATGTTTTCGATGTAGGAAGATGCCCTTGAACCTGGAGATTTGGGACCCATGGGATGGGTACCACGCAGTATTACTCTAAAGGGTCTGCGTTTGCTCACCCAACCTCACCAAACCTCTCAGCCCCAAGAGTGTCCACCCTTATGCCTCAATCAGCTGTGGGTCTAGATATGGTCAATCCAGGTGGCATCACAGCCCTTGAACGAATTTTGTAAGAATTTCTCTCTCTTTCACTGTCTTTGTTTCACGGGTTTTTAAAAGTGATTGATTTTTATAAAGGGGTTTAGCTGCTTTTCACTGCTGTGTTTATGCCGCTTTACACCCACTTGACTCACTTACAGAGAGATATCAATACATAGGTTTTAAGATTCTTACTAGTCAGATATATTCTTGGGCGGTGAATAGGGGGTTTTGAGTCCAGATCACTGAGCAAGGAGTAGGTCTTGTCTATTACATATTGGGTTTATGGAACGGTCTCTGAGCTAATTTGAAACCCTTGTTTTATGCATCACCCCACCTCACCTTTCCCGTTAAGCAGCCATAGTGTGTTTTCTAAACGTGTGACTCTGTTCTGTTTTGTAATTCAGTGCAAGGGTAGCGGTTTTTACATTCCCTCTATAAGTGATATCTTATGATAAGTGTCTTTTTCTGTGTGACTTATTTCACTTAGAATCGTCGTACCTAAATCCACTCATCATGCTGCTACTAGCCTTATGACGTTGATTTCATGGCTGAGTGATATTCCATTGTACAAAAGGACCACAACTTCTTTATCCATTTTTCTCTTTCCTGGGATATTTAAGGTGTAACGAAGTGGAGGTTCTTGTCAACAGAGCAGCCCTAAACTTTGGGGTGCCTGTGCCTTGCTGATTTTTAGTTTTCCCAATTTATACGCCCATGAGTGGAAGTGCCCTATGCTGTCGAAGCTGAGTTTTTTCTATGTTTCAGCACACACCGTACACTTCTCCAGAGTGGCTGTTGGCAATTTACGTCACGCCCATCAGCGTAGCAAGTCTCCCGTTTCTCCATGGCCTTTCCTGCATTTCTGGTTTTGACACTTTATTCAGCATGGCCCTTTTGACCGATGGGAAGCGAGACTTCTTTGTAGCGCTGATTTGCCTTTCCAGGTTGCTTGGTTGGCCAAAAAGGGCGCATGCGTTTTTTCCTGAATATATTCAGGAAAAAACGCATGCGCCCTTTTTGGCCAAGGGCATCATTGTCGAGGTTTTGCCGCTTTTCCCGTGCTTTAAAGGCGATTCGAATCTACCTCCTGAAATCTGTTTCCTGAAATTCTGCCTTGCTTTCAAATCCTCTTCGTTGTCTTCCGTCAATATATTTGTGGACGAGAGTTATCATTTATAACTCTGCAGGTTTGTGAATTGCAGTGCCCCTGAGCTCCATTTTTCAACTCGCTTTCTTGGGAGCTGGCCGCAAAAGCGCAGGATTGCTTCAGGCCCTATTCTGGTCCCGGGCGGCAGGCTGAGCCTGTGGTTAATTCTTCTTCCTGATGGGAAAATAGAGCGACCTGTGCCTGTCCCCTCACCTAGAGCTAGTGTCTCATTGGTTCCCCCTCTTCCCGTTCATCCTCAGGACAAATTGCAACCTGTACGGAACAGGAGGTTAAAGGTGCTGATTCTCCAAGGAGGGAGATTGCTAGTAAAGCGGCTGGAATGGCGAACCCGAGCACAAGGAGATGAGAAATGAGGTGCGTTTTAGAAACCTTTCCCGATCACACGGTGTACCATCCTCTGGGATTCTCCTGCATGTTTTCGATGTAGGAAGATGCCCTTGAACCTGGAGATTTGGGACCCATGGGATGGGTACCACGCAGTATTACTCTAAAGGGTCTGCGTTTGCTCACCCAACCTCACCAAACCTCTCAGCCCCAAGAGTGTCCACCCTTATGCCTCAATCAGCTGTGGGTCTAGATATGGTCAATCCAGGTGGCATCACAGCCCTTGAACGAATTTTGTAAGAATTTCTCTCTCTTTCACTGTCTTTGTTTCACGGGTTTTTAAAAGTGATTGATTTTTATAAAGGGGTTTAGCTGCTTTTCACTGCTGTGTTTATGCCGCTTTACACCCACTTGACTCACTTACAGAGAGATATCAATACATAGGTTTTAAGATTCTTACTAGTCAGATATATTCTTGGGCGGTGAATAGGGGGTTTTGAGTCCAGATCACTGAGCAAGGAGTAGGTCTTGTCTATTACATATTGGGTTTATGGAACGGTCTCTGAGCTAATTTGAAACCCTTGTTTTATGCATCACCCCACCTCACCTTTCCCGTTAAGCAGCCATAGTGTGTTTTCTAAACGTGTGACTCTGTTCTGTTTTGTAATTCAGTGCAAGGGTAGCGGTTTTTACATTCCCTCTATAAGTGATATCTTATGATAAGTGTCTTTTTCTGTGTGACTTATTTCACTTAGAATCGTCGTACCTAAATCCACTCATCATGCTGCTACTAGCCTTATGACGTTGATTTCATGGCTGAGTGATATTCCATTGTACAAAAGGACCACAACTTCTTTATCCATTTTTCTCTTTCCTGGGATATTTAAGGTGTAACGAAGTGGAGGTTCTTGTCAACAGAGCAGCCCTAAACTTTGGGGTGCCTGTGCCTTGCTGATTTTTAGTTTTCCCAATTTATACGCCCATGAGTGGAAGTGCCCTATGCTGTCGAAGCTGAGTTTTTTCTATGTTTCAGGACACACCGTACACTTCTCCAGAGTGGCTGTTGGCAATTTACGTCACGCCCATCAGCGTAGCAAGTCTCCCGTTTCTCCATGGCCTTTCCTGCATTTCTGGTTTTGACACTTTATTCAGCATGGCCCTTTTGACCGATGGGAAGCGAGACTTCTTTGTAGCGCTGATTTGCCTTTCCAGGTTGCTTGGTTGGCCAAAAAGGGCGCATGCGTTTTTTCCTGAATATATTCAGGAAAAAACGCATGCGCCCTTTTTGGCCAAGGGCATCATTGTCGAGGTTTTGCCGCTTTTCCCGTGCTTTAAAGGCGATTCGAATCTACCTCCTGAAATCTGTTTCCTGCAATTCTGCCTTGCTTTCAAATCCTCTTCGTTGTCTTCCGTCAATATATTTGTGGACGAGAGTTATCATTTATAACTCTGCAGGTTTGTGAATTGCAGTGCCCCTGAGCTCCATTTTTCAACTCGCTTTCTTGGGAGCTGGCCGCAAAAGCGCAGGATTGCTTCAGGCCCTATTCTGGTCCCGGGCGGCAGGCTGAGCCTGTGGTTAATTCTTCTTCCTGATGGGAAAATAGAGCGACCTGTGCCTGTCCCCTCACCTAGAGCTAGTGTCTCATTGGTTCCCCCTCTTCCCGTTCATCCTCAGGACAAATTGCAACCTGTACGGAACAGGAGGTTAAAGGTGCTGATTCTCCAAGGAGGGAGATTGCTAGTAAAGCGGCTGGAATGGCGAACCCGAGCACAAGGAGATGAGAAATGAGGTGCGTTTTAGAAACCTTTCCCGATCACACGGTGTACCATCCTCTGGGATTCTCCTGCATGTTTTCGATGTAGGAAGATGCCCTTGAACCTGGAGATTTGGGACCCATGGGATGGGTACCACGCAGTATTACTCTAAAGGGTCTGCGTTTGCTCACCCAACCTCACCAAACCTCTCAGCCCCAAGAGTGTCCACCCTTATGCCTCAATCAGCTGTGGGTCTAGATATGGTCAATCCAGGTGGCATCACAGCCCTTGAACGAATTTTGTAAGAATTTCTCTCTCTTTCACTGTCTTTGTTTCACGGGTTTTTAAAAGTGATTGATTTTTATAAAGGGGTTTAGCTGCTTTTCACTGCTGTGTTTATGCCGCTTTACACCCACTTGACTCACTTACAGAGAGATATCAATACATAGGTTTTAAGATTCTTACTAGTCAGATATATTCTTGGGCGGTGAATAGGGGGTTTTGAGTCCAGATCACTGAGCAAGGAGTAGGTCTTGTCTATTACATATTGGGTTTATGGAACGGTCTCTGAGCTAATTTGAAACCCTTGTTTTATGCATCACCCCACCTCACCTTTCCCGTTAAGCAGCCATAGTGTGTTTTCTAAACGTGTGACTCTGTTCTGTTTTGTAATTCAGTGCAAGGGTAGCGGTTTTTACATTCCCTCTATAAGTGATATCTTATGATAAGTGTCTTTTTCTGTGTGACTTATTTCACTTAGAATCGTCGTACCTAAATCCACTCATCATGCTGCTACTAGCCTTATGACGTTGATTTCATGGCTGAGTGATATTCCATTGTACAAAAGGACCACAACTTCTTTATCCATTTTTCTCTTTCCTGGGATATTTAAGGTGTAACGAAGTGGAGGTTCTTGTCAACAGAGCAGCCCTAAACTTTGGGGTGCCTGTGCCTTGCTGATTTTTAGTTTTCCCAATTTATACGCCCATGAGTGGAAGTGCCCTATGCTGTCGAAGCTGAGTTTTTTCTATGTTTCAGGACACACCGTACACTTCTCCAGAGTGGCTGTTGGCAATTTACGTCACGCCCATCAGCGTAGCAAGTCTCCCGTTTCTCCATGGCCTTTCCTGCATTTCTGGTTTTGACACTTTATTCAGCATGGCCCTTTTGACCGATGGGAAGCGAGACTTCTTTGTAGCGCTGATTTGCCTTTCCAGGTTGCTTGGTTGGCCAAAAAGGGCGCATGCGTTTTTTCCTGAATATATTCAGGAAAAAACGCATGCGCCCTTTTTGGCCAAGGGCATCATTGTCGAGGTTTTGCCGCTTTTCCCGTGCTTTAAAGGCGATTCGAATCTACCTCCTGAAATCTGTTTCCTGCAATTCTGCCTTGCTTTCAAATCCTCTTCGTTGTCTTCCGTCAATATATTTGTGGACGAGAGTTATCATTTATAACTCTGCAGGTTTGTGAATTGCAGTGCCCCTGAGCTCCATTTTTCAACTCGCTTTCTTGGGAGCTGGCCGCAAAAGCGCAGGATTGCTTCAGGCCCTATTCTGGTCCCGGGCGGCAGGCTGAGCCTGTGGTTAATTCTTCTTCCTGATGGGAAAATAGAGCGACCTGTGCCTGTCCCCTCACCTAGAGCTAGTGTCTCATTGGTTCCCCCTCTTCCCGTTCATCCTCAGGACAAATTGCAACCTGTACGGAACAGGAGGTTAAAGGTGCTGATTCTCCAAGGAGGGAGATTGCTAGTAAAGCGGCTGGAATGGCGAACCCGAGCACAAGGAGATGAGAAATGAGGTGCGTTTTAGAAACCTTTCCCGATCACACGGTGTACCATCCTCTGGGATTCTCCTGCATGTTTTCGATGTAGGAAGATGCCCTTGAACCTGGAGATTTGGGACCCATGGGATGGGTACCACGCAGTATTACTCTAAAGGGTCTGCGTTTGCTCACCCAACCTCACCAAACCTCTCAGCCCCAAGAGTGTCCACCCTTATGCCTCAATCAGCTGTGGGTCTAGATATGGTCAATCCAGGTGGCATCACAGCCCTTGAACGAATTTTGTAAGAATTTCTCTCTCTTTCACTGTCTTTGTTTCACGGGTTTTTAAAAGTGATTGATTTTTATAAAGGGGTTTAGCTGCGTTTCACTGCTGTGTTTATGCCGCTTTACACCCACTTGACTCACTTACAGAGAGATATCAATACATAGGTTTTAAGATTCTTACTAGTCAGATATATTCTTGGGCGGTGAATAGGGGGTTTTGAGTCCAGATCACTGAGCAAGGAGTAGGTCTTGTCTATTACATATTGGGTTTATGGAACGGTCTCTGAGCTAATTTGAAACCCTTGTTTTATGCATCACCCCACCTCACCTTTCCCGTTAAGCAGCCATAGTGTGTTTTCTAAACGTGTGACTCTGTTCTGTTTTGTAATTCAGTGCAAGGGTAGCGGTTTTTACATTCCCTCTATAAGTGATATCTTATGATAAGTGTCTTTTTCTGTGTGACTTATTTCACTTAGAATCGTCGTACCTAAATCCACTCATCATGCTGCTACTAGCCTTATGACGTTGATTTCATGGCTGAGTGATATTCCATTGTACAAAAGGACCACAACTTCTTTATCCATTTTTCTCTTTCCTGGGATATTTAAGGTGTAACGAAGTGGAGGTTCTTGTCAACAGAGCAGCCCTAAACTTTGGGGTGCCTGTGCCTTGCTGATTTTTAGTTTTCCCAATTTATACGCCCATGAGTGGAAGTGCCCTATGCTGTCGAAGCTGAGTTTTTTCTATGTTTCAGGACACACCGTACACTTCTCCAGAGTGGCTGTTGGCAATTTACGTCACGCCCATCAGCGTAGCAAGTCTCCCGTTTCTCCATGGCCTTTCCTGCATTTCTGGTTTTGACACTTTATTCAGCATGGCCCTTTTGACCGATGGGAAGCGAGACTTCTTTGTAGCGCTGATTTGCCTTTCCAGGTTGCTTGGTTGGCCAAAAAGGGCGCATGCGTTTTTTCCTGAATATATTCAGGAAAAAACGCATGCGCCCTTTTTGGCCAAGGGCATCATTGTCGAGGTTTTGCCGCTTTTCCCGTGCTTTAAAGGCGATTCGAATCTACCTCCTGAAATCTGTTTCCTGCAATTCTGCCTTGCTTTCAAATCCTCTTCGTTGTCTTCCGTCAATATATTTGTGGACGAGAGTTATCATTTATAACTCTGCAGGTTTGTGAATTGCAGTGCCCCTGAGCTCCATTTTTCAACTCGCTTTCTTGGGAGCTGGCCGCAAAAGCGCAGGATTGCTTCAGGCCCTATTCTGGTCCCGGGCGGCAGGCTGAGCCTGTGGTTAATTCTTCTTCCTGATGGGAAAATAGAGCGATCTGTGCCTGTCCCCTCACCTAGAGCTAGTGTCTCATTGGTTCCCCCTCTTCCCGTTCATCCTCAGGACAAATTGCAACCTGTACGGAACAGGAGGTTAAAGGTGCTGATTCTCCAAGGAGGGAGATTGCTAGTAAAGCGGCTGGAATGGCGAACCCGAGCACAAGGAGATGAGAAATGAGGTGCGTTTTAGAAACCTTTCCCGATCACACGGTGTACCATCCTCTGGGATTCTCCTGCATGTTTTCGATGTAGGAAGATGCCCTTGAACCTGGAGATTTGGGACCCATGGGATGGGTACCACGCAGTATTACTCTAAAGGGTCTGCGTTTGCTCACCCAACCTCACCAAACCTCTCAGCCCCAAGAGTGTCCACCCTTATGCCTCAATCAGCTGTGGGTCTAGATATGGTCAATCCAGGTGGCATCACAGCCCTTGAACGAATTTTGTAAGAATTTCTCTCTCTTTCACTGTCTTTGTTTCACGGGTTTTTAAAAGTGATTGATTTTTATAAAGGGGTTTAGCTGCTTTTCACTGCTGTGTTTATGCCGCTTTACACCCACTTGACTCACTTACAGAGAGATATCAATACATAGGTTTTAAGATTCTTACTAGTCAGATATATTCTTGGGCGGTGAATAGGGGGTTTTGAGTCCAGATCACTGAGCAAGGAGTAGGTCTTGTCTATTACATATTGGGTTTATGGAACGGTCTCTGAGCTAATTTGAAACCCTTGTTTTATGCATCACCCCACCTCACCTTTCCCGTTAAGCAGCCATAGTGTGTTTTCTAAACGTGTGACTCTGTTCTGTTTTGTAATTCAGTGCAAGGGTAGCGGTTTTTACATTCCCTCTATAAGTGATATCTTATGATAAGTGTCTTTTTCTGTGTGACTTATTTCACTTAGAATCGTCGTACCTAAATCCACTCATCATGCTGCTACTAGCCTTATGACGTTGATTTCATGGCTGAGTGATATTCCATTGTACAAAAGGACCACAACTTCTTTATCCATTTTTCTCTTTCCTGGGATATTTAAGGTGTAACGAAGTGGAGGTTCTTGTCAACAGAGCAGCCCTAAACTTTGGGGTGCCTGTGCCTTGCTGATTTTTAGTTTTCCCAATTTATACGCCCATGAGTGGAAGTGCCCTATGCTGTCTAAGCTGAGTTTTTTCTATGTTTCAGGACACACCGTACACTTCTCCAGAGTGGCTGTTGGCAATTTACGTCACGCCCATCAGCGTAGCAAGTCTCCCGTTTCTCCATGGCCTTTCCTGCATTTCTGGTTTTGACACTTTATTCAGCATGGCCCTTTTGACCGATGGGAAGCGAGACTTCTTTGTAGCGCTGATTTGCCTTTCCAGGTTGCTTGGTTGGCCAAAAAGGGCGCATGCGTTTTTTCCTGAATATATTCAGGAAAAAACGCATGCGCCCTTTTTGGCCAAGGGCATCATTGTCGAGGTTTTGCCGCTTTTCCCGTGCTTTAAAGGCGATTCGAATCTACCTCCTGAAATCTGTTTCCTGCAATTCTGCCTTGCTTTCAAATCCTCTTCGTTGTCTTCCGTCAATATATTTGTGGACGAGAGTTATCATTTATAACTCTGCAGGTTTGTGAATTGCAGTGCCCCTGAGCTCCATTTTTCAACTCGCTTTCTTGGGAGCTGGCCGCAAAAGCGCAGGATTGCTTCAGGCCCTATTCTGGTCCCGGGCGGCAGGCTGAGCCTGTGGTTAATTCTTCTTCCTGATGGGAAAATAGAGCGATCTGTGCCTGTCCCCTCACCTAGAGCTAGTGTCTCATTGGTTCCCCCTCTTCCCGTTCATCCTCAGGACAAATTGCAACCTGTACGGAACAGGAGGTTAAAGGTGCTGATTCTCCAAGGAGGGAGATTGCTAGTAAAGCGGCTGGAATGGCGAACCCGAGCACAAGGAGATGAGAAATGAGGTGCGTTTTAGAAACCTTTCCCGATCACACGGTGTACCATCCTCTGGGATTCTCCTGCATGTTTTCGATGTAGGAAGATGCCCTTGAACCTGGAGATTTGGGACCCATGGGATGGGTACCACGCAGTATTACTCTAAAGGGTCTGCGTTTGCTCACCCAACCTCACCAAACCTCTCAGCCCCAAGAGTGTCCACCCTTATGCCTCAATCAGCTGTGGGTCTAGATATGGTCAATCCAGGTGGCATCACAGCCCTTGAACGAATTTTGTAAGAATTTCTCTCTCTTTCACTGTCTTTGTTTCACGGGTTTTTAAAAGTGATTGATTTTTATAAAGGGGTTTAGCTGCTTTTCACTGCTGTGTTTATGCCGCTTTACACCCACTTGACTCACTTACAGAGAGATATCAATACATAGGTTTTAAGATTCTTACTAGTCAGATATATTCTTGGGCGGTGAATAGGGGGTTTTGAGTCCAGATCACTGAGCAAGGAGTAGGTCTTGTCTATTACATATTGGGTTTATGGAACGGTCTCTGAGCTAATTTGAAACCCTTGTTTTATGCATCACCCCACCTCACCTTTCCCGTTAAGCAGCCATAGTGTGTTTTCTAAACGTGTGACTCTGTTCTGTTTTGTAATTCAGTGCAAGGGTAGCGGTTTTTACATTCCCTCTATAAGTGATATCTTATGATAAGTGTCTTTTTCTGTGTGACTTATTTCACTTAGAATCGTCGTACCTAAATCCACTCATCATGCTGCTACTAGCCTTATGACGTTGATTTCATGGCTGAGTGATATTCCATTGTACAAAAGGACCACAACTTCTTTATCCATTTTTCTCTTTCCTGGGATATTTAAGGTGTAACGAAGTGGAGGTTCTTGTCAACAGAGCAGCCCTAAACTTTGGGGTGCCTGTGCCTTGCTGATTTTTAGTTTTCCCAATTTATACGCCCATGAGTGGAAGTGCCCTATGCTGTCGAAGCTGAGTTTTTTCTATGTTTCAGGACACACCGTACACTTCTCCAGAGTGGCTGTTGGCAATTTACGTCACGCCCATCAGCGTAGCAAGTCTCCCGTTTCTCCATGGCCTTTCCTGCATTTCTGGTTTTGACACTTTATTCAGCATGGCCCTTTTGACCGATGGGAAGCGAGACTTCTTTGTAGCGCTGATTTGCCTTTCCAGGTTGCTTGGTTGGCCAAAAAGGGCGCATGCGTTTTTTCCTGAATATATTCAGGAAAAAACGCATGCGCCCTTTTTGGCCAAGGGCATCATTGTCGAGGTTTTGCCGCTTTTCCCGTGCTTTAAAGGCGATTCGAATCTACCTCCTGAAATCTGTTTCCTGCAATTCTGCCTTGCTTTCAAATCCTCTTCGTTGTCTTCCGTCAATATATTTGTGGACGAGAGTTATCATTTATAACTCTGCAGGTTTGTGAATTGCAGTGCCCCTGAGCTCCATTTTTCAACTCGCTTTCTTGGGAGCTGGCCGCAAAAGCGCAGGATTGCTTCAGGCCCTATTCTGGTCCCGGGCGGCAGGCTGAGCCTGTGGTTAATTCTTCTTCCTGATGGGAAAATAGAGCGACCTGTGCCTGTCCCCTCACCTAGAGCTAGTGTCTCATTGGTTCCCCCTCTTCCCGTTCATCCTCAGGACAAATTGCAACCTGTACGGAACAGGAGGTTAAAGGTGCTGATTCTCCAAGGAGGGAGATTGCTAGTAAAGCGGCTGGAATGGCGAACCCGAGCACAAGGAGATGAGAAATGAGGTGCGTTTTAGAAACCTTTCCCGATCACACGGTGTACCATCCTCTGGGATTCTCCTGCATGTTTTCGATGTAGGAAGATGCCCTTGAACCTGGAGATTTGGGACCCATGGGATGGGTACCACGCAGTATTACTCTAAAGGGTCTGCGTTTGCTCACCCAACCTCACCAAACCTCTCAGCCCCAAGAGTGTCCACCCTTATGCCTCAATCAGCTGTGGGTCTAGATATGGTCAATCCAGGTGGCATCACAGCCCTTGAACGAATTTTGTAAGAATTTCTCTCTCTTTCACTGTCTTTGTTTCACGGGTTTTTAAAAGTGATTGATTTTTATAAAGGGGTTTAGCTGCTTTTCACTGCTGTGTTTATGCCGCTTTACACCCACTTGACTCACTTACAGAGAGATATCAATACATAGGTTTTAAGATTCTTACTAGTCAGATATATTCTTGGGCGGTGAATAGGGGGTTTTGAGTCCAGATCACTGAGCAAGGAGTAGGTCTTGTCTATTACATATTGGGTTTATGGAACGGTCTCTGAGCTAATTTGAAACCCTTGTTTTATGCATCACCCCACCTCACCTTTCCCGTTAAGCAGCCATAGTGTGTTTTCTAAACGTGTGACTCTGTTCTGTTTTGTAATTCAGTGCAAGGGTAGCGGTTTTTACATTCCCTCTATAAGTGATATCTTATGATAAGTGTCTTTTTCTGTGTGACTTATTTCACTTAGAATCGTCGTACCTAAATCCACTCATCATGCTGCTACTAGCCTTATGACGTTGATTTCATGGCTGAGTGATATTCCATTGTACAAAAGGACCACAACTTCTTTATCCATTTTTCTCTTTCCTGGGATATTTAAGGTGTAACGAAGTGGAGGTTCTTGTCAACAGAGCAGCCCTAAACTTTGGGGTGCCTGTGCCTTGCTGATTTTTAGTTTTCCCAATTTATACGCCCATGAGTGGAAGTGCCCTATGCTGTCGAAGCTGAGTTTTTTCTATGTTTCAGGACACACCGTACACTTCTCCAGAGTGGCTGTTGGCAATTTACGTCACGCCCATCAGCGTAGCAAGTCTCCCGTTTCTCCATGGCCTTTCCTGCATTTCTGGTTTTGACACTTTATTCAGCATGGCCCTTTTGACCGATGGGAAGCGAGACTTCTTTGTAGCGCTGATTTGCCTTTCCAGGTTGCTTGGTTGGCCAAAAAGGGCGCATGCGTTTTTTCCTGAATATATTCAGGAAAAAACGCATGCGCCCTTTTTGGCCAAGGGCATCATTGTCGAGGTTTTGCCGCTTTTCCCGTGCTTTAAAGGCGATTCGAATCTACCTCCTGAAATCTGTTTCCTGAAATTCTGCCTTGCTTTCAAATCCTCTTCGTTGTCTTCCGTCAATATATTTGTGGACGAGAGTTATCATTTATAACTCTGCAGGTTTGTGAATTGCAGTGCCCCTGAGCTCCATTTTTCAACTCGCTTTCTTGGGAGCTGGCCGCAAAAGCGCAGGATTGCTTCAGGCCCTATTCTGGTCCCGGGCGGCAGGCTGAGCCTGTGGTTAATTCTTCTTCCTGATGGGAAAATAGAGCGACCTGTGCCTGTCCCCTCACCTAGAGCTAGTGTCTCATTGGTTCCCCCTCTTCCCGTTCATCCTCAGGACAAATTGCAACCTGTACGGAACAGGAGGTTAAAGGTGCTGATTCTCCAAGGAGGGAGATTGCTAGTAAAGCGGCTGGAATGGCGAACCCGAGCACAAGGAGATGAGAAATGAGGTGCGTTTTAGAAACCTTTCCCGATCACACGGTGTACCATCCTCTGGGATTCTCCTGCATGTTTTCGATGTAGGAAGATGCCCTTGAACCTGGAGATTTGGGACCCATGGGATGGGTACCACGCAGTATTACTCTAAAGGGTCTGCGTTTGCTCACCCAACCTCACCAAACCTCTCAGCCCCAAGAGTGTCCACCCTTATGCCTCAATCAGCTGTGGGTCTAGATATGGTCAATCCAGGTGGCATCACAGCCCTTGAACGAATTTTGTAAGAATTTCTCTCTCTTTCACTGTCTTTGTTTCACGGGTTTTTAAAAGTGATTGATTTTTATAAAGGGGTTTAGCTGCTTTTCACTGCTGTGTTTATGCCGCTTTACACCCACTTGACTCACTTACAGAGAGATATCAATACATAGGTTTTAAGATTCTTACTAGTCAGATATATTCTTGGGCGGTGAATAGGGGGTTTTGAGTCCAGATCACTGAGCAAGGAGTAGGTCTTGTCTATTACATATTGGGTTTATGGAACGGTCTCTGAGCTAATTTGAAACCCTTGTTTTATGCATCACCCCACCTCACCTTTCCCGTTAAGCAGCCATAGTGTGTTTTCTAAACGTGTGACTCTGTTCTGTTTTGTAATTCAGTGCAAGGGTAGCGGTTTTTACATTCCCTCTATAAGTGATATCTTATGATAAGTGTCTTTTTCTGTGTGACTTATTTCACTTAGAATCGTCGTACCTAAATCCACTCATCATGCTGCTACTAGCCTTATGACGTTGATTTCATGGCTGAGTGATATTCCATTGTACAAAAGGACCACAACTTCTTTATCCATTTTTCTCTTTCCTGGGATATTTAAGGTGTAACGAAGTGGAGGTTCTTGTCAACAGAGCAGCCCTAAACTTTGGGGTGCCTGTGCCTTGCTGATTTTTAGTTTTCCCAATTTATACGCCCATGAGTGGAAGTGCCCTATGCTGTCGAAGCTGAGTTTTTTCTATGTTTCAGGACACACCGTACACTTCTCCAGAGTGGCTGTTGGCAATTTACGTCACGCCCATCAGCGTAGCAAGTCTCCCGTTTCTCCATGGCCTTTCCTGCATTTCTGGTTTTGACACTTTATTCAGCATGGCCCTTTTGACCGATGGGAAGCGAGACTTCTTTGTAGCGCTGATTTGCCTTTCCAGGTTGCTTGGTTGGCCAAAAAGGGCGCATGCGTTTTTTCCTGAATATATTCAGGAAAAAACGCATGCGCCCTTTTTGGCCAAGGGCATCATTGTCGAGGTTTTGCCGCTTTTCCCGTGCTTTAAAGGCGATTCGAATCTACCTCCTGAAATCTGTTTCCTGCAATTCTGCCTTGCTTTCAAATCCTCTTCGTTGTCTTCCGTCAATATATTTGTGGACGAGAGTTATCATTTATAACTCTGCAGGTTTGTGAATTGCAGTGCCCCTGAGCTCCATTTTTCAACTCGCTTTCTTGGGAGCTGGCCGCAAAAGCGCAGGATTGCTTCAGGCCCTATTCTGGTCCCGGGCGGCAGGCTGAGCCTGTGGTTAATTCTTCTTCCTGATGGGAAAATAGAGCGACCTGTGCCTGTCCCCTCACCTAGAGCTAGTGTCTCATTGGTTCCCCCTCTTCCCGTTCATCCTCAGGACAAATTGCAACCTGTACGGAACAGGAGGTTAAAGGTGCTGATTCTCCAAGGAGGGAGATTGCTAGTAAAGCGGCTGGAATGGCGAACCCGAGCACAAGGAGATGAGAAATGAGGTGCGTTTTAGAAACCTTTCCCGATCACACGGTGTACCATCCTCTGGGATTCTCCTGCATGTTTTCGATGTAGGAAGATGCCCTTGAACCTGGAGATTTGGGACCCATGGGATGGGTACCACGCAGTATTACTCTAAAGGGTCTGCGTTTGCTCACCCAACCTCACCAAACCTCTCAGCCCCAAGAGTGTCCACCCTTATGCCTCAATCAGCTGTGGGTCTAGATATGGTCAATCCAGGTGGCATCACAGCCCTTGAACGAATTTTGTAAGAATTTCTCTCTCTTTCACTGTCTTTGTTTCACGGGTTTTTAAAAGTGATTGATTTTTATAAAGGGGTTTAGCTGCTTTTCACTGCTGTGTTTATGCCGCTTTACACCCACTTGACTCACTTACAGAGAGATATCAATACATAGGTTTTAAGATTCTTACTAGTCAGATATATTCTTGGGCGGTGAATAGGGGGTTTTGAGTCCAGATCACTGAGCAAGGAGTAGGTCTTGTCTATTACATATTGGGTTTATGGAACGGTCTCTGAGCTAATTTGAAACCCTTGTTTTATGCATCACCCCACCTCACCTTTCCCGTTAAGCAGCCATAGTGTGTTTTCTAAACGTGTGACTCTGTTCTGTTTTGTAATTCAGTGCAAGGGTAGCGGTTTTTACATTCCCTCTATAAGTGATATCTTATGATAAGTGTCTTTTTCTGTGTGACTTATTTCACTTAGAATCGTCGTACCTAAATCCACTCATCATGCTGCTACTAGCCTTATGACGTTGATTTCATGGCTGAGTGATATTCCATTGTACAAAAGGACCACAACTTCTTTATCCATTTTTCTCTTTCCTGGGATATTTAAGGTGTAACGAAGTGGAGGTTCTTGTCAACAGAGCAGCCCTAAACTTTGGGGTGCCTGTGCCTTGCTGATTTTTAGTTTTCCCAATTTATACGCCCATGAGTGGAAGTGCCCTATGCTGTCGAAGCTGAGTTTTTTCTATGTTTCAGGACACACCGTACACTTCTCCAGAGTGGCTGTTGGCAATTTACGTCACGCCCATCAGCGTAGCAAGTCTCCCGTTTCTCCATGGCCTTTCCTGCATTTCTGGTTTTGACACTTTATTCAGCATGGCCCTTTTGACCGATGGGAAGCGAGACTTCTTTGTAGCGCTGATTTGCCTTTCCAGGTTGCTTGGTTGGCCAAAAAGGGCGCATGCGTTTTTTCCTGAATATATTCAGGAAAAAACGCATGCGCCCTTTTTGGCCAAGGGCATCATTGTCGAGGTTTTGCCGCTTTTCCCGTGCTTTAAAGGCGATTCGAATCTACCTCCTGAAATCTGTTTCCTGCAATTCTGCCTTGCTTTCAAATCCTCTTCGTTGTCTTCCGTCAATATATTTGTGGACGAGAGTTATCATTTATAACTCTGCAGGTTTGTGAATTGCAGTGCCCCTGAGCTCCATTTTTCAACTCGCTTTCTTGGGAGCTGGCCGCAAAAGCGCAGGATTGCTTCAGGCCCTATTCTGGTCCCGGGCGGCAGGCTGAGCCTGTGGTTAATTCTTCTTCCTGATGGGAAAATAGAGCGACCTGTGCCTGTCCCCTCACCTAGAGCTAGTGTCTCATTGGTTCCCCCTCTTCCCGTTCATCCTCAGGACAAATTGCAACCTGTACGGAACAGGAGGTTAAAGGTGCTGATTCTCCAAGGAGGGAGATTGCTAGTAAAGCGGCTGGAATGGCGAACCCGAGCACAAGGAGATGAGAAATGAGGTGCGTTTTAGAAACCTTTCCCGATCACACGGTGTACCATCCTCTGGGATTCTCCTGCATGTTTTCGATGTAGGAAGATGCCCTTGAACCTGGAGATTTGGGACCCATGGGATGGGTACCACGCAGTATTACTCTAAAGGGTCTGCGTTTGCTCACCCAACCTCACCAAACCTCTCAGCCCCAAGAGTGTCCACCCTTATGCCTCAATCAGCTGTGGGTCTAGATATGGTCAATCCAGGTGGCATCACAGCCCTTGAACGAATTTTGTAAGAATTTCTCTCTCTTTCACTGTCTTTGTTTCACGGGTTTTTAAAAGTGATTGATTTTTATAAAGGGGTTTAGCTGCTTTTCACTGCTGTGTTTATGCCGCTTTACACCCACTTGACTCACTTACAGAGAGATATCAATACATAGGTTTTAAGATTCTTACTAGTCAGATATATTCTTGGGCGGTGAATAGGGGGTTTTGAGTCCAGATCACTGAGCAAGGAGTAGGTCTTGTCTATTACATATTGGGTTTATGGAACGGTCTCTGAGCTAATTTGAAACCCTTGTTTTATGCATCACCCCACCTCACCTTTCCCGTTAAGCAGCCATAGTGTGTTTTCTAAACGTGTGACTCTGTTCTGTTTTGTAATTCAGTGCAAGGGTAGCGGTTTTTACATTCCCTCTATAAGTGATATCTTATGATAAGTGTCTTTTTCTGTGTGACTTATTTCACTTAGAATCGTCGTACCTAAATCCACTCATCATGCTGCTACTAGCCTTATGACGTTGATTTCATGGCTGAGTGATATTCCATTGTACAAAAGGACCACAACTTCTTTATCCATTTTTCTCTTTCCTGGGATATTTAAGGTGTAACGAAGTGGAGGTTCTTGTCAACAGAGCAGCCCTAAACTTTGGGGTGCCTGTGCCTTGCTGATTTTTAGTTTTCCCAATTTATACGCCCATGAGTGGAAGTGCCCTATGCTGTCGAAGCTGAGTTTTTTCTATGTTTCAGGACACACCGTACACTTCTCCAGAGTGGCTGTTGGCAATTTACGTCACGCCCATCAGCGTAGCAAGTCTCCCGTTTCTCCATGGCCTTTCCTGCATTTCTGGTTTTGACACTTTATTCAGCATGGCCCTTTTGACCGATGGGAAGCGAGACTTCTTTGTAGCGCTGATTTGCCTTTCCAGGTTGCTTGGTTGGCCAAAAAGGGCGCATGCGTTTTTTCCTGAATATATTCAGGAAAAAACGCATGCGCCCTTTTTGGCCAAGGGCATCATTGTCGAGGTTTTGCCGCTTTTCCCGTGCTTTAAAGGCGATTCGAATCTACCTCCTGAAATCTGTTTCCTGAAATTCTGCCTTGCTTTCAAATCCTCTTCGTTGTCTTCCGTCAATATATTTGTGGACGAGAGTTATCATTTATAACTCTGCAGGTTTGTGAATTGCAGTGCCCCTGAGCTCCATTTTTCAACTCGCTTTCTTGGGAGCTGGCCGCAAAAGCGCAGGATTGCTTCAGGCCCTATTCTGGTCCCGGGCGGCAGGCTGAGCCTGTGGTTAATTCTTCTTCCTGATGGGAAAATAGAGCGACCTGTGCCTGTCCCCTCACCTAGAGCTAGTGTCTCATTGGTTCCCCCTCTTCCCGTTCATCCTCAGGACAAATTGCAACCTGTACGGAACAGGAGGTTAAAGGTGCTGATTCTCCAAGGAGGGAGATTGCTAGTAAAGCGGCTGGAATGGCGAACCCGAGCACAAGGAGATGAGAAATGAGGTGCGTTTTAGAAACCTTTCCCGATCACACGGTGTACCATCCTCTGGGATTCTCCTGCATGTTTTCGATGTAGGAAGATGCCCTTGAACCTGGAGATTTGGGACCCATGGGATGGGTACCACGCAGTATTACTCTAAAGGGTCTGCGTTTGCTCACCCAACCTCACCAAACCTCTCAGCCCCAAGAGTGTCCACCCTTATGCCTCAATCAGCTGTGGGTCTAGATATGGTCAATCCAGGTGGCATCACAGCCCTTGAACGAATTTTGTAAGAATTTCTCTCTCTTTCACTGTCTTTGTTTCACGGGTTTTTAAAAGTGATTGATTTTTATAAAGGGGTTTAGCTGCTTTTCACTGCTGTGTTTATGCCGCTTTACACCCACTTGACTCACTTACAGAGAGATATCAATACATAGGTTTTAAGATTCTTACTAGTCAGATATATTCTTGGGCGGTGAATAGGGGGTTTTGAGTCCAGATCACTGAGCAAGGAGTAGGTCTTGTCTATTACATATTGGGTTTATGGAACGGTCTCTGAGCTAATTTGAAACCCTTGTTTTATGCATCACCCCACCTCACCTTTCCCGTTAAGCAGCCATAGTGTGTTTTCTAAACGTGTGACTCTGTTCTGTTTTGTAATTCAGTGCAAGGGTAGCGGTTTTTACATTCCCTCTATAAGTGATATCTTATGATAAGTGTCTTTTTCTGTGTGACTTATTTCACTTAGAATCGTCGTACCTAAATCCACTCATCATGCTGCTACTAGCCTTATGACGTTGATTTCATGGCTGAGTGATATTCCATTGTACAAAAGGACCACAACTTCTTTATCCATTTTTCTCTTTCCTGGGATATTTAAGGTGTAACGAAGTGGAGGTTCTTGTCAACAGAGCAGCCCTAAACTTTGGGGTGCCTGTGCCTTGCTGATTTTTAGTTTTCCCAATTTATACGCCCATGAGTGGAAGTGCCCTATGCTGTCGAAGCTGAGTTTTTTCTATGTTTCAGGACACACCGTACACTTCTCCAGAGTGGCTGTTGGCAATTTACGTCACGCCCATCAGCGTAGCAAGTCTCCCGTTTCTCCATGGCCTTTCCTGCATTTCTGGTTTTGACACTTTATTCAGCATGGCCCTTTTGACCGATGGGAAGCGAGACTTCTTTGTAGCGCTGATTTGCCTTTCCAGGTTGCTTGGTTGGCCAAAAAGGGCGCATGCGTTTTTTCCTGAATATATTCAGGAAAAAACGCATGCGCCCTTTTTGGCCAAGGGCATCATTGTCGAGGTTTTGCCGCTTTTCCCGTGCTTTAAAGGCGATTCGAATCTACCTCCTGAAATCTGTTTCCTGCAATTCTGCCTTGCTTTCAAATCCTCTTCGTTGTCTTCCGTCAATATATTTGTGGACGAGAGTTATCATTTATAACTCTGCAGGTTTGTGAATTGCAGTGCCCCTGAGCTCCATTTTTCAACTCGCTTTCTTGGGAGCTGGCCGCAAAAGCGCAGGATTGCTTCAGGCCCTATTCTGGTCCCGGGCGGCAGGCTGAGCCTGTGGTTAATTCTTCTTCCTGATGGGAAAATAGAGCGACCTGTGCCTGTCCCCTCACCTAGAGCTAGTGTCTCATTGGTTCCCCCTCTTCCCGTTCATCCTCAGGACAAATTGCAACCTGTACGGAACAGGAGGTTAAAGGTGCTGATTCTCCAAGGAGGGAGATTGCTAGTAAAGCGGCTGGAATGGCGAACCCGAGCACAAGGAGATGAGAAATGAGGTGCGTTTTAGAAACCTTTCCCGATCACACGGTGTACCATCCTCTGGGATTCTCCTGCATGTTTTCGATGTAGGAAGATGCCCTTGAACCTGGAGATTTGGGACCCATGGGATGGGTACCACGCAGTATTACTCTAAAGGGTCTGCGTTTGCTCACCCAACCTCACCAAACCTCTCAGCCCCAAGAGTGTCCACCCTTATGCCTCAATCAGCTGTGGGTCTAGATATGGTCAATCCAGGTGGCATCACAGCCCTTGAACGAATTTTGTAAGAATTTCTCTCTCTTTCACTGTCTTTGTTTCACGGGTTTTTAAAAGTGATTGATTTTTATAAAGGGGTTTAGCTGCTTTTCACTGCTGTGTTTATGCCGCTTTACACCCACTTGACTCACTTACAGAGAGATATCAATACATAGGTTTTAAGATTCTTACTAGTCAGATATATTCTTGGGCGGTGAATAGGGGGTTTTGAGTCCAGATCACTGAGCAAGGAGTAGGTCTTGTCTATTACATATTGGGTTTATGGAACGGTCTCTGAGCTAATTTGAAACCCTTGTTTTATGCATCACCCCACCTCACCTTTCCCGTTAAGCAGCCATAGTGTGTTTTCTAAACGTGTGACTCTGTTCTGTTTTGTAATTCAGTGCAAGGGTAGCGGTTTTTACATTCCCTCTATAAGTGATATCTTATGATAAGTGTCTTTTTCTGTGTGACTTATTTCACTTAGAATCGTCGTACCTAAATCCACTCATCATGCTGCTACTAGCCTTATGACGTTGATTTCATGGCTGAGTGATATTCCATTGTACAAAAGGACCACAACTTCTTTATCCATTTTTCTCTTTCCTGGGATATTTAAGGTGTAACGAAGTGGAGGTTCTTGTCAACAGAGCAGCCCTAAACTTTGGGGTGCCTGTGCCTTGCTGATTTTTAGTTTTCCCAATTTATACGCCCATGAGTGGAAGTGCCCTATGCTGTCGAAGCTGAGTTTTTTCTATGTTTCAGGACACACCGTACACTTCTCCAGAGTGGCTGTTGGCAATTTACGTCACGCCCATCAGCGTAGCAAGTCTCCCGTTTCTCCATGGCCTTTCCTGCATTTCTGGTTTTGACACTTTATTCAGCATGGCCCTTTTGACCGATGGGAAGCGAGACTTCTTTGTAGCGCTGATTTGCCTTTCCAGGTTGCTTGGTTGGCCAAAAAGGGCGCATGCGTTTTTTCCTGAATATATTCAGGAAAAAACGCATGCGCCCTTTTTGGCCAAGGGCATCATTGTCGAGGTTTTGCCGCTTTTCCCGTGCTTTAAAGGCGATTCGAATCTACCTCCTGAAATCTGTTTCCTGCAATTCTGCCTTGCTTTCAAATCCTCTTCGTTGTCTTCCGTCAATATATTTGTGGACGAGAGTTATCATTTATAACTCTGCAGGTTTGTGAATTGCAGTGCCCCTGAGCTCCATTTTTCAACTCGCTTTCTTGGGAGCTGGCCGCAAAAGCGCAGGATTGCTTCAGGCCCTATTCTGGTCCCGGGCGGCAGGCTGAGCCTGTGGTTAATTCTTCTTCCTGATGGGAAAATAGAGCGACCTGTGCCTGTCCCCTCACCTAGAGCTAGTGTCTCATTGGTTCCCCCTCTTCCCGTTCATCCTCAGGACAAATTGCAACCTGTACGGAACAGGAGGTTAAAGGTGCTGATTCTCCAAGGAGGGAGATTGCTAGTAAAGCGGCTGGAATGGCGAACCCGAGCACAAGGAGATGAGAAATGAGGTGCGTTTTAGAAACCTTTCCCGATCACACGGTGTACCATCCTCTGGGATTCTCCTGCATGTTTTCGATGTAGGAAGATGCCCTTGAACCTGGAGATTTGGGACCCATGGGATGGGTACCACGCAGTATTACTCTAAAGGGTCTGCGTTTGCTCACCCAACCTCACCAAACCTCTCAGCCCCAAGAGTGTCCACCCTTATGCCTCAATCAGCTGTGGGTCTAGATATGGTCAATCCAGGTGGCATCACAGCCCTTGAACGAATTTTGTAAGAATTTCTCTCTCTTTCACTGTCTTTGTTTCACGGGTTTTTAAAAGTGATTGATTTTTATAAAGGGGTTTAGCTGCGTTTCACTGCTGTGTTTATGCCGCTTTACACCCACTTGACTCACTTACAGAGAGATATCAATACATAGGTTTTAAGATTCTTACTAGTCAGATATATTCTTGGGCGGTGAATAGGGGGTTTTGAGTCCAGATCACTGAGCAAGGAGTAGGTCTTGTCTATTACATATTGGGTTTATGGAACGGTCTCTGAGCTAATTTGAAACCCTTGTTTTATGCATCACCCCACCTCACCTTTCCCGTTAAGCAGCCATAGTGTGTTTTCTAAACGTGTGACTCTGTTCTGTTTTGTAATTCAGTGCAAGGGTAGCGGTTTTTACATTCCCTCTATAAGTGATATCTTATGATAAGTGTCTTTTTCTGTGTGACTTATTTCACTTAGAATCGTCGTACCTAAATCCACTCATCATGCTGCTACTAGCCTTATGACGTTGATTTCATGGCTGAGTGATATTCCATTGTACAAAAGGACCACAACTTCTTTATCCATTTTTCTCTTTCCTGGGATATTTAAGGTGTAACGAAGTGGAGGTTCTTGTCAACAGAGCAGCCCTAAACTTTGGGGTGCCTGTGCCTTGCTGATTTTTAGTTTTCCCAATTTATACGCCCATGAGTGGAAGTGCCCTATGCTGTCGAAGCTGAGTTTTTTCTATGTTTCAGGACACACCGTACACTTCTCCAGAGTGGCTGTTGGCAATTTACGTCACGCCCATCAGCGTAGCAAGTCTCCCGTTTCTCCATGGCCTTTCCTGCATTTCTGGTTTTGACACTTTATTCAGCATGGCCCTTTTGACCGATGGGAAGCGAGACTTCTTTGTAGCGCTGATTTGCCTTTCCAGGTTGCTTGGTTGGCCAAAAAGGGCGCATGCGTTTTTTCCTGAATATATTCAGGAAAAAACGCATGCGCCCTTTTTGGCCAAGGGCATCATTGTCGAGGTTTTGCCGCTTTTCCCGTGCTTTAAAGGCGATTCGAATCTACCTCCTGAAATCTGTTTCCTGCAATTCTGCCTTGCTTTCAAATCCTCTTCGTTGTCTTCCGTCAATATATTTGTGGACGAGAGTTATCATTTATAACTCTGCAGGTTTGTGAATTGCAGTGCCCCTGAGCTCCATTTTTCAACTCGCTTTCTTGGGAGCTGGCCGCAAAAGCGCAGGATTGCTTCAGGCCCTATTCTGGTCCCGGGCGGCAGGCTGAGCCTGTGGTTAATTCTTCTTCCTGATGGGAAAATAGAGCGATCTGTGCCTGTCCCCTCACCTAGAGCTAGTGTCTCATTGGTTCCCCCTCTTCCCGTTCATCCTCAGGACAAATTGCAACCTGTACGGAACAGGAGGTTAAAGGTGCTGATTCTCCAAGGAGGGAGATTGCTAGTAAAGCGGCTGGAATGGCGAACCCGAGCACAAGGAGATGAGAAATGAGGTGCGTTTTAGAAACCTTTCCCGATCACACGGTGTACCATCCTCTGGGATTCTCCTGCATGTTTTCGATGTAGGAAGATGCCCTTGAACCTGGAGATTTGGGACCCATGGGATGGGTACCACGCAGTATTACTCTAAAGGGTCTGCGTTTGCTCACCCAACCTCACCAAACCTCTCAGCCCCAAGAGTGTCCACCCTTATGCCTCAATCAGCTGTGGGTCTAGATATGGTCAATCCAGGTGGCATCACAGCCCTTGAACGAATTTTGTAAGAATTTCTCTCTCTTTCACTGTCTTTGTTTCACGGGTTTTTAAAAGTGATTGATTTTTATAAAGGGGTTTAGCTGCTTTTCACTGCTGTGTTTATGCCGCTTTACACCCACTTGACTCACTTACAGAGAGATATCAATACATAGGTTTTAAGATTCTTACTAGTCAGATATATTCTTGGGCGGTGAATAGGGGGTTTTGAGTCCAGATCACTGAGCAAGGAGTAGGTCTTGTCTATTACATATTGGGTTTATGGAACGGTCTCTGAGCTAATTTGAAACCCTTGTTTTATGCATCACCCCACCTCACCTTTCCCGTTAAGCAGCCATAGTGTGTTTTCTAAACGTGTGACTCTGTTCTGTTTTGTAATTCAGTGCAAGGGTAGCGGTTTTTACATTCCCTCTATAAGTGATATCTTATGATAAGTGTCTTTTTCTGTGTGACTTATTTCACTTAGAATCGTCGTACCTAAATCCACTCATCATGCTGCTACTAGCCTTATGACGTTGATTTCATGGCTGAGTGATATTCCATTGTACAAAAGGACCACAACTTCTTTATCCATTTTTCTCTTTCCTGGGATATTTAAGGTGTAACGAAGTGGAGGTTCTTGTCAACAGAGCAGCCCTAAACTTTGGGGTGCCTGTGCCTTGCTGATTTTTAGTTTTCCCAATTTATACGCCCATGAGTGGAAGTGCCCTATGCTGTCTAAGCTGAGTTTTTTCTATGTTTCAGGACACACCGTACACTTCTCCAGAGTGGCTGTTGGCAATTTACGTCACGCCCATCAGCGTAGCAAGTCTCCCGTTTCTCCATGGCCTTTCCTGCATTTCTGGTTTTGACACTTTATTCAGCATGGCCCTTTTGACCGATGGGAAGCGAGACTTCTTTGTAGCGCTGATTTGCCTTTCCAGGTTGCTTGGTTGGCCAAAAAGGGCGCATGCGTTTTTTCCTGAATATATTCAGGAAAAAACGCATGCGCCCTTTTTGGCCAAGGGCATCATTGTCGAGGTTTTGCCGCTTTTCCCGTGCTTTAAAGGCGATTCGAATCTACCTCCTGAAATCTGTTTCCTGCAATTCTGCCTTGCTTTCAAATCCTCTTCGTTGTCTTCCGTCAATATATTTGTGGACGAGAGTTATCATTTATAACTCTGCAGGTTTGTGAATTGCAGTGCCCCTGAGCTCCATTTTTCAACTCGCTTTCTTGGGAGCTGGCCGCAAAAGCGCAGGATTGCTTCAGGCCCTATTCTGGTCCCGGGCGGCAGGCTGAGCCTGTGGTTAATTCTTCTTCCTGATGGGAAAATAGAGCGATCTGTGCCTGTCCCCTCACCTAGAGCTAGTGTCTCATTGGTTCCCCCTCTTCCCGTTCATCCTCAGGACAAATTGCAACCTGTACGGAACAGGAGGTTAAAGGTGCTGATTCTCCAAGGAGGGAGATTGCTAGTAAAGCGGCTGGAATGGCGAACCCGAGCACAAGGAGATGAGAAATGAGGTGCGTTTTAGAAACCTTTCCCGATCACACGGTGTACCATCCTCTGGGATTCTCCTGCATGTTTTCGATGTAGGAAGATGCCCTTGAACCTGGAGATTTGGGACCCATGGGATGGGTACCACGCAGTATTACTCTAAAGGGTCTGCGTTTGCTCACCCAACCTCACCAAACCTCTCAGCCCCAAGAGTGTCCACCCTTATGCCTCAATCAGCTGTGGGTCTAGATATGGTCAATCCAGGTGGCATCACAGCCCTTGAACGAATTTTGTAAGAATTTCTCTCTCTTTCACTGTCTTTGTTTCACGGGTTTTTAAAAGTGATTGATTTTTATAAAGGGGTTTAGCTGCTTTTCACTGCTGTGTTTATGCCGCTTTACACCCACTTGACTCACTTACAGAGAGATATCAATACATAGGTTTTAAGATTCTTACTAGTCAGATATATTCTTGGGCGGTGAATAGGGGGTTTTGAGTCCAGATCACTGAGCAAGGAGTAGGTCTTGTCTATTACATATTGGGTTTATGGAACGGTCTCTGAGCTAATTTGAAACCCTTGTTTTATGCATCACCCCACCTCACCTTTCCCGTTAAGCAGCCATAGTGTGTTTTCTAAACGTGTGACTCTGTTCTGTTTTGTAATTCAGTGCAAGGGTAGCGGTTTTTACATTCCCTCTATAAGTGATATCTTATGATAAGTGTCTTTTTCTGTGTGACTTATTTCACTTAGAATCGTCGTACCTAAATCCACTCATCATGCTGCTACTAGCCTTATGACGTTGATTTCATGGCTGAGTGATATTCCATTGTACAAAAGGACCACAACTTCTTTATCCATTTTTCTCTTTCCTGGGATATTTAAGGTGTAACGAAGTGGAGGTTCTTGTCAACAGAGCAGCCCTAAACTTTGGGGTGCCTGTGCCTTGCTGATTTTTAGTTTTCCCAATTTATACGCCCATGAGTGGAAGTGCCCTATGCTGTCGAAGCTGAGTTTTTTCTATGTTTCAGGACACACCGTACACTTCTCCAGAGTGGCTGTTGGCAATTTACGTCACGCCCATCAGCGTAGCAAGTCTCCCGTTTCTCCATGGCCTTTCCTGCATTTCTGGTTTTGACACTTTATTCAGCATGGCCCTTTTGACCGATGGGAAGCGAGACTTCTTTGTAGCGCTGATTTGCCTTTCCAGGTTGCTTGGTTGGCCAAAAAGGGCGCATGCGTTTTTTCCTGAATATATTCAGGAAAAAACGCATGCGCCCTTTTTGGCCAAGGGCATCATTGTCGAGGTTTTGCCGCTTTTCCCGTGCTTTAAAGGCGATTCGAATCTACCTCCTGAAATCTGTTTCCTGCAATTCTGCCTTGCTTTCAAATCCTCTTCGTTGTCTTCCGTCAATATATTTGTGGACGAGAGTTATCATTTATAACTCTGCAGGTTTGTGAATTGCAGTGCCCCTGAGCTCCATTTTTCAACTCGCTTTCTTGGGAGCTGGCCGCAAAAGCGCAGGATTGCTTCAGGCCCTATTCTGGTCCCGGGCGGCAGGCTGAGCCTGTGGTTAATTCTTCTTCCTGATGGGAAAATAGAGCGACCTGTGCCTGTCCCCTCACCTAGAGCTAGTGTCTCATTGGTTCCCCCTCTTCCCGTTCATCCTCAGGACAAATTGCAACCTGTACGGAACAGGAGGTTAAAGGTGCTGATTCTCCAAGGAGGGAGATTGCTAGTAAAGCGGCTGGAATGGCGAACCCGAGCACAAGGAGATGAGAAATGAGGTGCGTTTTAGAAACCTTTCCCGATCACACGGTGTACCATCCTCTGGGATTCTCCTGCATGTTTTCGATGTAGGAAGATGCCCTTGAACCTGGAGATTTGGGACCCATGGGATGGGTACCACGCAGTATTACTCTAAAGGGTCTGCGTTTGCTCACCCAACCTCACCAAACCTCTCAGCCCCAAGAGTGTCCACCCTTATGCCTCAATCAGCTGTGGGTCTAGATATGGTCAATCCAGGTGGCATCACAGCCCTTGAACGAATTTTGTAAGAATTTCTCTCTCTTTCACTGTCTTTGTTTCACGGGTTTTTAAAAGTGATTGATTTTTATAAAGGGGTTTAGCTGCTTTTCACTGCTGTGTTTATGCCGCTTTACACCCACTTGACTCACTTACAGAGAGATATCAATACATAGGTTTTAAGATTCTTACTAGTCAGATATATTCTTGGGCGGTGAATAGGGGGTTTTGAGTCCAGATCACTGAGCAAGGAGTAGGTCTTGTCTATTACATATTGGGTTTATGGAACGGTCTCTGAGCTAATTTGAAACCCTTGTTTTATGCATCACCCCACCTCACCTTTCCCGTTAAGCAGCCATAGTGTGTTTTCTAAACGTGTGACTCTGTTCTGTTTTGTAATTCAGTGCAAGGGTAGCGGTTTTTACATTCCCTCTATAAGTGATATCTTATGATAAGTGTCTTTTTCTGTGTGACTTATTTCACTTAGAATCGTCGTACCTAAATCCACTCATCATGCTGCTACTAGCCTTATGACGTTGATTTCATGGCTGAGTGATATTCCATTGTACAAAAGGACCACAACTTCTTTATCCATTTTTCTCTTTCCTGGGATATTTAAGGTGTAACGAAGTGGAGGTTCTTGTCAACAGAGCAGCCCTAAACTTTGGGGTGCCTGTGCCTTGCTGATTTTTAGTTTTCCCAATTTATACGCCCATGAGTGGAAGTGCCCTATGCTGTCGAAGCTGAGTTTTTTCTATGTTTCAGGACACACCGTACACTTCTCCAGAGTGGCTGTTGGCAATTTACGTCACGCCCATCAGCGTAGCAAGTCTCCCGTTTCTCCATGGCCTTTCCTGCATTTCTGGTTTTGACACTTTATTCAGCATGGCCCTTTTGACCGATGGGAAGCGAGACTTCTTTGTAGCGCTGATTTGCCTTTCCAGGTTGCTTGGTTGGCCAAAAAGGGCGCATGCGTTTTTTCCTGAATATATTCAGGAAAAAACGCATGCGCCCTTTTTGGCCAAGGGCATCATTGTCGAGGTTTTGCCGCTTTTCCCGTGCTTTAAAGGCGATTCGAATCTACCTCCTGAAATCTGTTTCCTGCAATTCTGCCTTGCTTTCAAATCCTCTTCGTTGTCTTCCGTCAATATATTTGTGGACGAGAGTTATCATTTATAACTCTGCAGGTTTGTGAATTGCAGTGCCCCTGAGCTCCATTTTTCAACTCGCTTTCTTGGGAGCTGGCCGCAAAAGCGCAGGATTGCTTCAGGCCCTATTCTGGTCCCGGGCGGCAGGCTGAGCCTGTGGTTAATTCTTCTTCCTGATGGGAAAATAGAGCGATCTGTGCCTGTCCCCTCACCTAGAGCTAGTGTCTCATTGGTTCCCCCTCTTCCCGTTCATCCTCAGGACAAATTGCAACCTGTACGGAACAGGAGGTTAAAGGTGCTGATTCTCCAAGGAGGGAGATTGCTAGTAAAGCGGCTGCAATGGCGAACCCGAGCACAAGGAGATGAGAAATGAGGTGCGTTTTAGAAACCTTTCCCGATCACACGGTGTACCATCCTCTGGGATTCTCCTGCATGTTTTTGATGTAGGAAGATGCCCTTGAACCTGGAGATTTGGGACCCATGGGATGGGTACCACGCAGTATTACTCTAAAGGGTCTGCGTTTGCTCACCCAACCTCACCAAACCTCTCAGCCCCAAGAGTGTCCACCCTTATGCCTCAATCAGCTGTGGGTCTAGATATGGTCAATCCAGGTGGCATCACAGCCCTTGAACGAATTTTGTAAGAATTTCTCTCTCTTTCACTGTCTTTGTTTCACGGGTTTTTAAAAGTGATTGATTTTTATAAAGGGGTTTAGCTGCTTTTCACTGCTGTGTTTATGCCGCTTTACACCCACTTGACTCACTTACAGAGAGATATCAATACATAGGTTTTAAGATTCTTACTAGTCAGATATATTCTTGGGCGGTGAATAGGGGGTTTTGAGTCCAGATCACTGAGCAAGGAGTAGGTCTTGTCTATTACATATTGGGTTTATGGAACGGTCTCTGAGCTAATTTGAAACCCTTGTTTTATGCATCACCCCACCTCACCTTTCCCGTTAAGCAGCCATAGTGTGTTTTCTAAACGTGTGACTCTGTTCTGTTTTGTAATTCAGTGCAAGGGTAGCGGTTTTTACATTCCCTCTATAAGTGATATCTTATGATAAGTGTCTTTTTCTGTGTGACTTATTTCACTTAGAATCGTCGTACCTAAATCCACTCATCATGCTGCTACTAGCCTTATGACGTTGATTTCATGGCTGAGTGATATTCCATTGTACAAAAGGACCACAACTTCTTTATCCATTTTTCTCTTTCCTGGGATATTTAAGGTGTAACGAAGTGGAGGTTCTTGTCAACAGAGCAGCCCTAAACTTTGGGGTGCCTGTGCCTTGCTGATTTTTAGTTTTCCCAATTTATACGCCCATGAGTGGAAGTGCCCTATGCTGTCGAAGCTGAGTTTTTTCTATGTTTCAGGACACACCGTACACTTCTCCAGAGTGGCTGTTGGCAATTTACGTCACGCCCATCAGCGTAGCAAGTCTCCCGTTTCTCCATGGCCTTTCCTGCATTTCTGGTTTTGACACTTTATTCAGCATGGCCCTTTTGACCGATGGGAAGCGAGACTTCTTTGTAGCGCTGATTTGCCTTTCCAGGTTGCTTGGTTGGCCAAAAAGGGCGCATGCGTTTTTTCCTGAATATATTCAGGAAAAAACGCATGCGCCCTTTTTGGCCAAGGGCATCATTGTCGAGGTTTTGCCGCTTTTCCCGTGCTTTAAAGGCGATTCGAATCTACCTCCTGAAATCTGTTTCCTGCAATTCTGCCTTGCTTTCAAATCCTCTTCGTTGTCTTCCGTCAATATATTTGTGGACGAGAGTTATCATTTATAACTCTGCAGGTTTGTGAATTGCAGTGCCCCTGAGCTCCATTTTTCAACTCGCTTTCTTGGGAGCTGGCCGCAAAAGCGCAGGATTGCTTCAGGCCCTATTCTGGTCCCGGGCGGCAGGCTGAGCCTGTGGTTAATTCTTCTTCCTGATGGGAAAATAGAGCGACCTGTGCCTGTCCCCTCACCTAGAGCTAGTGTCTCATTGGTTCCCCCTCTTCCCGTTCATCCTCAGGACAAATTGCAACCTGTACGGAACAGGAGGTTAAAGGTGCTGATTCTCCAAGGAGGGAGATTGCTAGTAAAGCGGCTGGAATGGCGAACCCGAGCACAAGGAGATGAGAAATGAGGTGCGTTTTAGAAACCTTTCCCGATCACACGGTGTACCATCCTCTGGGATTCTCCTGCATGTTTTCGATGTAGGAAGATGCCCTTGAACCTGGAGATTTGGGACCCATGGGATGGGTACCACGCAGTATTACTCTAAAGGGTCTGCGTTTGCTCACCCAACCTCACCAAACCTCTCAGCCCCAAGAGTGTCCACCCTTATGCCTCAATCAGCTGTGGGTCTAGATATGGTCAATCCAGGTGGCATCACAGCCCTTGAACGAATTTTGTAAGAATTTCTCTCTCTTTCACTGTCTTTGTTTCACGGGTTTTTAAAAGTGATTGATTTTTATAAAGGGGTTTAGCTGCGTTTCACTGCTGTGTTTATGCCGCTTTACACCCACTTGACTCACTTACAGAGAGATATCAATACATAGGTTTTAAGATTCTTACTAGTCAGATATATTCTTGGGCGGTGAATAGGGGGTTTTGAGTCCAGATCACTGAGCAAGGAGTAGGTCTTGTCTATTACATATTGGGTTTATGGAACGGTCTCTGAGCTAATTTGAAACCCTTGTTTTATGCATCACCCCACCTCACCTTTCCCGTTAAGCAGCCATAGTGTGTTTTCTAAACGTGTGACTCTGTTCTGTTTTGTAATTCAGTGCAAGGGTAGCGGTTTTTACATTCCCTCTATAAGTGATATCTTATGATAAGTGTCTTTTTCTGTGTGACTTATTTCACTTAGAATCGTCGTACCTAAATCCACTCATCATGCTGCTACTAGCCTTATGACGTTGATTTCATGGCTGAGTGATATTCCATTGTACAAAAGGACCACAACTTCTTTATCCATTTTTCTCTTTCCTGGGATATTTAAGGTGTAACGAAGTGGAGGTTCTTGTCAACAGAGCAGCCCTAAACTTTGGGGTGCCTGTGCCTTGCTGATTTTTAGTTTTCCCAATTTATACGCCCATGAGTGGAAGTGCCCTATGCTGTCGAAGCTGAGTTTTTTCTATGTTTCAGGACACACCGTACACTTCTCCAGAGTGGCTGTTGGCAATTTACGTCACGCCCATCAGCGTAGCAAGTCTCCCGTTTCTCCATGGCCTTTCCTGCATTTCTGGTTTTGACACTTTATTCAGCATGGCCCTTTTGACCGATGGGAAGCGAGACTTCTTTGTAGCGCTGATTTGCCTTTCCAGGTTGCTTGGTTGGCCAAAAAGGGCGCATGCGTTTTTTCCTGAATATATTCAGGAAAAAACGCATGCGCCCTTTTTGGCCAAGGGCATCATTGTCGAGGTTTTGCCGCTTTTCCCGTGCTTTAAAGGCGATTCGAATCTACCTCCTGAAATCTGTTTCCTGCAATTCTGCCTTGCTTTCAAATCCTCTTCGTTGTCTTCCGTCAATATATTTGTGGACGAGAGTTATCATTTATAACTCTGCAGGTTTGTGAATTGCAGTGCCCCTGAGCTCCATTTTTCAACTCGCTTTCTTGGGAGCTGGCCGCAAAAGCGCAGGATTGCTTCAGGCCCTATTCTGGTCCCGGGCGGCAGGCTGAGCCTGTGGTTAATTCTTCTTCCTGATGGGAAAATAGAGCGATCTCTGCCTGTCCCCTCACCTAGAGCTAGTGTCTCATTGGTTCCCCCTCTTCCCGTTCATCCTCAGGACAAATTGCAACCTGTACGGAACAGGAGGTTAAAGGTGCTGATTCTCCAAGGAGGGAGATTGCTAGTAAAGCGGCTGGAATGGCGAACCCGAGCACAAGGAGATGAGAAATGAGGTGCGTTTTAGAAACCTTTCCCGATCACACGGTGTACCATCCTCTGGGATTCTCCTGCATGTTTTCGATGTAGGAAGATGCCCTTGAACCTGGAGATTTGGGACCCATGGGATGGGTACCACGCAGTATTACTCTAAAGGGTCTGCGTTTGCTCACCCAACCTCACCAAACCTCTCAGCCCCAAGAGTGTCCACCCTTATGCCTCAATCAGCTGTGGGTCTAGATATGGTCAATCCAGGTGGCATCACAGCCCTTGAACGAATTTTGTAAGAATTTCTCTCTCTTTCACTGTCTTTGTTTCACGGGTTTTTAAAAGTGATTGATTTTTATAAAGGGGTTTAGCTGCTTTTCACTGCTGTGTTTATGCCGCTTTACACCCACTTGACTCACTTACAGAGAGATATCAATACATAGGTTTTAAGATTCTTACTAGTCAGATATATTCTTGGGCGGTGAATAGGGGGTTTTGAGTCCAGATCACTGAGCAAGGAGTAGGTCTTGTCTATTACATATTGGGTTTATGGAACGGTCTCTGAGCTAATTTGAAACCCTTGTTTTATGCATCACCCCACCTCACCTTTCCCGTTAAGCAGCCATAGTGTGTTTTCTAAACGTGTGACTCTGTTCTGTTTTGTAATTCAGTGCAAGGGTAGCGGTTTTTACATTCCCTCTATAAGTGATATCTTATGATAAGTGTCTTTTTCTGTGTGACTTATTTCACTTAGAATCGTCGTACCTAAATCCACTCATCATGCTGCTACTAGCCTTATGACGTTGATTTCATGGCTGAGTGATATTCCATTGTACAAAAGGACCACAACTTCTTTATCCATTTTTCTCTTTCCTGGGATATTTAAGGTGTAACGAAGTGGAGGTTCTTGTCAACAGAGCAGCCCTAAACTTTGGGGTGCCTGTGCCTTGCTGATTTTTAGTTTTCCCAATTTATACGCCCATGAGTGGAAGTGCCCTATGCTGTCGAAGCTGAGTTTTTTCTATGTTTCAGGACACACCGTACACTTCTCCAGAGTGGCTGTTGGCAATTTACGTCACGCCCATCAGCGTAGCAAGTCTCCCGTTTCTCCATGGCCTTTCCTGCATTTCTGGTTTTGACACTTTATTCAGCATGGCCCTTTTGACCGATGGGAAGCGAGACTTCTTTGTAGCGCTGATTTGCCTTTCCAGGTTGCTTGGTTGGCCAAAAAGGGCGCATGCGTTTTTTCCTGAATATATTCAGGAAAAAACGCATGCGCCCTTTTTGGCCAAGGGCATCATTGTCGAGGTTTTGCCGCTTTTCCCGTGCTTTAAAGGCGATTCGAATCTACCTCCTGAAATCTGTTTCCTGCAATTCTGCCTTGCTTTCAAATCCTCTTCGTTGTCTTCCGTCAATATATTTGTGGACGAGAGTTATCATTTATAACTCTGCAGGTTTGTGAATTGCAGTGCCCCTGAGCTCCATTTTTCAACTCGCTTTCTTGGGAGCTGGCCGCAAAAGCGCAGGATTGCTTCAGGCCCTATTCTGGTCCCGGGCGGCAGGCTGAGCCTGTGGTTAATTCTTCTTCCTGATGGGAAAATAGAGCGACCTGTGCCTGTCCCCTCACCTAGAGCTAGTGTCTCATTGGTTCCCCCTCTTCCCGTTCATCCTCAGGACAAATTGCAACCTGTACGGAACAGGAGGTTAAAGGTGCTGATTCTCCAAGGAGGGAGATTGCTAGTAAAGCGGCTGGAATGGCGAACCCGAGCACAAGGAGATGAGAAATGAGGTGCGTTTTAGAAACCTTTCCCGATCACACGGTGTACCATCCTCTGGGATTCTCCTGCATGTTTTCGATGTAGGAAGATGCCCTTGAACCTGGAGATTTGGGACCCATGGGATGGGTACCACGCAGTATTACTCTAAAGGGTCTGCGTTTGCTCACCCAACCTCACCAAACCTCTCAGCCCCAAGAGTGTCCACCCTTATGCCTCAATCAGCTGTGGGTCTAGATATGGTCAATCCAGGTGGCATCACAGCCCTTGAACGAATTTTGTAAGAATTTCTCTCTCTTTCACTGTCTTTGTTTCACGGGTTTTTAAAAGTGATTGATTTTTATAAAGGGGTTTAGCTGCTTTTCACTGCTGTGTTTATGCCGCTTTACACCCACTTGACTCACTTACAGAGAGATATCAATACATAGGTTTTAAGATTCTTACTAGTCAGATATATTCTTGGGCGGTGAATAGGGGGTTTTGAGTCCAGATCACTGAGCAAGGAGTAGGTCTTGTCTATTACATATTGGGTTTATGGAACGGTCTCTGAGCTAATTTGAAACCCTTGTTTTATGCATCACCCCACCTCACCTTTCCCGTTAAGCAGCCATAGTGTGTTTTCTAAACGTGTGACTCTGTTCTGTTTTGTAATTCAGTGCAAGGGTAGCGGTTTTTACATTCCCTCTATAAGTGATATCTTATGATAAGTGTCTTTTTCTGTGTGACTTATTTCACTTAGAATCGTCGTACCTAAATCCACTCATCATGCTGCTACTAGCCTTATGACGTTGATTTCATGGCTGAGTGATATTCCATTGTACAAAAGGACCACAACTTCTTTATCCATTTTTCTCTTTCCTGGGATATTTAAGGTGTAACGAAGTGGAGGTTCTTGTCAACAGAGCAGCCCTAAACTTTGGGGTGCCTGTGCCTTGCTGATTTTTAGTTTTCCCAATTTATACGCCCATGAGTGGAAGTGCCCTATGCTGTCGAAGCTGAGTTTTTTCTATGTTTCAGGACACACCGTACACTTCTCCAGAGTGGCTGTTGGCAATTTACGTCACGCCCATCAGCGTAGCAAGTCTCCCGTTTCTCCATGGCCTTTCCTGCATTTCTGGTTTTGACACTTTATTCAGCATGGCCCTTTTGACCGATGGGAAGCGAGACTTCTTTGTAGCGCTGATTTGCCTTTCCAGGTTGCTTGGTTGGCCAAAAAGGGCGCATGCGTTTTTTCCTGAATATATTCAGGAAAAAACGCATGCGCCCTTTTTGGCCAAGGGCATCATTGTCGAGGTTTTGCCGCTTTTCCCGTGCTTTAAAGGCGATTCGAATCTACCTCCTGAAATCTGTTTCCTGCAATTCTGCCTTGCTTTCAAATCCTCTTCGTTGTCTTCCGTCAATATATTTGTGGACGAGAGTTATCATTTATAACTCTGCAGGTTTGTGAATTGCAGTGCCCCTGAGCTCCATTTTTCAACTCGCTTTCTTGGGAGCTGGCCGCAAAAGCGCAGGATTGCTTCAGGCCCTATTCTGGTCCCGGGCGGCAGGCTGAGCCTGTGGTTAATTCTTCTTCCTGATGGGAAAATAGAGCGACCTGTGCCTGTCCCCTCACCTAGAGCTAGTGTCTCATTGGTTCCCCCTCTTCCCGTTCATCCTCAGGACAAATTGCAACCTGTACGGAACAGGAGGTTAAAGGTGCTGATTCTCCAAGGAGGGAGATTGCTAGTAAAGCGGCTGGAATGGCGAACCCGAGCACAAGGAGATGAGAAATGAGGTGCGTTTTAGAAACCTTTCCCGATCACACGGTGTACCATCCTCTGGGATTCTCCTGCATGTTTTCGATGTAGGAAGATGCCCTTGAACCTGGAGATTTGGGACCCATGGGATGGGTACCACGCAGTATTACTCTAAAGGGTCTGCGTTTGCTCACCCAACCTCACCAAACCTCTCAGCCCCAAGAGTGTCCACCCTTATGCCTCAATCAGCTGTGGGTCTAGATATGGTCAATCCAGGTGGCATCACAGCCCTTGAACGAATTTTGTAAGAATTTCTCTCTCTTTCACTGTCTTTGTTTCACGGGTTTTTAAAAGTGATTGATTTTTATAAAGGGGTTTAGCTGCTTTTCACTGCTGTGTTTATGCCGCTTTACACCCACTTGACTCACTTACAGAGAGATATCAATACATAGGTTTTAAGATTCTTACTAGTCAGATATATTCTTGGGCGGTGAATAGGGGGTTTTGAGTCCAGATCACTGAGCAAGGAGTAGGTCTTGTCTATTACATATTGGGTTTATGGAACGGTCTCTGAGCTAATTTGAAACCCTTGTTTTATGCATCACCCCACCTCACCTTTCCCGTTAAGCAGCCATAGTGTGTTTTCTAAACGTGTGACTCTGTTCTGTTTTGTAATTCAGTGCAAGGGTAGCGGTTTTTACATTCCCTCTATAAGTGATATCTTATGATAAGTGTCTTTTTCTGTGTGACTTATTTCACTTAGAATCGTCGTACCTAAATCCACTCATCATGCTGCTACTAGCCTTATGACGTTGATTTCATGGCTGAGTGATATTCCATTGTACAAAAGGACCACAACTTCTTTATCCATTTTTCTCTTTCCTGGGATATTTAAGGTGTAACGAAGTGGAGGTTCTTGTCAACAGAGCAGCCCTAAACTTTGGGGTGCCTGTGCCTTGCTGATTTTTAGTTTTCCCAATTTATACGCCCATGAGTGGAAGTGCCCTATGCTGTCGAAGCTGAGTTTTTTCTATGTTTCAGGACACACCGTACACTTCTCCAGAGTGGCTGTTGGCAATTTACGTCACGCCCATCAGCGTAGCAAGTCTCCCGTTTCTCCATGGCCTTTCCTGCATTTCTGGTTTTGACACTTTATTCAGCATGGCCCTTTTGACCGATGGGAAGCGAGACTTCTTTGTAGCGCTGATTTGCCTTTCCAGGTTGCTTGGTTGGCCAAAAAGGGCGCATGCGTTTTTTCCTGAATATATTCAGGAAAAAACGCATGCGCCCTTTTTGGCCAAGGGCATCATTGTCGAGGTTTTGCCGCTTTTCCCGTGCTTTAAAGGCGATTCGAATCTACCTCCTGAAATCTGTTTCCTGCAATTCTGCCTTGCTTTCAAATCCTCTTCGTTGTCTTCCGTCAATATATTTGTGGACGAGAGTTATCATTTATAACTCTGCAGGTTTGTGAATTGCAGTGCCCCTGAGCTCCATTTTTCAACTCGCTTTCTTGGGAGCTGGCCGCAAAAGCGCAGGATTGCTTCAGGCCCTATTCTGGTCCCGGGCGGCAGGCTGAGCCTGTGGTTAATTCTTCTTCCTGATGGGAAAATAGAGCGACCTGTGCCTGTCCCCTCACCTAGAGCTAGTGTCTCATTGGTTCCCCCTCTTCCCGTTCATCCTCAGGACAAATTGCAACCTGTACGGAACAGGAGGTTAAAGGTGCTGATTCTCCAAGGAGGGAGATTGCTAGTAAAGCGGCTGGAATGGCGAACCCGAGCACAAGGAGATGAGAAATGAGGTGCGTTTTAGAAACCTTTCCCGATCACACGGTGTACCATCCTCTGGGATTCTCCTGCATGTTTTCGATGTAGGAAGATGCCCTTGAACCTGGAGATTTGGGACCCATGGGATGGGTACCACGCAGTATTACTCTAAAGGGTCTGCGTTTGCTCACCCAACCTCACCAAACCTCTCAGCCCCAAGAGTGTCCACCCTTATGCCTCAATCAGCTGTGGGTCTAGATATGGTCAATCCAGGTGGCATCACAGCCCTTGAACGAATTTTGTAAGAATTTCTCTCTCTTTCACTGTCTTTGTTTCACGGGTTTTTAAAAGTGATTGATTTTTATAAAGGGGTTTAGCTGCTTTTCACTGCTGTGTTTATGCCGCTTTACACCCACTTGACTCACTTACAGAGAGATATCAATACATAGGTTTTAAGATTCTTACTAGTCAGATATATTCTTGGGCGGTGAATAGGGGGTTTTGAGTCCAGATCACTGAGCAAGGAGTAGGTCTTGTCTATTACATATTGGGTTTATGGAACGGTCTCTGAGCTAATTTGAAACCCTTGTTTTATGCATCACCCCACCTCACCTTTCCCGTTAAGCAGCCATAGTGTGTTTTCTAAACGTGTGACTCTGTTCTGTTTTGTAATTCAGTGCAAGGGTAGCGGTTTTTACATTCCCTCTATAAGTGATATCTTATGATAAGTGTCTTTTTCTGTGTGACTTATTTCACTTAGAATCGTCGTACCTAAATCCACTCATCATGCTGCTACTAGCCTTATGACGTTGATTTCATGGCTGAGTGATATTCCATTGTACAAAAGGACCACAACTTCTTTATCCATTTTTCTCTTTCCTGGGATATTTAAGGTGTAACGAAGTGGAGGTTCTTGTCAACAGAGCAGCCCTAAACTTTGGGGTGCCTGTGCCTTGCTGATTTTTAGTTTTCCCAATTTATACGCCCATGAGTGGAAGTGCCCTATGCTGTCGAAGCTGAGTTTTTTCTATGTTTCAGGACACACCGTACACTTCTCCAGAGTGGCTGTTGGCAATTTACGTCACGCCCATCAGCGTAGCAAGTCTCCCGTTTCTCCATGGCCTTTCCTGCATTTCTGGTTTTGACACTTTATTCAGCATGGCCCTTTTGACCGATGGGAAGCGAGACTTCTTTGTAGCGCTGATTTGCCTTTCCAGGTTGCTTGGTTGGCCAAAAAGGGCGCATGCGTTTTTTCCTGAATATATTCAGGAAAAAACGCATGCGCCCTTTTTGGCCAAGGGCATCATTGTCGAGGTTTTGCCGCTTTTCCCGTGCTTTAAAGGCGATTCGAATCTACCTCCTGAAATCTGTTTCCTGCAATTCTGCCTTGCTTTCAAATCCTCTTCGTTGTCTTCCGTCAATATATTTGTGGACGAGAGTTATCATTTATAACTCTGCAGGTTTGTGAATTGCAGTGCCCCTGAGCTCCATTTTTCAACTCGCTTTCTTGGGAGCTGGCCGCAAAAGCGCAGGATTGCTTCAGGCCCTATTCTGGTCCCGGGCGGCAGGCTGAGCCTGTGGTTAATTCTTCTTCCTGATGGGAAAATAGAGCGACCTGTGCCTGTCCCCTCACCTAGAGCTAGTGTCTCATTGGTTCCCCCTCTTCCCGTTCATCCTCAGGACAAATTGCAACCTGTACGGAACAGGAGGTTAAAGGTGCTGATTCTCCAAGGAGGGAGATTGCTAGTAAAGCGGCTGGAATGGCGAACCCGAGCACAAGGAGATGAGAAATGAGGTGCGTTTTAGAAACCTTTCCCGATCACACGGTGTACCATCCTCTGGGATTCTCCTGCATGTTTTCGATGTAGGAAGATGCCCTTGAACCTGGAGATTTGGGACCCATGGGATGGGTACCACGCAGTATTACTCTAAAGGGTCTGCGTTTGCTCACCCAACCTCACCAAACCTCTCAGCCCCAAGAGTGTCCACCCTTATGCCTCAATCAGCTGTGGGTCTAGATATGGTCAATCCAGGTGGCATCACAGCCCTTGAACGAATTTTGTAAGAATTTCTCTCTCTTTCACTGTCTTTGTTTCACGGGTTTTTAAAAGTGATTGATTTTTATAAAGGGGTTTAGCTGCGTTTCACTGCTGTGTTTATGCCGCTTTACACCCACTTGACTCACTTACAGAGAGATATCAATACATAGGTTTTAAGATTCTTACTAGTCAGATATATTCTTGGGCGGTGAATAGGGGGTTTTGAGTCCAGATCACTGAGCAAGGAGTAGGTCTTGTCTATTACATATTGGGTTTATGGAACGGTCTCTGAGCTAATTTGAAACCCTTGTTTTATGCATCACCCCACCTCACCTTTCCCGTTAAGCAGCCATAGTGTGTTTTCTAAACGTGTGACTCTGTTCTGTTTTGTAATTCAGTGCAAGGGTAGCGGTTTTTACATTCCCTCTATAAGTGATATCTTATGATAAGTGTCTTTTTCTGTGTGACTTATTTCACTTAGAATCGTCGTACCTAAATCCACTCATCATGCTGCTACTAGCCTTATGACGTTGATTTCATGGCTGAGTGATATTCCATTGTACAAAAGGACCACAACTTCTTTATCCATTTTTCTCTTTCCTGGGATATTTAAGGTGTAACGAAGTGGAGGTTCTTGTCAACAGAGCAGCCCTAAACTTTGGGGTGCCTGTGCCTTGCTGATTTTTAGTTTTCCCAATTTATACGCCCATGAGTGGAAGTGCCCTATGCTGTCGAAGCTGAGTTTTTTCTATGTTTCAGGACACACCGTACACTTCTCCAGAGTGGCTGTTGGCAATTTACGTCACGCCCATCAGCGTAGCAAGTCTCCCGTTTCTCCATGGCCTTTCCTGCATTTCTGGTTTTGACACTTTATTCAGCATGGCCCTTTTGACCGATGGGAAGCGAGACTTCTTTGTAGCGCTGATTTGCCTTTCCAGGTTGCTTGGTTGGCCAAAAAGGGCGCATGCGTTTTTTCCTGAATATATTCAGGAAAAAACGCATGCGCCCTTTTTGGCCAAGGGCATCATTGTCGAGGTTTTGCCGCTTTTCCCGTGCTTTAAAGGCGATTCGAATCTACCTCCTGAAATCTGTTTCCTGCAATTCTGCCTTGCTTTCAAATCCTCTTCGTTGTCTTCCGTCAATATATTTGTGGACGAGAGTTATCATTTATAACTCTGCAGGTTTGTGAATTGCAGTGCCCCTGAGCTCCATTTTTCAACTCGCTTTCTTGGGAGCTGGCCGCAAAAGCGCAGGATTGCTTCAGGCCCTATTCTGGTCCCGGGCGGCAGGCTGAGCCTGTGGTTAATTCTTCTTCCTGATGGGAAAATAGAGCGATCTGTGCCTGTCCCCTCACCTAGAGCTAGTGTCTCATTGGTTCCCCCTCTTCCCGTTCATCCTCAGGACAAATTGCAACCTGTACGGAACAGGAGGTTAAAGGTGCTGATTCTCCAAGGAGGGAGATTGCTAGTAAAGCGGCTGGAATGGCGAACCCGAGCACAAGGAGATGAGAAATGAGGTGCGTTTTAGAAACCTTTCCCGATCACACGGTGTACCATCCTCTGGGATTCTCATGCATGTTTTCGATGTAGGAAGATGCCCTTGAACCTGGAGATTTGGGACCCATGGGATGGGTACCACGCAGTATTACTCTAAAGGGTCTGCGTTTGCTCACCCAACCTCACCAAACCTCTCAGCCCCAAGAGTGTCCACCCTTATGCCTCAATCAGCTGTGGGTCTAGATATGGTCAATCCAGGTGGCATCACAGCCCTTGAACGAATTTTGTAAGAATTTCTCTCTCTTTCACTGTCTTTGTTTCACGGGTTTTTAAAAGTGATTGATTTTTATAAAGGGGTTTAGCTGCTTTTCACTGCTGTGTTTATGCCGCTTTACACCCACTTGACTCACTTACAGAGAGATATCAATACATAGGTTTTAAGATTCTTACTAGTCAGATATATTCTTGGGCGGTGAATAGGGGGTTTTGAGTCCAGATCACTGAGCAAGGAGTAGGTCTTGTCTATTACATATTGGGTTTATGGAACGGTCTCTGAGCTAATTTGAAACCCTTGTTTTATGCATCACCCCACCTCACCTTTCCCGTTAAGCAGCCATAGTGTGTTTTCTAAACGTGTGACTCTGTTCTGTTTTGTAATTCAGTGCAAGGGTAGCGGTTTTTACATTCCCTCTATAAGTGATATCTTATGATAAGTGTCTTTTTCTGTGTGACTTATTTCACTTAGAATCGTCGTACCTAAATCCACTCATCATGCTGCTACTAGCCTTATGACGTTGATTTCATGGCTGAGTGATATTCCATTGTACAAAAGGACCACAACTTCTTTATCCATTTTTCTCTTTCCTGGGATATTTAAGGTGTAACGAAGTGGAGGTTCTTGTCAACAGAGCAGCCCTAAACTTTGGGGTGCCTGTGCCTTGCTGATTTTTAGTTTTCCCAATTTATACGCCCATGAGTGGAAGTGCCCTATGCTGTCGAAGCTGAGTTTTTTCTATGTTTCAGGACACACCGTACACTTCTCCAGAGTGGCTGTTGGCAATTTACGTCACGCCCATCAGCGTAGCAAGTCTCCCGTTTCTCCATGGCCTTTCCTGCATTTCTGGTTTTGACACTTTATTCAGCATGGCCCTTTTGACCGATGGGAAGCGAGACTTCTTTGTAGCGCTGATTTGCCTTTCCAGGTTGCTTGGTTGGCCAAAAAGGGCGCATGCGTTTTTTCCTGAATATATTCAGGAAAAAACGCATGCGCCCTTTTTGGCCAAGGGCATCATTGTCGAGGTTTTGCCACTTTTCCCGTGCTTTAAAGGCGATTCGAATCTACCTCCTGAAATCTGTTTCCTGCAATTCTGCCTTGCTTTCAAATCCTCTTCGTTGTCTTCCGTCAATATATTTGTGGACGAGAGTTATCATTTATAACTCTGCAGGTTTGTGAATTGCAGTGCCCCTGAGCTCCATTTTTCAACTCGCTTTCTTGGGAGCTGGCCGCAAAAGCGCAGGATTGCTTCAGGCCCTATTCTGGTCCCGGGCGGCAGGCTGAGCCTGTGGTTAATTCTTCTTCCTGATGGGAAAATAGAGCGACCTGTGCCTGTCCCCTCACCTAGAGCTAGTGTCTCATTGGTTCCCCCTCTTCCCGTTCATCCTCAGGACAAATTGCAACCTGTACGGAACAGGAGGTTAAAGGTGCTGATTCTCCAAGGAGGGAGATTGCTAGTAAAGCGGCTGGAATGGCGAACCCGAGCACAAGGAGATGAGAAATGAGGTGCGTTTTAGAAACCTTTCCCGATCACACGGTGTACCATCCTCTGGGATTCTCCTGCATGTTTTCGATGTAGGAAGATGCCCTTGAACCTGGAGATTTGGGACCCATGGGATGGGTACCACGCAGTATTACTCTAAAGGGTCTGCGTTTGCTCACCCAACCTCACCAAACCTCTCAGCCCCAAGAGTGTCCACCCTTATGCCTCAATCAGCTGTGGGTCTAGATATGGTCAATCCAGGTGGCATCACAGCCCTTGAACGAATTTTGTAAGAATTTCTCTCTCTTTCACTGTCTTTGTTTCACGGGTTTTTAAAAGTGATTGATTTTTATAAAGGGGTTTAGCTGCTTTTCACTGCTGTGTTTATGCCGCTTTACACCCACTTGACTCACTTACAGAGAGATATCAATACATAGGTTTTAAGATTCTTACTAGTCAGATATATTCTTGGGCGGTGAATAGGGGGTTTTGAGTCCAGATCACTGAGCAAGGAGTAGGTCTTGTCTATTACATATTGGGTTTATGGAACGGTCTCTGAGCTAATTTGAAACCCTTGTTTTATGCATCACCCCACCTCACCTTTCCCGTTAAGCAGCCATAGTGTGTTTTCTAAACGTGTGACTCTGTTCTGTTTTGTAATTCAGTGCAAGGGTAGCGGTTTTTACATTCCCTCTATAAGTGATATCTTATGATAAGTGTCTTTTTCTGTGTGACTTATTTCACTTAGAATCGTCGTACCTAAATCCACTCATCATGCTGCTACTAGCCTTATGACGTTGATTTCATGGCTGAGTGATATTCCATTGTACAAAAGGACCACAACTTCTTTATCCATTTTTCTCTTTCCTGGGATATTTAAGGTGTAACGAAGTGGAGGTTCTTGTCAACAGAGCAGCCCTAAACTTTGGGGTGCCTGTGCCTTGCTGATTTTTAGTTTTCCCAATTTATACGCCCATGAGTGGAAGTGCCCTATGCTGTCTAAGCTGAGTTTTTTCTATGTTTCAGGACACACCGTACACTTCTCCAGAGTGGCTGTTGGCAATTTACGTCACGCCCATCAGCGTAGCAAGTCTCCCGTTTCTCCATGGCCTTTCCTGCATTTCTGGTTTTGACACTTTATTCAGCATGGCCCTTTTGACCGATGGGAAGCGAGACTTCTTTGTAGCGCTGATTTGCCTTTCCAGGTTGCTTGGTTGGCCAAAAAGGGCGCATGCGTTTTTTCCTGAATATATTCAGGAAAAAACGCATGCGCCCTTTTTGGCCAAGGGCATCATTGTCGAGGTTTTGCCGCTTTTCCCGTGCTTTAAAGGCGATTCGAATCTACCTCCTGAAATCTGTTTCCTGCAATTCTGCCTTGCTTTCAAATCCTCTTCGTTGTCTTCCGTCAATATATTTGTGGACGAGAGTTATCATTTATAACTCTGCAGGTTTGTGAATTGCAGTGCCCCTGAGCTCCATTTTTCAACTCGCTTTCTTGGGAGCTGGCCGCAAAAGCGCAGGATTGCTTCAGGCCCTATTCTGGTCCCGGGCGGCAGGCTGAGCCTGTGGTTAATTCTTCTTCCTGATGGGAAAATAGAGCGACCTGTGCCTGTCCCCTCACCTAGAGCTAGTGTCTCATTGGTTCCCCCTCTTCCCGTTCATCCTCAGGACAAATTGCAACCTGTACGGAACAGGAGGTTAAAGGTGCTGATTCTCCAAGGAGGGAGATTGCTAGTAAAGCGGCTGGAATGGCGAACCCGAGCACAAGGAGATGAGAAATGAGGTGCGTTTTAGAAACCTTTCCCGATCACACGGTGTACCATCCTCTGGGATTCTCCTGCATGTTTTCGATGTAGGAAGATGCCCTTGAACCTGGAGATTTGGGACCCATGGGATGGGTACCACGCAGTATTACTCTAAAGGGTCTGCGTTTGCTCACCCAACCTCACCAAACCTCTCAGCCCCAAGAGTGTCCACCCTTATGCCTCAATCAGCTGTGGGTCTAGATATGGTCAATCCAGGTGGCATCACAGCCCTTGAACGAATTTTGTAAGAATTTCTCTCTCTTTCACTGTCTTTGTTTCACGGGTTTTTAAAAGTGATTGATTTTTATAAAGGGGTTTAGCTGCTTTTCACTGCTGTGTTTATGCCGCTTTACACCCACTTGACTCACTTACAGAGAGATATCAATACATAGGTTTTAAGATTCTTACTAGTCAGATATATTCTTGGGCGGTGAATAGGGGGTTTTGAGTCCAGATCACTGAGCAAGGAGTAGGTCTTGTCTATTACATATTGGGTTTATGGAACGGTCTCTGAGCTAATTTGAAACCCTTGTTTTATGCATCACCCCACCTCACCTTTCCCGTTAAGCAGCCATAGTGTGTTTTCTAAACGTGTGACTCTGTTCTGTTTTGTAATTCAGTGCAAGGGTAGCGGTTTTTACATTCCCTCTATAAGTGATATCTTATGATAAGTGTCTTTTTCTGTGTGACTTATTTCACTTAGAATCGTCATACCTAAATCCACTCATCATGCTGCTACTAGCCTTATGACGTTGATTTCATGGCTGAGTGATATTCCATTGTACAAAAGGACCACAACTTCTTTATCCATTTTTCTCTTTCCTGGGATATTTAAGGTGTAACGAAGTGGAGGTTCTTGTCAACAGAGCAGCCCTAAACTTTGGGGTGCCTGTGCCTTGCTGATTTTTAGTTTTCCCAATTTATACGCCCATGAGTGGAAGTGCCCTATGCTGTCTAAGCTGAGTTTTTTCTATGTTTCAGGACACACCGTACACTTCTCCAGAGTGGCTGTTGGCAATTTACGTCACGCCCATCAGCGTAGCAAGTCTCCCGTTTCTCCATGGCCTTTCCTGCATTTCTGGTTTTGACACTTTATTCAGCATGGCCCTTTTGACCGATGGGAAGCGAGACTTCTTTGTAGCGCTGATTTGCCTTTCCAGGTTGCTTGGTTGGCCAAAAAGGGCGCATGCGTTTTTTCCTGAATATATTCAGGAAAAAACGCATGCGCCCTTTTTGGCCAAGGGCATCATTGTCGAGGTTTTGCCGCTTTTCCCGTGCTTTAAAGGCGATTCGAATCTACCTCCTGAAATCTGTTTCCTGCAATTCTGCCTTGCTTTCAAATCCTCTTCGTTGTCTTCCGTCAATATATTTGTGGACGAGAGTTATCATTTATAACTCTGCAGGTTTGTGAATTGCAGTGCCCCTGAGCTCCATTTTTCAACTCGCTTTCTTGGGAGCTGGCCGCAAAAGCGCAGGATTGCTTCAGGCCCTATTCTGGTCCCGGGCGGCAGGCTGAGCCTGTGGTTAATTCTTCTTCCTGATGGGAAAATAGAGCGACCTGTGCCTGTCCCCTCACCTAGAGCTAGTGTCTCATTGGTTCCCCCTCTTCCCGTTCATCCTCAGGACAAATTGCAACCTGTACGGAACAGGAGGTTAAAGGTGCTGATTCTCCAAGGAGGGAGATTGCTAGTAAAGCGGCTGGAATGGCGAACCCGAGCACAAGGAGATGAGAAATGAGGTGCGTTTTAGAAACCTTTCCCGATCACACGGTGTACCATCCTCTGGGATTCTCCTGCATGTTTTCGATGTAGGAAGATGCCCTTGAACCTGGAGATTTGGGACCCATGGGATGGGTACCACGCAGTATTACTCTAAAGGGTCTGCGTTTGCTCACCCAACCTCACCAAACCTCTCAGCCCCAAGAGTGTCCACCCTTATGCCTCAATCAGCTGTGGGTCTAGATATGGTCAATCCAGGTGGCATCACAGCCCTTGAACGAATTTTGTAAGAATTTCTCTCTCTTTCACTGTCTTTGTTTCACGGGTTTTTAAAAGTGATTGATTTTTATAAAGGGGTTTAGCTGCTTTTCACTGCTGTGTTTATGCCGCTTTACACCCACTTGACTCACTTACAGAGAGATATCAATACATAGGTTTTAAGATTCTTACTAGTCAGATATATTCTTGGGCGGTGAATAGGGGGTTTTGAGTCCAGATCACTGAGCAAGGAGTAGGTCTTGTCTATTACATATTGGGTTTATGGAACGGTCTCTGAGCTAATTTGAAACCCTTGTTTTATGCATCACCCCACCTCACCTTTCCCGTTAAGCAGCCATAGTGTGTTTTCTAAACGTGTGACTCTGTTCTGTTTTGTAATTCAGTGCAAGGGTAGCGGTTTTTACATTCCCTCTATAAGTGATATCTTATGATAAGTGTCTTTTTCTGTGTGACTTATTTCACTTAGAATCGTCGTACCTAAATCCACTCATCATGCTGCTACTAGCCTTATGACGTTGATTTCATGGCTGAGTGATATTCCATTGTACAAAAGGACCACAACTTCTTTATCCATTTTTCTCTTTCCTGGGATATTTAAGGTGTAACGAAGTGGAGGTTCTTGTCAACAGAGCAGCCCTAAACTTTGGGGTGCCTGTGCCTTGCTGATTTTTAGTTTTCCCAATTTATACGCCCATGAGTGGAAGTGCCCTATGCTGTCGAAGCTGAGTTTTTTCTATGTTTCAGGACACACCGTACACTTCTCCAGAGTGGCTGTTGGCAATTTACGTCACGCCCATCAGCGTAGCAAGTCTCCCGTTTCTCCATGGCCTTTCCTGCATTTCTGGTTTTGACACTTTATTCAGCATGGCCCTTTTGACCGATGGGAAGCGAGACTTCTTTGTAGCGCTGATTTGCCTTTCCAGGTTGCTTGGTTGGCCAAAAAGGGCGCATGCGTTTTTTCCTGAATATATTCAGGAAAAAACGCATGCGCCCTTTTTGGCCAAGGGCATCATTGTCGAGGTTTTGCCGCTTTTCCCGTGCTTTAAAGGCGATTCGAATCTACCTCCTGAAATCTGTTTCCTGCAATTCTGCCTTGCTTTCAAATCCTCTTCGTTGTCTTCCGTCAATATATTTGTGGACGAGAGTTATCATTTATAACTCTGCAGGTTTGTGAATTGCAGTGCCCCTGAGCTCCATTTTTCAACTCGCTTTCTTGGGAGCTGGCCGCAAAAGCGCAGGATTGCTTCAGGCCCTATTCTGGTCCCGGGCGGCAGGCTGAGCCTGTGGTTAATTCTTCTTCCTGATGGGAAAATAGAGCGACCTGTGCCTGTCCCCTCACCTAGAGCTAGTGTCTCATTGGTTCCCCCTCTTCCCGTTCATCCTCAGGACAAATTGCAACCTGTACGGAACAGGAGGTTAAAGGTGCTGATTCTCCAAGGAGGGAGATTGCTAGTAAAGCGGCTGGAATGGCGAACCCGAGCACAAGGAGATGAGAAATGAGGTGCGTTTTAGAAACCTTTCCCGATCACACGGTGTACCATCCTCTGGGATTCTCCTGCATGTTTTCGATGTAGGAAGATGCCCTTGAACCTGGAGATTTGGGACCCATGGGATGGGTACCACGCAGTATTACTCTAAAGGGTCTGCGTTTGCTCACCCAACCTCACCAAACCTCTCAGCCCCAAGAGTGTCCACCCTTATGCCTCAATCAGCTGTGGGTCTAGATATGGTCAATCCAGGTGGCATCACAGCCCTTGAACGAATTTTGTAAGAATTTCTCTCTCTTTCACTGTCTTTGTTTCACGGGTTTTTAAAAGTGATTGATTTTTATAAAGGGGTTTAGCTGCGTTTCACTGCTGTGTTTATGCCGCTTTACACCCACTTGACTCACTTACAGAGAGATATCAATACATAGGTTTTAAGATTCTTACTAGTCAGATATATTCTTGGGCGGTGAATAGGGGGTTTTGAGTCCAGATCACTGAGCAAGGAGTAGGTCTTGTCTATTACATATTGGGTTTATGGAACGGTCTCTGAGCTAATTTGAAACCCTTGTTTTATGCATCACCCCACCTCACCTTTCCCGTTAAGCAGCCATAGTGTGTTTTCTAAACGTGTGACTCTGTTCTGTTTTGTAATTCAGTGCAAGGGTAGCGGTTTTTACATTCCCTCTATAAGTGATATCTTATGATAAGTGTCTTTTTCTGTGTGACTTATTTCACTTAGAATCGTCGTACCTAAATCCACTCATCATGCTGCTACTAGCCTTATGACGTTGATTTCATGGCTGAGTGATATTCCATTGTACAAAAGGACCACAACTTCTTTATCCATTTTTCTCTTTCCTGGGATATTTAAGGTGTAACGAAGTGGAGGTTCTTGTCAACAGAGCAGCCCTAAACTTTGGGGTGCCTGTGCCTTGCTGATTTTTAGTTTTCCCAATTTATACGCCCATGAGTGGAAGTGCCCTATGCTGTCGAAGCTGAGTTTTTTCTATGTTTCAGGACACACCGTACACTTCTCCAGAGTGGCTGTTGGCAATTTACGTCACGCCCATCAGCGTAGCAAGTCTCCCGTTTCTCCATGGCCTTTCCTGCATTTCTGGTTTTGACACTTTATTCAGCATGGCCCTTTTGACCGATGGGAAGCGAGACTTCTTTGTAGCGCTGATTTGCCTTTCCAGGTTGCTTGGTTGGCCAAAAAGGGCGCATGCGTTTTTTCCTGAATATATTCAGGAAAAAACGCATGCGCCCTTTTTGGCCAAGGGCATCATTGTCGAGGTTTTGCCGCTTTTCCCGTGCTTTAAAGGCGATTCGAATCTACCTCCTGAAATCTGTTTCCTGCAATTCTGCCTTGCTTTCAAATCCTCTTCGTTGTCTTCCGTCAATATATTTGTGGACGAGAGTTATCATTTATAACTCTGCAGGTTTGTGAATTGCAGTGCCCCTGAGCTCCATTTTTCAACTCGCTTTCTTGGGAGCTGGCCGCAAAAGCGCAGGATTGCTTCAGGCCCTATTCTGGTCCCGGGCGGCAGGCTGAGCCTGTGGTTAATTCTTCTTCCTGATGGGAAAATAGAGCGATCTGTGCCTGTCCCCTCACCTAGAGCTAGTGTCTCATTGGTTCCCCCTCTTCCCGTTCATCCTCAGGACAAATTGCAACCTGTACGGAACAGGAGGTTAAAGGTGCTGATTCTCCAAGGAGGGAGATTGCTAGTAAAGCGGCTGGAATGGCGAACCCGAGCACAAGGAGATGAGAAATGAGGTGCGTTTTAGAAACCTTTCCCGATCACACGGTGTACCATCCTCTGGGATTCTCCTGCATGTTTTCGATGTAGGAAGATGCCCTTGAACCTGGAGATTTGGGACCCATGGGATGGGTACCACGCAGTATTACTCTAAAGGGTCTGCGTTTGCTCACCCAACCTCACCAAACCTCTCAGCCCCAAGAGTGTCCACCCTTATGCCTCAATCAGCTGTGGGTCTAGATATGGTCAATCCAGGTGGCATCACAGCCCTTGAACGAATTTTGTAAGAATTTCTCTCTCTTTCACTGTCTTTGTTTCACGGGTTTTTAAAAGTGATTGATTTTTATAAAGGGGTTTAGCTGCTTTTCACTGCTGTGTTTATGCCGCTTTACACCCACTTGACTCACTTACAGAGAGATATCAATACATAGGTTTTAAGATTCTTACTAGTCAGATATATTCTTGGGCGGTGAATAGGGGGTTTTGAGTCCAGATCACTGAGCAAGGAGTAGGTCTTGTCTATTACATATTGGGTTTATGGAACGGTCTCTGAGCTAATTTGAAACCCTTGTTTTATGCATCACCCCACCTCACCTTTCCCGTTAAGCAGCCATAGTGTGTTTTCTAAACGTGTGACTCTGTTCTGTTTTGTAATTCAGTGCAAGGGTAGCGGTTTTTACATTCCCTCTATAAGTGATATCTTATGATAAGTGTCTTTTTCTGTGTGACTTATTTCACTTAGAATCGTCGTACCTAAATCCACTCATCATGCTGCTACTAGCCTTATGACGTTGATTTCATGGCTGAGTGATATTCCATTGTACAAAAGGACCACAACTTCTTTATCCATTTTTCTCTTTCCTGGGATATTTAAGGTGTAACGAAGTGGAGGTTCTTGTCAACAGAGCAGCCCTAAACTTTGGGGTGCCTGTGCCTTGCTGATTTTTAGTTTTCCCAATTTATACGCCCATGAGTGGAAGTGCCCTATGCTGTCGAAGCTGAGTTTTTTCTATGTTTCAGGACACACCGTACACTTCTCCAGAGTGGCTGTTGGCAATTTACGTCACGCCCATCAGCGTAGCAAGTCTCCCGTTTCTCCATGGCCTTTCCTGCATTTCTGGTTTTGACACTTTATTCAGCATGGCCCTTTTGACCGATGGGAAGCGAGACTTCTTTGTAGCGCTGATTTGCCTTTCCAGGTTGCTTGGTTGGCCAAAAAGGGCGCATGCGTTTTTTCCTGAATATATTCAGGAAAAAACGCATGCGCCCTTTTTGGCCAAGGGCATCATTGTCGAGGTTTTGCCGCTTTTCCCGTGCTTTAAAGGCGATTCGAATCTACCTCCTGAAATCTGTTTCCTGCAATTCTGCCTTGCTTTCAAATCCTCTTCGTTGTCTTCCGTCAATATATTTGTGGACGAGAGTTATCATTTATAACTCTGCAGGTTTGTGAATTGCAGTGCCCCTGAGCTCCATTTTTCAACTCGCTTTCTTGGGAGCTGGCCGCAAAAGCGCAGGATTGCTTCAGGCCCTATTCTGGTCCCGGGCGGCAGGCTGAGCCTGTGGTTAATTCTTCTTCCTGATGGGAAAATAGAGTGATCTCTGCCTGTCCCCTCACCTAGAGCTAGTGTCTCATTGGTTCCCCCTCTTCCCGTTCATCCTCAGGACAAATTGCAACCTGTACGGAACAGGAGGTTAAAGGTGCTGATTCTCCAAGGAGGGAGATTGCTAGTAAAGCGGCTGGAATGGCGAACCCGAGCACAAGGAGATGAGAAATGAGGTGCGTTTTAGAAACCTTTCCCGATCACACGGTGTACCATCCTCTGGGATTCTCCTGCATGTTTTCGATGTAGGAAGATGCCCTTGAACCTGGAGATTTGGGACCCATGGGATGGGTACCACGCAGTATTACTCTAAAGGGTCTGCGTTTGCTCACCCAACCTCACCAAACCTCTCAGCCCCAAGAGTGTCCACCCTTATGCCTCAATCAGCTGTGGGTCTAGATATGGTCAATCCAGGTGGCATCACAGCCCTTGAACGAATTTTGTAAGAATTTCTCTCTCTTTCACTGTCTTTGTTTCACGGGTTTTTAAAAGTGATTGATTTTTATAAAGGGGTTTAGCTGCTTTTCACTGCTGTGTTTATGCCGCTTTACACCCACTTGACTCACTTACAGAGAGATATCAATACATAGGTTTTAAGATTCTTACTAGTCAGATATATTCTTGGGCGGTGAATAGGGGGTTTTGAGTCCAGATCACTGAGCAAGGAGTAGGTCTTGTCTATTACATATTGGGTTTATGGAACGGTCTCTGAGCTAATTTGAAACCCTTGTTTTATGCATCACCCCACCTCACCTTTCCCGTTAAGCAGCCATAGTGTGTTTTCTAAACGTGTGACTCTGTTCTGTTTTGTAATTCAGTGCAAGGGTAGCGGTTTTTACATTCCCTCTATAAGTGATATCTTATGATAAGTGTCTTTTTCTGTGTGACTTATTTCACTTAGAATCGTCGTACCTAAATCCACTCATCATGCTGCTACTAGCCTTATGACGTTGATTTCATGGCTGAGTGATATTCCATTGTACAAAAGGACCACAACTTCTTTATCCATTTTTCTCTTTCCTGGGATATTTAAGGTGTAACGAAGTGGAGGTTCTTGTCAACAGAGCAGCCCTAAACTTTGGGGTGCCTGTGCCTTGCTGATTTTTAGTTTTCCCAATTTATACGCCCATGAGTGGAAGTGCCCTATGCTGTCTAAGCTGAGTTTTTTCTATGTTTCAGGACACACCGTACACTTCTGCAGAGTGGCTGTTGGCAATTTACGTCACGCCCATCAGCGTAGCAAGTCTCCCGTTTCTCCATGGCCTTTCCTGCATTTCTGGTTTTGACACTTTATTCAGCATGGCCCTTTTGACCGATGGGAAGCGAGACTTCTTTGTAGCGCTGATTTGCCTTTCCAGGTTGCTTGGTTGGCCAAAAAGGGCGCATGCGTTTTTTCCTGAATATATTCAGGAAAAAACGCATGCGCCCTTTTTGGCCAAGGGCATCATTGTCGAGGTTTTGCCGCTTTTCCCGTGCTTTAAAGGCAATTCGAATCTACCTCCTAAAATCTGTTTCCTGCAATTCTGCCTTGCTTTCAAATCCTCTTCGTTGTCTTCCGTCAATATATTTGTGGACGAGAGTTATCATTTATAACTCTGCAGGTTTGTGAATTGCAGTGCCCCTGAGCTCCATTTTTCAACTCGCTTTCTTGGGAGCTGGCCGCAAAAGCGCAGGATTGCTTCAGGCCCTATTCTGGTCCCGGGCGGCAGGCTGAGCCTGTGGTTAATTCTTCTTCCTGATGGGAAAATAGAGCGACCTGTGCCTGTCCCAACACCTAGAGCTAGTGTCTCATTGGTTCCCCCTCTTCCCGTTCATCCTCAGGACAAATTGCAACCTGTACGGAACAGGAGGTTAAAGGTGCTGATTCTCCAAGGAGGGAGATTGCTAGTAAAGCGGCTGGAATGGCGAACCCGAGCACAAGGAGATGAGAAATGAGGTGCGTTTTAGAAACCTTTCCCGATCACACGGTGTACCATCCTCTGGGATTCTCCTGCATGTTTTCGATGTAGGAAGATGCCCTTGAACCTGGAGATTTGGGACCCATGGGATGGGTACCACGCAGTATTACTCTAAAGGGTCTGCGTTTGCTCACCCAACCTCACCAAACCTCTCAGCCCCAAGAGTGTCCACCCTTATGCCTCAATCAGCTGTGGGTCTAGATATGGTCAATCCAGGTGGCATCACAGCCCTTGAACGAATTTTGTAAGAATTTCTCTCTCTTTCACTGTCTTTGTTTCACGGGTTTTTAAAAGTGATTGATTTTTATAAAGGGGTTTAGCTGCGTTTCACTGCTGTGTTTATGCCGCTTTACACCCACTTGACTCACTTACAGAGAGATATCAATACATAGGTTTTAAGATTCTTACTAGTCAGATATATTCTTGGGCGGTGAATAGGGGGTTTTGAGTCCAGATCACTGAGCAAGGAGTAGGTCTTGTCTATTACATATTGGGTTTATGGAACGGTCTCTGAGCTAATTTGAAACCCTTGTTTTATGCATCACCCCACCTCACCTTTCCCGTTAAGCAGCCATAGTGTGTTTTCTAAACGTGTGACTCTGTTCTGTTTTGTAATTCAGTGCAAGGGTAGCGGTTTTTACATTCCCTCTATAAGTGATATCTTATGATAAGTGTCTTTTTCTGTGTGACTTATTTCACTTAGAATCGTCGTACCTAAATCCACTCATCATGCTGCTACTAGCCTTATGACGTTGATTTCATGGCTGAGTGATATTCCATTGTACAAAAGGACCACAACTTCTTTATCCATTTTTCTCTTTCCTGGGATATTTAAGGTGTAACGAAGTGGAGGTTCTTGTCAACAGAGCAGCCCTAAACTTTGGGGTGCCTGTGCCTTGCTGATTTTTAGTTTTCCCAATTTATACGCCCGTGAGTGGAAGTGCCCTATGCTGTCTAAGCTGAGTGTTTTCGATGTTTCAGGACACACCGTACACTTCTGCAGAGTGGCTGTTGGCAATTTACATTACGCCCATCAGCGTAGCAAGGCTCCCGTTTCTCCATGGCCTGTCCTGCATTTCTGGTTTTGACACTTTATTCAGCATGGCCCTTTTGACCGATGGGAAGCGAGACTTCTTTGTAGCGCTGATTTGCCTTTCCAGGTTGCTTGGTTGGCCAAAAAGGGCGTATGCGTTTTTTCCTGAATATATTCAGGAAAAAACGCATACGCCCTTTTTGGCCAAGGGCATCATTGTCGAGGTTTTGCCACTTTTCCCGTGCTTTAAAGGCGATTCGAATCTACCTCCTGAAATCTGTTTCCTGCAATTCTGCCTTGCTTTCAAATCCTCTTTGTTGTCTTCCGTCAATATATTTGTGGACGAGAGTTATCATTTATAACTCTGCAGGTTTGTGAATTGCAGTGCCCCTGAGCTCCATTTTTCAACTCGCTTTCTTGGGAGCTGGCCGCAAAAGCGCAGGATTGCTTCAGGCCCTATTCTGGTCCCGGGCGGCAGGCTGAGGCTGTGGTTAATTCTTCTTCCTGATGGGAAAATAGAGTGACCTGTGCCTGTCCCAACACCTAGAGCTAGTGTCTCATTGGTTCCCCCTCTTCCCGTTCATCCTCAGGACAAATTGCAACCTGTACGGAACAGGAGGTTAAAGGTGCTGATTCTCCAAGGAGGGAGATTGCTAGTAAAGCGGCTGGAATGGCGAACCCGAGCACAAGGAGATGAGAAATGAGGTGCGTTTTAGAAACCTTTCCCGATCACACGGTGTACCATCTTCTGGGATTCTCATGCATGTTTACGATGTAGGAAGATGCCCTTGAACCTGGAGATTTGGGACCCATGGGATGGGTACCACGCAGTATTACTCTAAAGGGTCTGCGTTTGCTCACCCAACCTCACCAAACCTCTCAGCCCCAAGAGTGTCCACCCTTATGCCTCAATCAGCTGTGGGTCTAGATATGGTCAATCCAGGTGGCATCACAGCCCTTGAACGAATTTTGTAAGAATTTCTCTCTCTTTCACTGTCTTTGTTTCACGGGTTTTTAAAAGTGATTGATTTTTATAAAGAGGTTTAGCTGCTTTTCACTGCTGTGTTTATGCCGCTTTACACCCACTTGACTCACTTACAGAGAGATATCAATATATAGGTTTAAGATTCTTACTAGTCAGATATATTCTTGGGCGGTGAATAAGGGGTGTTGAGTCCAGTTCACTGAGCAAGGTGTAGGTCGTGTCTATTACATATTGGGTTAATGGAACGGTATCTGAGCTAATTTGAAACCCTTGTTTTATGCATCACCCGACCTCACCTTTCCCGTTAAGCAGCCATAGTGTGTTTTCTAAACGTGTGACTCTGTTCTGTTTTGTAATTCAGTTCAAGGGTCGCGGTTTTTACATTCCTTCTATAAGTGATATCTTATGATAAGGGTCTTTTTCTGTGTGACTTATTTCACTTAGAATCGTCGTACCTAAATCCACTCATCATGCTGCTACTAGCCTTATGACGTTGATTTCATGGCTGAGTGATATTCCATTGTACATAAGGACCACAACTTCTTTATCCATTTTTCTCTTTCCTGGGATATTTAAGGTGTAACGAAGTGGAGGTTCTTGTCAACAGAGCAGCCCTAAACTTTGGGGTGCCTGTGCCTTGCTGATTTTTAGTTTTCCCAATTTATACGCCCGTGAGTGGAAGTGCCCTATGCTGTCTAAGCTGAGTGTTTTCGATGTTTCAGGACACACCGTACACTTCTGCAGAGTGGCTGTTGGCAATTTACATCCCGCCCATCAGCGTAGCAAGGCTCCCGTTTCTCCATGGCCTGTCCTGCATTTCTGGTTTTGACACTTTATTCAGCATGGCCCTTTTGACCGATGGGAAGCGAGACTTCTTTGTAGCGCTGATTTGCCTTTCCAGGTTGCTTGGTTGGCCAAAACGGGCGTATGCGTTTTTTCCTGAATATATTCAGGAAAAAACGCATACGCCCTTTTTGGCCAAGGGCATCATTGTCGAGGTTTTGCCACTTTTCCCGTGCTTTAAAGGCGATTCGAATCTACCTCCTGAAATCTGTTTCCTGCAATTCTGCCTTGCTTTCAAATCCTCTTTGTTGTCTTCCGTCAATATATTTGTGGACGAGAGTTATCATTTATAACTCTGCAGGTTTGTGAATTGCAGTGCCCCTGAGCTCCATTTTTCAACTCGCTTTCTTGGGAGCTGGCCGCAAAAGCGCAGGATTGCTTCAGGCCCTATTCTGGTCCCGGGCGGCAGGCTGAGGCTGTGGTTAATTCTTCTTCCTGATGGGAAAATAGAGTGACCTGTGCCTGTCCCAACACCTAGAGCTAGTGTCTCATTGGTTCCCCCTCTTCCCGTTCATCCTCAGGACAAATTGCAACCTGTATGGAACAGGAGGTTAAAGGTGCTGATTCTCCAAGGAGGGAGATTGCTAGTAAAGCGGCTGGAATGGCGAACCCGAGCACAAGGAGATGAGAAACGAGGTGCGTTTTAGAAACCTTTCCCGATCACATGGTGTACCATCTTCAGGGTTTCTCATGCATGTTTTCGATGTAGGAAGATGCCCTTGAACCTGGAGATTTGGGACCCATGGGATGGGTACCACGCAGTATTACTCTAAAGGGTCTGCGTTTGCTCACCCAACCTCACCAAACCTCTCAGCCCCAAGAGTGTCCTCCCTTATGTCTCAATCAGCTGTGGGTCTAGATATGGTCAATCCAGGTGGCATCACAGCCCTTGAACGAATTTTGTAAGAATTTCTCTCTCTTTCACTGTCTTTGTTTCATGGATTTTTAAAAGTTATTGATTTTTATAAAGGGGTTTAGCTGCTTTTCACTGCTGTGTTTATGCCACTTTACACCCACTTGACTCACTTACAGAGACATATCAATACATAAGTTTTAAGATTCTTACTAGTCAGATATATTCTTGGGCGGTGAATAGGGGGTGTTGAGTCCAGTTCACTGAGCAAGGAGTAGGTCGTGTCTATTACTTATTGGGTTTATGGAACGGTCTCTAAGCTAATTTAAAACCCTTCTTTTATGCATCACCGCACCTCACCTTTCCCGTTAAGCAGCCATAGTGTGTTTTCTAAACGTGTGACTCTGTTCTGTTTTGTAATTCAGTTCAAGGGTAGCGGTTTTTACATTCCCTCTATAAGTGATATCTTATGATAAGTGTCTTTTTCTGTGTGACTTATTTCACTTAGAATCGTCGTACCTAAATCCACTCATCATGCTGCTACTAGCCTTATGACGTTGATTTCATGGCTGAGTGATATTCCATTGTACATAAGGACCACAACTTCTTTATCCATTTTTCTCTTTCCTGGGATATTTAAGGTGTAACGAAGTGGAGGTTCTTGTCAACAGAGCAGCCCTAAACTTTGGGGTGCCTGTGTCTTGCTGATTTTTAGTTTTCCCAATTTATACGCCGGTGAGTGGAAGTGCCCTATGCTCTCTAAGCTGAGTTTTTTCGATGTTTCCGGACACACCAGACACTTCTCCAGAGTGGCTGTTGGCAATTTACCTCCCGCCCATCAGCCTAGCAAGGCTCCCGTTTCTCCATGGCCTGTCCTGCATTTCTGGTTTTGACACTTTATTCAGCATGGCCCTTTTGACCGATGGGAAGCGAGACTTTTTTGTAGCGCTGATTGGCCTTTCCAGGTTGCTTGGTTGGTCAAAAGGCGTATGCGTTTTTTCCTGAATATATTCAGGAAAAAACGCATACGCCCTTTTTGGCCAAGGGCATCATTGTCGAGGTTTTGCCGCTTTTCCCGTGCTTTAAAGGCGATTCGAATCTACCTCCTGAAATCTGTTTCCTGCAATTCTGCCTTGCTTTCAAATCCTCTTCGTTGTCTTCCGTCAATATATTGGTGGACGACAGTTATCATTTACAACTCTGCATGTTTGTGAATTGCAGTGCCCCTGAGCTCCATTTTCCAACTCGCTTTCTTGGGAGCTGGCCGCAAAAGCGCAGGATTGCCTCAGGCCCTATTCTGGTCCCGGGCGGCAGGCTGAGCCTGTGGTTAATTCTTCTTCCTGATGGGAAAATAGAGTGACCTGTGCCTGTCTCAACACCTAGAGCTAGTGTCTCATTGGTTCCCCCTCTTCCTGTTCATCCTCAGGACAAATTGCAACCTGTACGGAACAGGAGGTTAAAGGTGCTGATTCTCCAAGGAGGGAGATTGCTAGTAAAGCGGCTGGAATGGCGAACCCGAGCACAAGGAGATGAGAAATGAGGTGCGTTTTAGAAACCTTTCCCGATCACACGGTGTACCATCTTCTGGGATTCTCATGCATGTTTATGATGTAGGAAGATGCCCTTGAACCTGGAGATTTGGGACCCATGGGATGGGTACCACGCAGTATTACTCTAAAGGGTCTGCGTTTGCTCACCCAACCTCACCAAACCTCTCAGCCCCAAGAGTGTCCACCCTTATGCCTCAATCAGCTGTGAGTCTAGATATGGTCAATCCAGGTGGCATCACAGCCCTTGAACGAATTTTGTAAGAATTTCTCTCTCTTTCACTGTCTTTGTTTCATGGGTTTTTAATAGTAATTGATTTTTATAAAGGGGTTTAGCTGTTTTTTACTGCTGTGTTTATGCCGCTTTACACCCACTTGACTCACATACAGAGAGATATCAATACATAGGTTTTAAGATTCTTACTAGTCAGATATATTCTTGGGCGGTGAATAGGGGGTTTTGAGTCCAGATCACTGAGCAAGGAGTAGGTCTTGTCTATTACATATTGGGTTTATGGAACGGTCTCTGAGCTAATTTGAAACCCTTGTTTTATGCATCACCCCACCTCACCTTTCCCGTTAAGCAGCCATAGTGTGTTTTCTAAACGTGTGACTCTGTTCTGTTTTGTAATTCAGTTCAAGGGTCGCGGTTTTTACATTCCCTCTATAAGTGATATCTTATGATAAGTGTCTTTTTCTGTGTGACTTATTTCACTTAGAATCGTCGTACCTAAATCCCCTCATCATGCTGCTACTAGCCTTATGACGTTGATTTCATGGCTGAGTGATATTCCATTGTACATAAGGACCACAACTTCTTTATCCATTTTTCTCTTTCCTGGGATATTTAAGGTGTAACGAAGTGGAGGTTCTTGTCAACAGAGCAGCCCTAAACTTTGGGGTGCCTGTGCCTTGCTGATTTTTAGTTTTCCCAATTTATACGCCCGTGAGTGGAAGTGCCCTATGCTGTCTAAGCTGAGTGTTTTCGATGTTTCAGGACACACCGTACACTTCTGCAGAGTGGCTGTTGGCAATTTACATTACGCCCATCAGCGTAGCAAGGCTCCCGTTTCTCCATGGCCTGTCCTGCATTTCTGGTTTTGACACTTTATTCAGCATGGCCCTTTTGACCGATGGGAAGCGAGACTTCTTTGTAGCGCTGATTTGCCTTTCCAGGTTGCTTGGTTGGCCAAAAAGGGCGCATGCGTTTTTTCCTGAATATATTCAGGAAAAAACGCATGCGCCCTTTTTGGCCAAGGGCATCATTGTCGAGGTTTTGCCGCTTTTCCCGTGCTTTAAAGGCAATTCGAATCTACCTCCTAAAATCTGTTTCCTGCAATTCTGCCTTGCTTTCAAATCCTCTTCGTTGTCTTCCGTCAATATATTTGTGGACGAGAGTTATCATTTATAACTCTGCAGGTTTGTGAATTGCAGTGCCCCTGAGCTCCATTTTTCAACTCGCTTTCTTGGGAGCTGGCCGCAAAAGCGCAGGATTGCTTCAGGCCCTATTCTGGTCCCGGGCGGCAGGCTGAGCCTGTGGTTAATTCTTCTTCCTGATGGGAAAATAGAGCGACCTGTGCCTGTCCCAACACCTAGAGCTAGTGTCTCATTGGTTCCCCCTCTTCCCGTTCATCCTCAGGACAAATTGCAACCTGTACGGAACAGGAGGTTAAAGGTGCTGATTCTCCAAGGAGGGAGATTGCTAGTAAAGCGGCTGGAATGGCGAACCCGAGCACAAGGAGATGAGAAATGAGGTGCGTTTTAGAAACCTTTCCCGATCACACGGTGTACCATCCTCTGGGATTCTCCTGCATGTTTTCGATGTAGGAAGATGCCCTTGAACCTGGAGATTTGGGACCCATGGGATGGGTACCACGCAGTATTACTCTAAAGGGTCTGCGTTTGCTCACCCAACCTCACCAAACCTCTCAGCCCCAAGAGTGTCCACCCTTATGCCTCAATCAGCTGTGGGTCTAGATATGGTCAATCCAGGTGGCATCACAGCCCTTGAACGAATTTTGTAAGAATTTCTCTCTCTTTCACTGTCTTTGTTTCACGGGTTTTTAAAAGTGATTGATTTTTATAAAGGGGTTTAGCTGCTTTTCACTGCTGTGTTTATGCCGCTTTACACCCACTTGACTCACTTACAGAGAGATATCAATACATAGGTTTTAAGATTCTTACTAGTCAGATATATTCTTGGGCGGTGAATAGGGGGTTTTGAGTCCAGATCACTGAGCAAGGAGTAGGTCTTGTCTATTACATATTGGGTTTATGGAACGGTCTCTGAGCTAATTTGAAACCCTTGTTTTATGCATCACCCCACCTCACCTTTCCCGTTAAGCAGCCATAGTGTGTTTTCTAAACGTGTGACTCTGTTCTGTTTTGTAATTCAGTGCAAGGGTAGCGGTTTTTACATTCCCTCTATAAGTGATATCTTATGATAAGTGTCTTTTTCTGTGTGACTTATTTCACTTAGAATCGTCGTACCTAAATCCACTCATCATGCTGCTACTAGCCTTATGACGTTGATTTCATGGCTGAGTGATATTCCATTGTACATAAGGACCACAACTTCTTTATCCATTTTTCTCTTTCCTGGGATATTTAAGGTGTAACGAAGTGGAGGTTCTTGTCAACAGAGCAGCCCTAAACTTTGGGGTGCCTGTGCCTTGCTGATTTTTAGTTTTCCCAATTTATACGCCCGTGAGTGGAAGTGCCCTATGCTGTCTAAGCTGAGTGTTTTCGATGTTTCAGGACACACCGTACACTTCTGCAGAGTGGCTGTTGGCAATTTACATTACGCCCATCAGCGTAGCAAGGCTCCCGTTTCTCCATGGCCTGTCCTGCATTTCTGGTTTTGACACTTTATTCAGCATGGCCCTTTTGACCGATGGGAAGCGAGACTTCTTTGTAGCGCTGATTTGCCTTTCCAGGTTGCTTGGTTGGCCAAAAAGGGCGTATGCGTTTTTTCCTGAATATATTCAGGAAAAAACGCATACGCCCTTTTTGGCCAAGGGCATCATTGTCGAGGTTTTGCCACTTTTCCCGTGCTTTAAAGGCGATTCGAATCTACCTCCTGAAATCTGTTTCCTGCAATTCTGCCTTGCTTTCAAATCCTCTTTGTTGTCTTCCGTCAATATATTTGTGGACGAGAGTTATCATTTATAACTCTGCAGGTTTGTGAATTGCAGTGCCCCTGAGCTCCATTTTTCAACTCGCTTTCTTGGGAGCTGGCCGCAAAAGCGCAGGATTGCTTCAGGCCCTATTCTGGTCCCGGGCGGCAGGCTGAGGCTGTGGTTAATTCTTCTTCCTGATGGGAAAATAGAGTGACCTGTGCCTGTCCCAACACCTAGAGCTAGTGTCTCATTGGTTCCCCCTCTTCCCGTTCATCCTCAGGACAAATTGCAACCTGTACGGAACAGGAGGTTAAAGGTGCTGATTCTCCAAGGAGGGAGATTGCTAGTAAAGCGGCTGGAATGGCGAACCCGAGCACAAGGAGATGAGAAATGAGGTGCGTTTTAGAAACCTTTCCCGATCACACGGTGTACCATCTTCTGGGATTCTCATGCATGTTTACGATGTAGGAAGATGCCCTTGAACCTGGAGATTTGGGACCCATGGGATGGGTACCACGCAGTATTACTCTAAAGGGTCTGCGTTTGCTCACCCAACCTCACCAAACCTCTCAGCCCCAAGAGTGTCCACCCTTATGCCTCAATCAGCTGTGGGTCTAGATATGGTCAATCCAGGTGGCATCACAGCCCTTGAACGAATTTTGTAAGAATTTCTCTCTCTTTCACTGTCTTTGTTTCACGGGTTTTTAAAAGTGATTGATTTTTATAAAGAGGTTTAGCTGCTTTTCACTGCTGTGTTTATGCCGCTTTACACCCACTTGACTCACTTACAGAGAGATATCAATATATAGGTTTAAGATTCTTACTAGTCAGATATATTCTTGGGCGGTGAATAAGGGGTGTTGAGTCCAGTTCACTGAGCAAGGTGTAGGTCGTGTCTATTACATATTGGGTTAATGGAACGGTATCTGAGCTAATTTGAAACCCTTGTTTTATGCATCACCCGACCTCACCTTTCCCGTTAAGCAGCCATAGTGTGTTTTCTAAACGTGTGACTCTGTTCTGTTTTGTAATTCAGTTCAAGGGTCGCGGTTTTTACATTCCTTCTATAAGTGATATCTTATGATAAGGGTCTTTTTCTGTGTGACTTATTTCACTTAGAATCGTCGTACCTAAATCCACTCATCATGCTGCTACTAGCCTTATGACGTTGATTTCATGGCTGAGTGATATTCCATTGTACATAAGGACCACAACTTCTTTATCCATTTTTCTCTTTCCTGGGATATTTAAGGTGTAACGAAGTGGAGGTTCTTGTCAACAGAGCAGCCCTAAACTTTGGGGTGCCTGTGCCTTGCTGATTTTTAGTTTTCCCAATTTATACGCCCGTGAGTGGAAGTGCCCTATGCTGTCTAAGCTGAGTGTTTTCGATGTTTCAGGACACACCGTACACTTCTGCAGAGTGGCTGTTGGCAATTTACATCCCGCCCATCAGCGTAGCAAGGCTCCCGTTTCTCCATGGCCTGTCCTGCATTTCTGGTTTTGACACTTTATTCAGCATGGCCCTTTTGACCGATGGGAAGCGAGACTTCTTTGTAGCGCTGATTTGCCTTTCCAGGTTGCTTGGTTGGCCAAAACGGGCGTATGCGTTTTTTCCTGAATATATTCAGGAAAAAACGCATACGCCCTTTTTGGCCAAGGGCATCATTGTCGAGGTTTTGCCGCTTTTCCCGTGCTTTAAAGGCGATTCGAATCTACCTCCTGAAATCTGTTTCCTGCAATTCTGCCTTGCTTTCAAATCCTCTTCGTTGTCTTCCGTCAATATATTGGTGGACGACAGTTATCATTTACAACTCTGCATGTTTGTGAATTGCAGTGCCCCTGAGCTCCATTTTCCAACTCGCTTTCTTGGGAGCTGGCCGCAAAAGCGCAGGATTGCCTCAGGCCCTATTCTGGTCCCGGGCGGCAGGCTGAGCCTGTGGTTAATTCTTCTTCCTGATGGGAAAATAGAGTGACCTGTGCCTGTCTCAACACCTAGAGCTAGTGTCTCATTGGTTCCCCCTCTTCCTGTTCATCCTCAGGACAAATTGCAACCTGTACGGAACAGGAGGTTAAAGGTGCTGATTCTCCAAGGAGGGAGATTGCTAGTAAAGCGGCTGGAATGGCGAACCCGAGCACAAGGAGATGAGAAATGAGGTGCGTTTTAGAAACCTTTCCCGATCACACGGTGTACCATCTTCTGGGATTCTCATGCATGTTTATGATGTAGGAAGATGCCCTTGAACCTGGAGATTTGGGACCCATGGGATGGGTACCACGCAGTATTACTCTAAAGGGTCTGCGTTTGCTCACCCAACCTCACCAAACCTCTCAGCCCCAAGAGTGTCCACCCTTATGCCTCAATCAGCTGTGAGTCTAGATATGGTCAATCCAGGTGGCATCACAGCCCTTGAACGAATTTTGTAAGAATTTCTCTCTCTTTCACTGTCTTTGTTTCATGGGTTTTTAATAGTAATTGATTTTTATAAAGGGGTTTAGCTGTTTTTTACTGCTGTGTTTATGCCGCTTTACACCCACTTGACTCACATACAGAGAGATATCAATACATAGGTTTTAAGATTCTTACTAGTCAGATATATTCTTGGGCGGTGAATAGGGGGTTTTGAGTCCAGATCACTGAGCAAGGAGTAGGTCTTGTCTATTACATATTGGGTTTATGGAACGGTCTCTGAGCTAATTTGAAACCCTTGTTTTATGCATCACCCCACCTCACCTTTCCCGTTAAGCAGCCATAGTGTGTTTTCTAAACGTGTGACTCTGTTCTGTTTTGTAATTCAGTTCAAGGGTCGCGGTTTTTACATTCCCTCTATAAGTGATATCTTATGATAAGTGTCTTTTTCTGTGTGACTTATTTCACTTAGAATCGTCGTACCTAAATCCCCTCATCATGCTGCTACTAGCCTTATGACGTTGATTTCATGGCTGAGTGATATTCCATTGTACATAAGGACCACAACTTCTTTATCCATTTTTCTCTTTCCTGGGATATTTAAGGTGTAACGAAGTGGAGGTTCTTGTCAACAGAGCAGCCCTAAACTTTGGGGTGCCTGTGCCTTGCTGATTTTTAGTTTTCCCAATTTATACGCCCGTGAGTGGAAGTGCCCTATGCTGTCTAAGCTGAGTGTTTTCGATGTTTCAGGACACACCGTACACTTCTGCAGAGTGGCTGTTGGCAATTTACATTACGCCCATCAGCGTAGCAAGGCTCCCGTTTCTCCATGGCCTGTCCTGCATTTCTGGTTTTGACACTTTATTCAGCATGGCCCTTTTGACCGATGGGAAGCGAGACTTCTTTGTAGCGCTGATTTGCCTTTCCAGGTTGCTTGGTTGGCCAAAAAGGGCGCATGCGTTTTTTCCTGAATATATTCAGGAAAAAACGCATGCGCCCTTTTTGGCCAAGGGCATCATTGTCGAGGTTTTGCCGCTTTTCCCGTGCTTTAAAGGCAATTCGAATCTACCTCCTAAAATCTGTTTCCTGCAATTCTGCCTTGCTTTCAAATCCTCTTCGTTGTCTTCCGTCAATATATTTGTGGACGAGAGTTATCATTTATAACTCTGCAGGTTTGTGAATTGCAGTGCCCCTGAGCTCCATTTTTCAACTCGCTTTCTTGGGAGCTGGCCGCAAAAGCGCAGGATTGCTTCAGGCCCTATTCTGGTCCCGGGCGGCAGGCTGAGCCTGTGGTTAATTCTTCTTCCTGATGGGAAAATAGAGCGACCTGTGCCTGTCCCAACACCTAGAGCTAGTGTCTCATTGGTTCCCCCTCTTCCCGTTCATCCTCAGGACAAATTGCAACCTGTACGGAACAGGAGGTTAAAGGTGCTGATTCTCCAAGGAGGGAGATTGCTAGTAAAGCGGCTGGAATGGCGAACCCGAGCACAAGGAGATGAGAAATGAGGTGCGTTTTAGAAACCTTTCCCGATCACACGGTGTACCATCCTCTGGGATTCTCCTGCATGTTTTCGATGTAGGAAGATGCCCTTGAACCTGGAGATTTGGGACCCATGGGATGGGTACCACGCAGTATTACTCTAAAGGGTCTGCGTTTGCTCACCCAACCTCACCAAACCTCTCAGCCCCAAGAGTGTCCACCCTTATGCCTCAATCAGCTGTGGGTCTAGATATGGTCAATCCAGGTGGCATCACAGCCCTTGAACGAATTTTGTAAGAATTTCTCTCTCTTTCACTGTCTTTGTTTCACGGGTTTTTAAAAGTGATTGATTTTTATAAAGGGGTTTAGCTGCTTTTCACTGCTGTGTTTATGCCGCTTTACACCCACTTGACTCACTTACAGAGAGATATCAATACATAGGTTTTAAGATTCTTACTAGTCAGATATATTCTTGGGCGGTGAATAGGGGGTTTTGAGTCCAGATCACTGAGCAAGGAGTAGGTCTTGTCTATTACATATTGGGTTTATGGAACGGTCTCTGAGCTAATTTGAAACCCTTGTTTTATGCATCACCCCACCTCACCTTTCCCGTTAAGCAGCCATAGTGTGTTTTCTTAACGTGTGACTCTGTTCTGTTTTGTAATTCAGTGCAAGGGTAGCGGTTTTTACATTCCCTCTATAAGTGATATCTTATGATAAGTGTCTTTTTCTGTGTGACTTATTTCACTTAGAATCGTCGTACCTAAATCCACTCATCATGCTGCTACTAGCCTTATGACGTTGATTTCATGGCTGAGTGATATTCCATTGTACAAAAGGACCACAACTTCTTTATCCATTTTTCTCTTTCCTGGGATATTTAAGGTGTAACGAAGTGGAGGTTCTTGTCAACAGAGCAGCCCTAAACTTTGGGGTGCCTGTGCCTTGCTGATTTTTAGTTTTCCCAATTTATACGCCCGTGAGTGGAAGTGCCCTATGCTGTCTAAGCTGAGTGTTTTCGATGTTTCAGGACACACCGTACACTTCTGCAGAGTGGCTGTTGGCAATTTACATTACGCCCATCAGCGTAGCAAGGCTCCCGTTTCTCCATGGCCTGTCCTGCATTTCTGGTTTTGACACTTTATTCAGCATGGCCCTTTTGACCGATGGGAAGCGAGACTTCTTTGTAGCGCTGATTTGCCTTTCCAGGTTGCTTGGTTGGCCAAAAAGGGCGTATGCGTTTTTTCCTGAATATATTCAGGAAAAAACGCATACGCCCTTTTTGGCCAAGGGCATCATTGTCGAGGTTTTGCCACTTTTCCCGTGCTTTAAAGGCGATTCGAATCTACCTCCTGAAATCTGTTTCCTGCAATTCTGCCTTGCTTTCAAATCCTCTTTGTTGTCTTCCGTCAATATATTTGTGGACGAGAGTTATCATTTATAACTCTGCAGGTTTGTGAATTGCAGTGCCCCTGAGCTCCATTTTTCAACTCGCTTTCTTGGGAGCTGGCCGCAAAAGCGCAGGATTGCTTCAGGCCCTATTCTGGTCCCGGGCGGCAGGCTGAGGCTGTGGTTAATTCTTCTTCCTGATGGGAAAATAGAGTGACCTGTGCCTGTCCCAACACCTAGAGCTAGTGTCTCATTGGTTCCCCCTCTTCCCGTTCATCCTCAGGACAAATTGCAACCTGTACGGAACAGGAGGTTAAAGGTGCTGATTCTCCAAGGAGGGAGATTGCTAGTAAAGCGGCTGGAATGGCGAACCCGAGCACAAGGAGATGAGAAATGAGGTGCGTTTTAGAAACCTTTCCCGATCACACGGTGTACCATCTTCTGGGATTCTCATGCATGTTTACGATGTAGGAAGATGCCCTTGAACCTGGAGATTTGGGACCCATGGGATGGGTACCACGCAGTATTACTCTAAAGGGTCTGCGTTTGCTCACCCAACCTCACCAAACCTCTCAGCCCCAAGAGTGTCCACCCTTATGCCTCAATCAGCTGTGGGTCTAGATATGGTCAATCCAGGTGGCATCACAGCCCTTGAACGAATTTTGTAAGAATTTCTCTCTCTTTCACTGTCTTTGTTTCACGGGTTTTTAAAAGTGATTGATTTTTATAAAGAGGTTTAGCTGCTTTTCACTGCTGTGTTTATGCCGCTTTACACCCACTTGACTCACTTACAGAGAGATATCAATATATAGGTTTAAGATTCTTACTAGTCAGATATATTCTTGGGCGGTGAATAAGGGGTGTTGAGTCCAGTTCACTGAGCAAGGTGTAGGTCGTGTCTATTACATATTGGGTTAATGGAACGGTATCTGAGCTAATTTGAAACCCTTGTTTTATGCATCACCCGACCTCACCTTTCCCGTTAAGCAGCCATAGTGTGTTTTCTAAACGTGTGACTCTGTTCTGTTTTGTAATTCAGTTCAAGGGTCGCGGTTTTTACATTCCTTCTATAAGTGATATCTTATGATAAGGGTCTTTTTCTGTGTGACTTATTTCACTTAGAATCGTCGTACCTAAATCCCCTCATCATGCTGCTACTAGCCTTATGACGTTGATTTCATGGCTGAGTGATATTCCATTGTACATAAGGACCACAACTTCTTTATCCATTTTTCTCTTTCCTGGGATATTTAAGGTGTAACGAAGTGGAGGTTCTTGTCAACAGAGCAGCCCTAAACTTTGGGGTGCCTGTGCCTTGCTGATTTTTAGTTTTCCCAATTTATACGCCCGTGAGTGGAAGTGCCCTATGCTGTCTAAGCTGAGTGTTTTCGATGTTTCAGGACACACCGTACACTTCTGCAGAGTGGCTGTTGGCAATTTACATTACGCCCATCAGCGTAGCAAGGCTCCCGTTTCTCCATGGCCTGTCCTGCATTTCTGGTTTTGACACTTTATTCAGCATGGCCCTTTTGACCGATGGGAAGCGAGACTTCTTTGTAGCGCTGATTTGCCTTTCCAGGTTGCTTGGTTGGCCAAAAAGGGCGTATGCGTTTTTTCCTGAATATATTCAGGAGAAAACGCATACGCCCTTTTTGGCCAAGGGCATCATTGTCGAGGTTTTGCCACTTTTCCCGTGCTTTAAAGGCGATTCGAATCTACCTCCTGAAATCTGTTTCCTGCAATTCTGCCTTGCTTTCAAATCCTCTTTGTTGTCTTCCGTCAATATATTTGTGGACGAGAGTTATCATTTATAACTCTGCAGGTTTGTGAATTGCAGTGCCCCTGAGCTCCATTTTTCAACTCGTTTTCTTGGGAGCTGGCCGCAAAAGCGCAGGATTGCTTCAGGCCCTATTCTGGTCCCGGGCGGCAGGCTGAGGCTGTGGTTAATTCTTCTTCCTGATGGGAAAATAGAGTGACCTGTGCCTGTCCCAACACCTAGAGCTAGTGTCTCATTGGTTCCCCCTCTTCCCGTTCATCCTCAGGACAAATTGCAACCTGTATGGAACAGGAGGTTAAAGGTGCTGATTCTCCAAGGAGGGAGATTGCTAGTAAAGCGGCTGGAATGGCGAACCCGAGCACAAGGAGATGAGAAACGAGGTGCGTTTTAGAAACCTTTCCCGATCACATGGTGTACCATCTTCAGGGTTTCTCATGCATGTTTTCGATGTAGGAAGATGCCCTTGAACCTGGAGATTTGGGACCCATGGGATGGGTACCACGCAGTATTACTCTAAAGGGTCTGCGTTTGCTCACCCAACCTCACCAAACCTCTCAGCCCCAAGAGTGTCCTCCCTTATGTCTCAATCAGCTGTGGGTCTAGATATGGTCAATCCAGGTGGCATCACAGCCCTTGAACGAATTTTGTAAGAATTTCTCTCTCTTTCACTGTCTTTGTTTCATGGATTTTTAAAAGTTATTGATTTTTATAAAGGGGTTTAGCTGCTTTTCACTGCTGTGTTTATGCCACTTTACACCCACTTGACTCACTTACAGAGACATATCAATACATAGGTTTTAAGATTCTTACTAGTCAGAAATATTCTTGGGCGGTGAATAGGGGGTGTTGAGTCCAGTTCACTGAGCAAGGAGTAGGTCGTGTCTATTACTTATTGGGTTTATGGAACGGTCTCTAAGCTAATTTAAAACCCTTCTTTTATGCATCACCGCACCTCACCTTTCCCGTTAAGCAGCCATAGTGTGTTTTCTAAACGTGTGACTCTGTTCTGTTTTGTAATTCAGTTCAAGGGTAGCGGTTTTTACATTCCCTCTATAAGTGATATCTTATGATAAGTGTCTTTTTCTGTGTGACTTATTTCACTTAGAATCGTCGTACCTAAATCCCCTCATCATGCTGCTACTAGCCTTATGACGTTGATTTCATGTCTGAGTGATATTCCATTGTACATAAGGACCACAACTTCTTGATCCATTTTTCTCTTTCCTGGGATATTTAAGGTGTAACGAAGTGGAGGTTCTTGTCAACAGAGCAGCCCTAAACTTTGGGGTGCCTGTGCCTTGTTGATTTTTAGTTTTCCCAATTTATACGCCCGTGAGTGGAAGTGCCCTATGCTGTCTAAGCTGAGTGTTTTCGATGTTTCAGGACACACCGTACACTTCTGCAGAGTGGCTGTTGGCAATTTACATTACGCCCATCAGCGTAGCAAGGCTCCCGTTTCTCCATGGCCTGTCCTGCATTTCTGGTTTTGACACTTTATTCAGCATGGCCCTTTTGACCGATGGGAAGCGAGACTTCTTTGTAGCGCTGATTTGCCTTTCCAGGTTGCTTGGTTGGCCAAAAAGGGCGTATGCGTTTTTTCCTGAATATATTCAGGAAAAAACGCATACGCCCTTTTTGGCCAAGGGCATCATTGTCGAGGTTTTGCCACTTTTCCCGTGCTTTAAAGGCGATTCGAATCTACCTCCTGAAATCTGTTTCCTGCAATTCTGCCTTGCTTTCAAATCCTCTTTGTTGTCTTCCGTCAATATATTTGTGGACGAGAGTTATCATTTATAACTCTGCAGGTTTGTGAATTGCAGTGCCCCTGAGCTCCATTTTTCAACTCGCTTTCTTGGGAGCTGGCCGCAAAAGCGCAGGATTGCTTCAGGCCCTATTCTGGTCCCGGGCGGCAGGCTGAGGCTGTGGTGAATTCTTCTTCCTGATGGGAAAATAGAGTGACCTGTGCCTGTCCCAACACCTAGAGCTAGTGTCTCATTGGTTCCCCCTCTTCCCGTTCATCCTCAGGACAAATTGCAACCTGTATGGAACAGGAGGTTAAAGGTGCTGATTCTCCAAGGAGGGAGATTGCTAGTAAAGCGGCTGGAATGGCGAACCCGAGCACAAGGAGATGAGAAACGAGGTGCGTTTTAGAAACCTTTCCCGATCACATGGTGTACCATCTTCAGGGTTTCTCATGCATGTTTTCGATGTAGGAAGATGCCCTTGAACCTGGAGATTTGGGACCCATGGGATGGGTACCACGCAGTATTACTCTAAAGGGTCTGCGTTTGCTCACCCAACCTCACCAAACCTCTCAGCCCCACGAGTGTCCTCCCTTATGTCTCAATCAGCTGTGGGTCTAGATATGGTCAATCCAGGTGGCATCACAGCCCTTGAACGAATTTTGTAAGAATTTCTCTCTCTTTCACTGTCTTTGTTTCATGGATTTTTAAAAGTTATTGATTTTTATAAAGGGGTTTAGCTGCTTTTCACTGCTGTGTTTATGCCACTTTACACCCACTTGACTCACTTACAGAGACATATCAATACATAGGTTTTAAGATTCTTACTAGTCAGATATATTCTTGGGCGGTGAATAGGGGGTGTTGAGTCCAGTTCACTGAGCAAGGAGTAGGTCGTGTCTATTACTTATTGGGTTTATGGAACGGTCTCTAAGCTAATTTAAAACCCTTCTTTTATGCATCACCGCACCTCACCTTTCCCGTTAAGCAGCCATAGTGTGTTTTCTAATCGTGTGACTCTGTTCTGTTCTGTAATTCAGTTCAAGGGTAGCGGTTTTTACATTCCCTCTATAAGTGATATCTTATGATAAGTGTCTTTTTCTGTGTGACTTATTTCACTTAGAATCGTCGTACCTAAATCCACTCATCATGCTGCTACTAGCCTTATGACGTTGATTTCATGGCTGAGTGATATTCCATTGTACAAAAGGACCACAACTTCTTTATCCATTTTTCTCTTTCCTGGGATATTTAAGGTGTAACGAAGTGGAGGTTCTTGTCAACAGAGCAGCCCTAAACTTTGGGGTGCCTGTGTCTTGCTGATTTTTAGTTTTCCCAATTTATACGCCCATGAGTGGAAGTGCCCTATGCTCTGTAAGCTGAGTTTTTTCGATGTTTCAGGACACACCGTACACTTCTCCAGAGTGGCTGTTGGCAATTTACATCCCGCCCATCAGCGTAGCAAGGCTCCCGTTTCTCCATGGCCTGTCCTGCATTTCTGGTTTTGACACTTTATTCAGCATGGCCCTTTTGGCCGATGGGAAGCGAGACTTTTTTGTAGCGCTGATTGGCCTTTCCAGGTTGCTTGGTTGGCCAAAAAGGGCGTATGCGTTTTTTCCTGAATATATTTAGGAAAAAACGCATACGCCCTTTTTGGCCAAGGGCATCATTGTCGAGGTTTTGCCGCTTTTCCCGTGCTTTAAAGGCGATTCGAATCTACCTCCTGAAATCTGTTTCCTGCAATTCTGCCTTGCTTTCAAATCCTCTTCGTTGTCTTCCGTCAAAATATTGGTGGACGACAGTTATCATTTACAACTCTGCATGTTTGTGAATTGCAGTGCCCCTGAGCTCCATTTTCCAACTCGCTTTCTTGGGAGCTGGCCGCAAAAGCGCAGGATTGCTTCAGGCCCTATTCTGGTCCCGGGCGGGAGGCTGAGCCTGTGGTTAATTCTTCTTCCTGATGGGAAAATAGAGTGACCTGTGCCTTTCCCAACACCTAGAGCTAGTGTCTCATTGGTTCCCCCTCTTCCTGTTCATCCTCAGGACAAATTGCAACCTGTACGGAACAGGAGGTTAAAGGTGCTGATTCTCCAAGGAGGGAGATTGCTAGTAAAGCGGCTGGAATGGCGAACCCGAGCACAAGGAGATGAGAAATGAGTTGCGTGTTAGAAACCTTTCCCGATCACACGGTGTACCATCTTCTGGGATTCTCATGCATGTTTACGATGTAGGAAGATGCCCTTGAACCTGGAGATTTGGGACCCATGGGATGGGTACCACGCAGTATTACTCTAAAGGGTCTGCGTTTGCTCACCCAACCTCACCAAACCTCTCAGCCCCAAGAGTGTCCACCCTTATGCCTCAATCAGCTGTGGGTCTAGATATGGTCAATCCAGGTGGCATCACAGCCCTTGAACGAATTTTGTAAGAATTTCTCTCTCTTTCACTGTCTTTGTTTCACGGGATTTTAAAAGTGATTGATTTTTATAAAGGGGTTTAGCTGCTTTTCACTGCTGTGTTTATGCCGCTTTACACCCACTTGACTCACTTACAGAGGGATATCAGTACATAGGTTTTAAGATTCTTACTAGTCAGATATATTCTTGGGCGGTGAATAGGGGGTTTTGAGTCCAGATCACTGAGCAAAGAGTAGGTCTTGTCTATTACATATTGGGTTTATGGAACGGTCTCTGAGCTAATTTGAAACCCTTGTTTTATGCATCACCCCACCTCACCTTACCCGTTAATCAGCCATAGTGTGTTTTCTAAACGTGTGACTCTGTTCTGTTTTGTAATTCAGTTCAAGGGTAGCGGTTTTTACATTCCCTCTATAAGTGATATCTTATGATAAGTGTCTTTTTCTGTGTGACTTATTTCACTTAGAATCGTCGTACCTAAATCCACTCATCATGCTGCTACTAGCCTTATGACGTTGATTTCATGGCTGAGTGATATTCCATTGTACATAAGGACCACAACTTCTTTATCCATTTTTCTCTTTCCTGGGATATTTAAGGTGTAACGAAGTGGAGGTTCTTGTCAACAGAACAGCCCTAAACTTTGGGGTGCCTGTGCCTTGCTGATTTTTAGTTTTCCCAATTTATACGCCCGTGAGTGGAAGTGCCCTATGCTCTCTAAGCTGAGTTTTTTCGATGTTTCAGGACACACCGTACACTTCTGCAGAGTGGCTGTTGGCAATTTACATCCCGCCCATCAGCGTAGCAAGGCTCCCGTTTCTCCATGGCCTGTCCTGCATTTCTGGTTTTGACACTTTATTCAGCATGGCCCTTTTGACCGATGGGAAGCGAGACTTCTTTGTAGCGCTGATTTGCCTTTCCAGGTTGCTTGGTTGGCCAAAAAGGGCGTATGCGTTTTTTCCTGAATATATTCAGGAAAAAACGCATACGCCCTTTTTGGCCAAGGGCATCATTGTCGAGGTTTTGCCGCTTTTCCCGTGCTTTAAAGGCGATTCGAATCTTCCTCCTGAAATCTGTTTCCTGCAATTCTGCCTTGCTTTCAAATCCTCTTTGTTGTCTTCCGTCAATATATTTGTGGACGAGAGTTATCATTTATAACTCTGCAGGTTTGTGAATTGCAGTGCCCCTGAGCTCCATTTTTCAACTCGCTTTCTTGGGAGCTGGCCGCAAAAGCGCAGGATTGCTTCAGGCCCTATTCTGGTCCCGGGCGGCAGGCTGAGCCTGTGGTTAATTCTTCTTCCTGATGGGAAAATAGAGTGACCTGTGCCTGTCCCAACACCTAGAGCTAGTGTCTCATTGGTTCCCCCTCTTCCCGTTCATCCTCAGGACAAATTGCAACCTGTACGGAACAGGAGGTTAAAGGTGCTGATTCTCCAAGGAGGGAGAATGCTAGTAAAGCGGCTGGAATGGCGAACCCGAGCACAAGGAGATGAGAAATGAGGTGCGTGTTAGAAACCTTTCCCGATCACACGGTGTACCATCTTCTGGGATTCTCATGCATGTTTTCGATGTAGGAAGATGCCCTTGAACCTGGAGATTTGGGACCCATGGGATGGGTACCACGCAGTATTACTCTAAAGGGTCTGCGTTTGCTCACCCAACCTCACCAAACCTCTCAGCCCCAAGAGTGTCCACCCTTATGCCTCAATCAGCTGTGGGTCTAGATATGGTCAATCCAGGTGGCATCACAGCCCTTGAACGAATTTTGTAAGAATTTCTCTCTCTTTCACTGTCTTTGTTTCACGGGTTTTTAAAAGTAATGGATTTTTATAAAGGGGTTTAGCTGTTTTTTACTGCTGTGTTTATGCCGCTTTACACCCACTTGACTCACATACAGAGAGATATCAATATATAGGTTTTAAGATTCTTACTAGTCAGATATATTCTTGGGCGGTGAATAGGGGGTTTTGAGTCCAGATCACTGAGCAAGGAGTAGGTCTTGTCTATTACATATTGGGTTTATGGAACGGTCTCTGAGCTAATTTGAAACCCTTGTTTTATGCATCACCCCACCTCACCTTTCCCGTTAAGCAGCCATAGTGTGTTTTCTAAACGTGTGACTCTGTTCTGTTTTGTAATTCAGTTCAAGGGTAGCGGTTTTACATTCCCTCTATAAGTGATATCTTATGATAAGTGTCGTTTTCTGTGTGGCTTATTTCACTTAGAATCGTCGTACCTAAATCCACTCATCATGCTGCTACTAGCCTTATGACGTTGATTTCATGGCTGAGTGATATTCCATTGTACATAAGGACCACAACTTCTTTATCCATTTTTCTCTTTCCTGGGATATTTAAGGTGTAACGAAGTGGAGGTTCTTGTCAACAGAGCAGCCCTAAACTTTGGGGTGCCTGTGCCTTGCTGATTTTTAGTTTTCCCAATTTATACGCCCGTGAGTGGAAGTGCCCTATGCTGTCTAAGCTGAGTGTTTTCGATGTTTCAGGACACACCGTACACTTCTGCAGAGTGGCTGTTTGCAATTTACATCCCGCCCATCAGCGTAGCAAGGCTCCCGTTTCTCCATGGCCTGTCCTGCATTTCTGGTTTTGACACTTTTTTCAGCATGGCCCTTTTGACCGATGGGAAGCGAGACTTCTTTGTAGCGCTGATTTGCCTTTCCAGGTTGCTTGGTTGGCCAAAAAGGGCGTATGCGTTTTTTCCTGAATATATTCAGGAAAAAACGCATGCGCCCTTTTTGGCCAAGGGCATCATTGTCGAGGTTTTGCCGCTTTTCCCGTGCTTTAAAGGCAATTCGAATCTACCTCCTAAAATCTGTTTCCTGCAATTCTGCCTTGCTTTCAAATCCTCTTCGTTGTCTTCCGTCAATATATTTGTGGACGAGAGTTATCATTTATAACTCTGCAGGTTTGTGAATTGCAGTGCCCCTGAGCTCCATTTTTCAACTCGCTTTCTTGGGAGCTGGCCGCAAAAGCGCAGGATTGCTTCAGGCCCTATTCTGGTCCCGGGCGGCAGGCTGAGCCTGTGGTTAATTCTTCTTCCTGATGGGAAAATAGAGCGACCTGTGCCTGTCCCAACACCTAGAGCTAGTGTCTCATTGGTTCCCCCTCTTCCCGTTCATCCTCAGGACAAATTGCAACCTGTACGGAACAGGAGGTTAAAGGTGCTGATTCTCCAAGGAGGGAGATTGCTAGTAAAGCGGCTGGAATGGCGAACCCGAGCACAAGGAGATGAGAAATGAGGTGCGTTTTAGAAACCTTTCCCGATCACACGGTGTACCATCCTCTGGGATTCTCCTGCATGTTTTCGATGTAGGAAGATGCCCTTGAACCTGGAGATTTGGGACCCATGGGATGGGTACCACGCAGTATTACTCTAAAGGGTCTGCGTTTGCTCACCCAACCTCACCAAACCTCTCAGCCCCAAGAGTGTCCACCCTTATGCCTCAATCAGCTGTGGGTCTAGATATGGTCAATCCAGGTGGCATCACAGCCCTTGAACGAATTTTGTAAGAATTTCTCTCTCTTTCACTGTCTTTGTTTCACGGGTTTTTAAAAGTGATTGATTTTTATAAAGGGGTTTAGCTGCTTTTCACTGCTGTGTTTATGCCGCTTTACACCCACTTGACTCACTTACAGAGAGATATCAATACATAGGTTTTAAGATTCTTACTAGTCAGATATATTCTTGGGCGGTGAATAGGGGGTTTTGAGTCCAGATCACTGAGCAAGGAGTAGGTCTTGTCTATTACATATTGGGTTTATGGAACGGTCTCTGAGCTAATTTGAAACCCTTGTTTTATGCATCACCCCACCTCACCTTTCCCGTTAAGCAGCCATAGTGTGTTTTCTAAACGTGTGACTCTGTTCTGTTTTGTAATTCAGTGCAAGGGTAGCGGTTTTTACATTCCCTCTATAAGTGATATCTTATGATAAGTGTCTTTTTCTGTGTGACTTATTTCACTTAGAATCGTCGTACCTAAATCCACTCATCATGCTGCTACTAGCCTTATGACGTTGATTTCATGGCTGAGTGATATTCCATTGTACAAAAGGACCACAACTTCTTTATCCATTTTTCTCTTTCCTGGGATATTTAAGGTGTAACGAAGTGGAGGTTCTTGTCAACAGAGCAGCCCTAAACTTTGGGGTGCCTGTGCCTTGCTGATTTTTAGTTTTCCCAATTTATACGCCCGTGAGTGGAAGTGCCCTATGCTGTCTAAGCTGAGTGTTTTCGATGTTTCAGGACACACCGTACACTTCTGCAGAGTGGCTGTTGGCAATTTACATTACGCCCATCAGCGTAGCAAGGCTCCCGTTTCTCCATGGCCTGTCCTGCATTTCTGGTTTTGACACTTTATTCAGCATGGCCCTTTTGACCGATGGGAAGCGAGACTTCTTTGTAGCGCTGATTTGCCTTTCCAGGTTGCTTGGTTGGCCAAAAAGGGCGTATGCGTTTTTTCCTGAATATATTCAGGAAAAAACGCATACGCCCTTTTTGGCCAAGGGCATCATTGTCGAGGTTTTGCCACTTTTCCCGTGCTTTAAAGGCGATTCGAATCTACCTCCTGAAATCTGTTTCCTGCAATTCTGCCTTGCTTTCAAATCCTCTTTGTTGTCTTCCGTCAATATATTTGTGGACGAGAGTTATCATTTATAACTCTGCAGGTTTGTGAATTGCAGTGCCCCTGAGCTCCATTTTTCAACTCGCTTTCTTGGGAGCTGGCCGCAAAAGCGCAGGATTGCTTCAGGCCCTATTCTGGTCCCGGGCGGCAGGCTGAGGCTGTGGTTAATTCTTCTTCCTGATGGGAAAATAGAGTGACCTGTGCCTGTCCCAACACCTAGAGCTAGTGTCTCATTGGTTCCCCCTCTTCCCGTTCATCCTCAGGACAAATTGCAACCTGTACGGAACAGGAGGTTAAAGGTGCTGATTCTCCAAGGAGGGAGATTGCTAGTAAAGCGGCTGGAATGGCGAACCCGAGCACAAGGAGATGAGAAATGAGGTGCGTTTTAGAAACCTTTCCCGATCACACGGTGTACCATCTTCTGGGATTCTCATGCATGTTTACGATGTAGGAAGATGCCCTTGAACCTGGAGATTTGGGACCCATGGGATGGGTACCACGCAGTATTACTCTAAAGGGTCTGCGTTTGCTCACCCAACCTCACCAAACCTCTCAGCCCCAAGAGTGTCCACCCTTATGCCTCAATCAGCTGTGGGTCTAGATATGGTCAATCCAGGTGGCATCACAGCCCTTGAACGAATTTTGTAAGAATTTCTCTCTCTTTCACTGTCTTTGTTTCACGGGTTTTTAAAAGTGATTGATTTTTATAAAGAGGTTTAGCTGCTTTTCACTGCTGTGTTTATGCCGCTTTACACCCACTTGACTCACTTACAGAGAGATATCAATATATAGGTTTAAGATTCTTACTAGTCAGATATATTCTTGGGCGGTGAATAAGGGGTGTTGAGTCCAGTTCACTGAGCAAGGTGTAGGTCGTGTCTATTACATATTGGGTTAATGGAACGGTATCTGAGCTAATTTGAAACCCTTGTTTTATGCATCACCCGACCTCACCTTTCCCGTTAAGCAGCCATAGTGTGTTTTCTAAACGTGTGACTCTGTTCTGTTTTGTAATTCAGTTCAAGGGTCGCGGTTTTTACATTCCTTCTATAAGTGATATCTTATGATAAGGGTCTTTTTCTGTGTGACTTATTTCACTTAGAATCGTCGTACCTAAATCCACTCATCATGCTGCTACTAGCCTTATGACGTTGATTTCATGGCTGAGTGATATTCCATTGTACATAAGGACCACAACTTCTTTATCCATTTTTCTCTTTCCTGGGATATTTAAGGTGTAACGAAGTGGAGGTTCTTGTCAACAGAGCAGCCCTAAACTTTGGGGTGCCTGTGCCTTGCTGATTTTTAGTTTTCCCAATTTATACGCCCGTGAGTGGAAGTGCCCTATGCTGTCTAAGCTGAGTGTTTTCGATGTTTCAGGACACACCGTACACTTCTGCAGAGTGGCTGTTGGCAATTTACATCCCGCCCATCAGCGTAGCAAGGCTCCCGTTTCTCCATGGCCTGTCCTGCATTTCTGGTTTTGACACTTTATTCAGCATGGCCCTTTTGACCGATGGGAAGCGAGACTTCTTTGTAGCGCTGATTTGCCTTTCCAGGTTGCTTGGTTGGCCAAAACGGGCGTATGCGTTTTTTCCTGAATATATTCAGGAAAAAACGCATACGCCCTTTTTGGCCAAGGGCATCATTGTCGAGGTTTTGCCGCTTTTCCCGTGCTTTAAAGGCGATTCGAATCTACCTCCTGAAATCTGTTTCCTGCAATTCTGCCTTGCTTTCAAATCCTCTTCGTTGTCTTCCGTCAATATATTGGTGGACGACAGTTATCATTTACAACTCTGCATGTTTGTGAATTGCAGTGCCCCTGAGCTCCATTTTCCAACTCGCTTTCTTGGGAGCTGGCCGCAAAAGCGCAGGATTGCCTCAGGCCCTATTCTGGTCCCGGGCGGCAGGCTGAGCCTGTGGTTAATTCTTCTTCCTGATGGGAAAATAGAGTGACCTGTGCCTGTCTCAACACCTAGAGCTAGTGTCTCATTGGTTCCCCCTCTTCCTGTTCATCCTCAGGACAAATTGCAACCTGTACGGAACAGGAGGTTAAAGGTGCTGATTCTCCAAGGAGGGAGATTGCTAGTAAAGCGGCTGGAATGGCGAACCCGAGCACAAGGAGATGAGAAATGAGGTGCGTTTTAGAAACCTTTCCCGATCACACGGTGTACCATCTTCTGGGATTCTCATGCATGTTTATGATGTAGGAAGATGCCCTTGAACCTGGAGATTTGGGACCCATGGGATGGGTACCACGCAGTATTACTCTAAAGGGTCTGCGTTTGCTCACCCAACCTCACCAAACCTCTCAGCCCCAAGAGTGTCCACCCTTATGCCTCAATCAGCTGTGAGTCTAGATATGGTCAATCCAGGTGGCATCACAGCCCTTGAACGAATTTTGTAAGAATTTCTCTCTCTTTCACTGTCTTTGTTTCATGGGTTTTTAATAGTAATTGATTTTTATAAAGGGGTTTAGCTGTTTTTTACTGCTGTGTTTATGCCGCTTTACACCCACTTGACTCACATACAGAGAGATATCAATACATAGGTTTTAAGATTCTTACTAGTCAGATATATTCTTGGGCGGTGAATAGGGGGTTTTGAGTCCAGATCACTGAGCAAGGAGTAGGTCTTGTCTATTACATATTGGGTTTATGGAACGGTCTCTGAGCTAATTTGAAACCCTTGTTTTATGCATCACCCCACCTCACCTTTCCCGTTAAGCAGCCATAGTGTGTTTTCTAAACGTGTGACTCTGTTCTGTTTTGTAATTCAGTTCAAGGGTCGCGGTTTTTACATTCCCTCTATAAGTGATATCTTATGATAAGTGTCTTTTTCTGTGTGACTTATTTCACTTAGAATCGTCGTACCTAAATCCCCTCATCATGCTGCTACTAGCCTTATGACGTTGATTTCATGGCTGAGTGATATTCCATTGTACATAAGGACCACAACTTCTTTATCCATTTTTCTCTTTCCTGGGATATTTAAGGTGTAACGAAGTGGAGGTTCTTGTCAACAGAGCAGCCCTAAACTTTGGGGTGCCTGTGCCTTGCTGATTTTTAGTTTTCCCAATTTATACGCCCGTGAGTGGAAGTGCCCTATGCTGTCTAAGCTGAGTGTTTTCGATGTTTCAGGACACACCGTACACTTCTGCAGAGTGGCTGTTGGCAATTTACATTACGCCCATCAGCGTAGCAAGGCTCCCGTTTCTCCATGGCCTGTCCTGCATTTCTGGTTTTGACACTTTATTCAGCATGGCCCTTTTGACCGATGGGAAGCGAGACTTCTTTGTAGCGCTGATTTGCCTTTCCAGGTTGCTTGGTTGGCCAAAAAGGGCGCATGCGTTTTTTCCTGAATATATTCAGGAAAAAACGCATGCGCCCTTTTTGGCCAAGGGCATCATTGTCGAGGTTTTGCCGCTTTTCCCGTGCTTTAAAGGCAATTCGAATCTACCTCCTAAAATCTGTTTCCTGCAATTCTGCCTTGCTTTCAAATCCTCTTCGTTGTCTTCCGTCAATATATTTGTGGACGAGAGTTATCATTTATAACTCTGCAGGTTTGTGAATTGCAGTGCCCCTGAGCTCCATTTTTCAACTCGCTTTCTTGGGAGCTGGCCGCAAAAGCGCAGGATTGCTTCAGGCCCTATTCTGGTCCCGGGCGGCAGGCTGAGCCTGTGGTTAATTCTTCTTCCTGATGGGAAAATAGAGCGACCTGTGCCTGTCCCAACACCTAGAGCTAGTGTCTCATTGGTTCCCCCTCTTCCCGTTCATCCTCAGGACAAATTGCAACCTGTACGGAACAGGAGGTTAAAGGTGCTGATTCTCCAAGGAGGGAGATTGCTAGTAAAGCGGCTGGAATGGCGAACCCGAGCACAAGGAGATGAGAAATGAGGTGCGTTTTAGAAACCTTTCCCGATCACACGGTGTACCATCCTCTGGGATTCTCCTGCATGTTTTCGATGTAGGAAGATGCCCTTGAACCTGGAGATTTGGGACCCATGGGATGGGTACCACGCAGTATTACTCTAAAGGGTCTGCGTTTGCTCACCCAACCTCACCAAACCTCTCAGCCCCAAGAGTGTCCACCCTTATGCCTCAATCAGCTGTGGGTCTAGATATGGTCAATCCAGGTGGCATCACAGCCCTTGAACGAATTTTGTAAGAATTTCTCTCTCTTTCACTGTCTTTGTTTCACGGGTTTTTAAAAGTGATTGATTTTTATAAAGGGGTTTAGCTGCTTTTCACTGCTGTGTTTATGCCGCTTTACACCCACTTGACTCACTTACAGAGAGATATCAATACATAGGTTTTAAGATTCTTACTAGTCAGATATATTCTTGGGCGGTGAATAGGGGGTTTTGAGTCCAGATCACTGAGCAAGGAGTAGGTCTTGTCTATTACATATTGGGTTTATGGAACGGTCTCTGAGCTAATTTGAAACCCTTGTTTTATGCATCACCCCACCTCACCTTTCCCGTTAAGCAGCCATAGTGTGTTTTCTTAACGTGTGACTCTGTTCTGTTTTGTAATTCAGTGCAAGGGTAGCGGTTTTTACATTCCCTCTATAAGTGATATCTTATGATAAGTGTCTTTTTCTGTGTGACTTATTTCACTTAGAATCGTCGTACCTAAATCCACTCATCATGCTGCTACTAGCCTTATGACGTTGATTTCATGGCTGAGTGATATTCCATTGTACAAAAGGACCACAACTTCTTTATCCATTTTTCTCTTTCCTGGGATATTTAAGGTGTAACGAAGTGGAGGTTCTTGTCAACAGAGCAGCCCTAAACTTTGGGGTGCCTGTGCCTTGCTGATTTTTAGTTTTCCCAATTTATACGCCCGTGAGTGGAAGTGCCCTATGCTGTCTAAGCTGAGTGTTTTCGATGTTTCAGGACACACCGTACACTTCTGCAGAGTGGCTGTTGGCAATTTACATTACGCCCATCAGCGTAGCAAGGCTCCCGTTTCTCCATGGCCTGTCCTGCATTTCTGGTTTTGACACTTTATTCAGCATGGCCCTTTTGACCGATGGGAAGCGAGACTTCTTTGTAGCGCTGATTTGCCTTTCCAGGTTGCTTGGTTGGCCAAAAAGGGCGTATGCGTTTTTTCCTGAATATATTCAGGAAAAAACGCATACGCCCTTTTTGGCCAAGGGCATCATTGTCGAGGTTTTGCCACTTTTCCCGTGCTTTAAAGGCGATTCGAATCTACCTCCTGAAATCTGTTTCCTGCAATTCTGCCTTGCTTTCAAATCCTCTTTGTTGTCTTCCGTCAATATATTTGTGGACGAGAGTTATCATTTATAACTCTGCAGGTTTGTGAATTGCAGTGCCCCTGAGCTCCATTTTTCAACTCGCTTTCTTGGGAGCTGGCCGCAAAAGCGCAGGATTGCTTCAGGCCCTATTCTGGTCCCGGGCGGCAGGCTGAGGCTGTGGTTAATTCTTCTTCCTGATGGGAAAATAGAGTGACCTGTGCCTGTCCCAACACCTAGAGCTAGTGTCTCATTGGTTCCCCCTCTTCCCGTTCATCCTCAGGACAAATTGCAACCTGTACGGAACAGGAGGTTAAAGGTGCTGATTCTCCAAGGAGGGAGATTGCTAGTAAAGCGGCTGGAATGGCGAACCCGAGCACAAGGAGATGAGAAATGAGGTGCGTTTTAGAAACCTTTCCCGATCACACGGTGTACCATCTTCTGGGATTCTCATGCATGTTTACGATGTAGGAAGATGCCCTTGAACCTGGAGATTTGGGACCCATGGGATGGGTACCACGCAGTATTACTCTAAAGGGTCTGCGTTTGCTCACCCAACCTCACCAAACCTCTCAGCCCCAAGAGTGTCCACCCTTATGCCTCAATCAGCTGTGGGTCTAGATATGGTCAATCCAGGTGGCATCACAGCCCTTGAACGAATTTTGTAAGAATTTCTCTCTCTTTCACTGTCTTTGTTTCACGGGTTTTTAAAAGTGATTGATTTTTATAAAGAGGTTTAGCTGCTTTTCACTGCTGTGTTTATGCCGCTTTACACCCACTTGACTCACTTACAGAGAGATATCAATATATAGGTTTAAGATTCTTACTAGTCAGATATATTCTTGGGCGGTGAATAAGGGGTGTTGAGTCCAGTTCACTGAGCAAGGTGTAGGTCGTGTCTATTACATATTGGGTTAATGGAACGGTATCTGAGCTAATTTGAAACCCTTGTTTTATGCATCACCCGACCTCACCTTTCCCGTTAAGCAGCCATAGTGTGTTTTCTAAACGTGTGACTCTGTTCTGTTTTGTAATTCAGTTCAAGGGTCGCGGTTTTTACATTCCTTCTATAAGTGATATCTTATGATAAGGGTCTTTTTCTGTGTGACTTATTTCACTTAGAATCGTCGTACCTAAATCCCCTCATCATGCTGCTACTAGCCTTATGACGTTGATTTCATGGCTGAGTGATATTCCATTGTACATAAGGACCACAACTTCTTTATCCATTTTTCTCTTTCCTGGGATATTTAAGGTGTAACGAAGTGGAGGTTCTTGTCAACAGAGCAGCCCTAAACTTTGGGGTGCCTGTGCCTTGCTGATTTTTAGTTTTCCCAATTTATACGCCCGTGAGTGGAAGTGCCCTATGCTGTCTAAGCTGAGTGTTTTCGATGTTTCAGGACACACCGTACACTTCTGCAGAGTGGCTGTTGGCAATTTACATTACGCCCATCAGCGTAGCAAGGCTCCCGTTTCTCCATGGCCTGTCCTGCATTTCTGGTTTTGACACTTTATTCAGCATGGCCCTTTTGACCGATGGGAAGCGAGACTTCTTTGTAGCGCTGATTTGCCTTTCCAGGTTGCTTGGTTGGCCAAAAAGGGCGTATGCGTTTTTTCCTGAATATATTCAGGAGAAAACGCATACGCCCTTTTTGGCCAAGGGCATCATTGTCGAGGTTTTGCCACTTTTCCCGTGCTTTAAAGGCGATTCGAATCTACCTCCTGAAATCTGTTTCCTGCAATTCTGCCTTGCTTTCAAATCCTCTTTGTTGTCTTCCGTCAATATATTTGTGGACGAGAGTTATCATTTATAACTCTGCAGGTTTGTGAATTGCAGTGCCCCTGAGCTCCATTTTTCAACTCGTTTTCTTGGGAGCTGGCCGCAAAAGCGCAGGATTGCTTCAGGCCCTATTCTGGTCCCGGGCGGCAGGCTGAGGCTGTGGTTAATTCTTCTTCCTGATGGGAAAATAGAGTGACCTGTGCCTGTCCCAACACCTAGAGCTAGTGTCTCATTGGTTCCCCCTCTTCCCGTTCATCCTCAGGACAAATTGCAACCTGTATGGAACAGGAGGTTAAAGGTGCTGATTCTCCAAGGAGGGAGATTGCTAGTAAAGCGGCTGGAATGGCGAACCCGAGCACAAGGAGATGAGAAACGAGGTGCGTTTTAGAAACCTTTCCCGATCACATGGTGTACCATCTTCAGGGTTTCTCATGCATGTTTTCGATGTAGGAAGATGCCCTTGAACCTGGAGATTTGGGACCCATGGGATGGGTACCACGCAGTATTACTCTAAAGGGTCTGCGTTTGCTCACCCAACCTCACCAAACCTCTCAGCCCCAAGAGTGTCCTCCCTTATGTCTCAATCAGCTGTGGGTCTAGATATGGTCAATCCAGGTGGCATCACAGCCCTTGAACGAATTTTGTAAGAATTTCTCTCTCTTTCACTGTCTTTGTTTCATGGATTTTTAAAAGTTATTGATTTTTATAAAGGGGTTTAGCTGCTTTTCACTGCTGTGTTTATGCCACTTTACACCCACTTGACTCACTTACAGAGACATATCAATACATAGGTTTTAAGATTCTTACTAGTCAGAAATATTCTTGGGCGGTGAATAGGGGGTGTTGAGTCCAGTTCACTGAGCAAGGAGTAGGTCGTGTCTATTACTTATTGGGTTTATGGAACGGTCTCTAAGCTAATTTAAAACCCTTCTTTTATGCATCACCGCACCTCACCTTTCCCGTTAAGCAGCCATAGTGTGTTTTCTAAACGTGTGACTCTGTTCTGTTTTGTAATTCAGTTCAAGGGTAGCGGTTTTTACATTCCCTCTATAAGTGATATCTTATGATAAGTGTCTTTTTCTGTGTGACTTATTTCACTTAGAATCGTCGTACCTAAATCCCCTCATCATGCTGCTACTAGCCTTATGACGTTGATTTCATGTCTGAGTGATATTCCATTGTACATAAGGACCACAACTTCTTGATCCATTTTTCTCTTTCCTGGGATATTTAAGGTGTAACGAAGTGGAGGTTCTTGTCAACAGAGCAGCCCTAAACTTTGGGGTGCCTGTGCCTTGCTGATTTTTAGTTTTCCCAATTTATACGCCCGTGAGTGGAAGTGCCCTATGCTGTCTAAGCTGAGTGTTTTCGATGTTTCAGGACACACCGTACACTTCTGCAGAGTGGCTGTTGGCAATTTACATTACGCCCATCAGCGTAGCAAGGCTCCCGTTTCTCCATGGCCTGTCCTGCATTTCTGGTTTTGACACTTTATTCAGCATGGCCCTTTTGACCGATGGGAAGCGAGACTTCTTTGTAGCGCTGATTTGCCTTTCCAGGTTGCTTGGTTGGCCAAAAAGGGCGTATGCGTTTTTTCCTGAATATATTCAGGAAAAAACGCATACGCCCTTTTTGGCCAAGGGCATCATTGTCGAGGTTTTGCCACTTTTCCCGTGCTTTAAAGGCGATTCGAATCTACCTCCTGAAATCTGTTTCCTGCAATTCTGCCTTGCTTTCAAATCCTCTTTGTTGTCTTCCGTCAATATATTTGTGGACGAGAGTTATCATTTATAACTCTGCAGGTTTGTGAATTGCAGTGCCCCTGAGCTCCATTTTTCAACTCGCTTTCTTGGGAGCTGGCCGCAAAAGCGCAGGATTGCTTCAGGCCCTATTCTGGTCCCGGGCGGCAGGCTGAGGCTGTGGTGAATTCTTCTTCCTGATGGGAAAATAGAGTGACCTGTGCCTGTCCCAACACCTAGAGCTAGTGTCTCATTGGTTCCCCCTCTTCCCGTTCATCCTCAGGACAAATTGCAACCTGTATGGAACAGGAGGTTAAAGGTGCTGATTCTCCAAGGAGGGAGATTGCTAGTAAAGCGGCTGGAATGGCGAACCCGAGCACAAGGAGATGAGAAACGAGGTGCGTTTTAGAAACCTTTCCCGATCACATGGTGTACCATCTTCAGGGTTTCTCATGCATGTTTTCGATGTAGGAAGATGCCCTTGAACCTGGAGATTTGGGACCCATGGGATGGGTACCACGCAGTATTACTCTAAAGGGTCTGCGTTTGCTCACCCAACCTCACCAAACCTCTCAGCCCCACGAGTGTCCTCCCTTATGTCTCAATCAGCTGTGGGTCTAGATATGGTCAATCCAGGTGGCATCACAGCCCTTGAACGAATTTTGTAAGAATTTCTCTCTCTTTCACTGTCTTTGTTTCATGGATTTTTAAAAGTTATTGATTTTTATAAAGGGGTTTAGCTGCTTTTCACTGCTGTGTTTATGCCACTTTACACCCACTTGACTCACTTACAGAGACATATCAATACATAGGTTTTAAGATTCTTACTAGTCAGATATATTCTTGGGCGGTGAATAGGGGGTGTTGAGTCCAGTTCACTGAGCAAGGAGTAGGTCGTGTCTATTACTTATTGGGTTTATGGAACGGTCTCTAAGCTAATTTAAAACCCTTCTTTTATGCATCACCGCACCTCACCTTTCCCGTTAAGCAGCCATAGTGTGTTTTCTAATCGTGTGACTCTGTTCTGTTCTGTAATTCAGTTCAAGGGTAGCGGTTTTTACATTCCCTCTATAAGTGATATCTTATGATAAGTGTCTTTTTCTGTGTGACTTATTTCACTTAGAATCGTCGTACCTAAATCCACTCATCATGCTGCTACTAGCCTTATGACGTTGATTTCATGGCTGAGTGATATTCCATTGTACAAAAGGACCACAACTTCTTTATCCATTTTTCTCTTTCCTGGGATATTTAAGGTGTAACGAAGTGGAGGTTCTTGTCAACAGAGCAGCCCTAAACTTTGGGGTGCCTGTGTCTTGCTGATTTTTAGTTTTCCCAATTTATACGCCCATGAGTGGAAGTGCCCTATGCTCTGTAAGCTGAGTTTTTTCGATGTTTCAGGACACACCGTACACTTCTCCAGAGTGGCTGTTGGCAATTTACATCCCGCCCATCAGCGTAGCAAGGCTCCCGTTTCTCCATGGCCTGTCCTGCATTTCTGGTTTTGACACTTTATTCAGCATGGCCCTTTTGGCCGATGGGAAGCGAGACTTTTTTGTAGCGCTGATTGGCCTTTCCAGGTTGCTTGGTTGGCCAAAAAGGGCGTATGCGTTTTTTCCTGAATATATTTAGGAAAAAACGCATACGCCCTTTTTGGCCAAGGGCATCATTGTCGAGGTTTTGCCGCTTTTCCCGTGCTTTAAAGGCGATTCGAATCTACCTCCTGAAATCTGTTTCCTGCAATTCTGCCTTGCTTTCAAATCCTCTTCGTTGTCTTCCGTCAAAATATTGGTGGACGACAGTTATCATTTACAACTCTGCATGTTTGTGAATTGCAGTGCCCCTGAGCTCCATTTTCCAACTCGCTTTCTTGGGAGCTGGCCGCAAAAGCGCAGGATTGCTTCAGGCCCTATTCTGGTCCCGGGCGGGAGGCTGAGCCTGTGGTTAATTCTTCTTCCTGATGGGAAAATAGAGTGACCTGTGCCTTTCCCAACACCTAGAGCTAGTGTCTCATTGGTTCCCCCTCTTCCTGTTCATCCTCAGGACAAATTGCAACCTGTACGGAACAGGAGGTTAAAGGTGCTGATTCTCCAAGGAGGGAGATTGCTAGTAAAGCGGCTGGAATGGCGAACCCGAGCACAAGGAGATGAGAAATGAGTTGCGTGTTAGAAACCTTTCCCGATCACACGGTGTACCATCTTCTGGGATTCTCATGCATGTTTACGATGTAGGAAGATGCCCTTGAACCTGGAGATTTGGGACCCATGGGATGGGTACCACGCAGTATTACTCTAAAGGGTCTGCGTTTGCTCACCCAACCTCACCAAACCTCTCAGCCCCAAGAGTGTCCACCCTTATGCCTCAATCAGCTGTGGGTCTAGATATGGTCAATCCAGGTGGCATCACAGCCCTTGAACGAATTTTGTAAGAATTTCTCTCTCTTTCACTGTCTTTGTTTCACGGGATTTTAAAAGTGATTGATTTTTATAAAGGGGTTTAGCTGCTTTTCACTGCTGTGTTTATGCCGCTTTACACCCACTTGACTCACTTACAGAGGGATATCAGTACATAGGTTTTAAGATTCTTACTAGTCAGATATATTCTTGGGCGGTGAATAGGGGGTTTTGAGTCCAGATCACTGAGCAAAGAGTAGGTCTTGTCTATTACATATTGGGTTTATGGAACGGTCTCTGAGCTAATTTGAAACCCTTGTTTTATGCATCACCCCACCTCACCTTACCCGTTAATCAGCCATAGTGTGTTTTCTAAACGTGTGACTCTGTTCTGTTTTGTAATTCAGTTCAAGGGTAGCGGTTTTTACATTCCCTCTATAAGTGATATCTTATGATAAGTGTCTTTTTCTGTGTGACTTATTTCACTTAGAATCGTCGTACCTAAATCCACTCATCATGCTGCTACTAGCCTTATGACGTTGATTTCATGGCTGAGTGATATTCCATTGTACATAAGGACCACAACTTCTTTATCCATTTTTCTCTTTCCTGGGATATTTAAGGTGTAACGAAGTGGAGGTTCTTGTCAACAGAACAGCCCTAAACTTTGGGGTGCCTGTGCCTTGCTGATTTTTAGTTTTCCCAATTTATACGCCCGTGAGTGGAAGTGCCCTATGCTCTCTAAGCTGAGTTTTTTCGATGTTTCAGGACACACCGTACACTTCTGCAGAGTGGCTGTTGGCAATTTACATCCCGCCCATCAGCGTAGCAAGGCTCCCGTTTCTCCATGGCCTGTCCTGCATTTCTGGTTTTGACACTTTATTCAGCATGGCCCTTTTGACCGATGGGAAGCGAGACTTCTTTGTAGCGCTGATTTGCCTTTCCAGGTTGCTTGGTTGGCCAAAAAGGGCGTATGCGTTTTTTCCTGAATATATTCAGGAAAAAACGCATACGCCCTTTTTGGCCAAGGGCATCATTGTCGAGGTTTTGCCGCTTTTCCCGTGCTTTAAAGGCGATTCGAATCTTCCTCCTGAAATCTGTTTCCTGCAATTCTGCCTTGCTTTCAAATCCTCTTTGTTGTCTTCCGTCAATATATTTGTGGACGAGAGTTATCATTTATAACTCTGCAGGTTTGTGAATTGCAGTGCCCCTGAGCTCCATTTTTCAACTCGCTTTCTTGGGAGCTGGCCGCAAAAGCGCAGGATTGCTTCAGGCCCTATTCTGGTCCCGGGCGGCAGGCTGAGCCTGTGGTTAATTCTTCTTCCTGATGGGAAAATAGAGTGACCTGTGCCTGTCCCAACACCTAGAGCTAGTGTCTCATTGGTTCCCCCTCTTCCCGTTCATCCTCAGGACAAATTGCAACCTGTACGGAACAGGAGGTTAAAGGTGCTGATTCTCCAAGGAGGGAGAATGCTAGTAAAGCGGCTGGAATGGCGAACCCGAGCACAAGGAGATGAGAAATGAGGTGCGTGTTAGAAACCTTTCCCGATCACACGGTGTACCATCTTCTGGGATTCTCATGCATGTTTTCGATGTAGGAAGATGCCCTTGAACCTGGAGATTTGGGACCCATGGGATGGGTACCACGCAGTATTACTCTAAAGGGTCTGCGTTTGCTCACCCAACCTCACCAAACCTCTCAGCCCCAAGAGTGTCCACCCTTATGCCTCAATCAGCTGTGGGTCTAGATATGGTCAATCCAGGTGGCATCACAGCCCTTGAACGAATTTTGTAAGAATTTCTCTCTCTTTCACTGTCTTTGTTTCACGGGTTTTTAAAAGTAATGGATTTTTATAAAGGGGTTTAGCTGTTTTTTACTGCTGTGTTTATGCCGCTTTGCACCCACTTGACTCACATACAGAGAGATATCAATATATAGGTTTTAAGATTCTTACTAGTCAGATATATTCTTGGGCGGTGAATAGGGGGTTTTGAGTCCAGATCACTGAGCAAGGAGTAGGTCTTGTCTATTACATATTGGGTTTATGGAACGGTCTCTGAGCTAATTTGAAACCCTTGTTTTATGCATCACCCCACCTCACCTTTCCCGTTAAGCAGCCATAGTGTGTTTTCTAAACGTGTGACTCTGTTCTGTTTTGTAATTCAGTTCAAGGGTAGCGGTTTTACATTCCCTCTATAAGTGATATCTTATGATAAGTGTCGTTTTCTGTGTGGCTTATTTCACTTAGAATCGTCGTACCTAAATCCACTCATCATGCTGCTACTAGCCTTATGACGTTGATTTCATGGCTGAGTGATATTCCATTGTACATAAGGACCACAACTTCTTTATCCATTTTTCTCTTTCCTGGGATATTTAAGGTGTAACGAAGTGGAGGTTCTTGTCAACAGAGCAGCCCTAAACTTTGGGGTGCCTGTGCCTTGCTGATTTTTAGTTTTCCCAATTTATACGCCCGTGAGTGGAAGTGCCCTATGCTGTCTAAGCTGAGTGTTTTCGATGTTTCAGGACACACCGTACACTTCTGCAGAGTGGCTGTTTGCAATTTACATCCCGCCCATCAGCGTAGCAAGGCTCCCGTTTCTCCATGGCCTGTCCTGCATTTCTGGTTTTGACACTTTTTTCAGCATGGCCCTTTTGACCGATGGGAAGCGAGACTTCTTTGTAGCGCTGATTTGCCTTTCCAGGTTGCTTGGTTGGCCAAAAAGGGCGTATGCGTTTTTTCCTGAATATATTCAGGAAAAAACGCATGCGCCCTTTTTGGCCAAGGGCATCATTGTCGAGGTTTTGCCGCTTTTCCCGTGCTTTAAAGGCAATTCGAATCTACCTCCTAAAATCTGTTTCCTGCAATTCTGCCTTGCTTTCAAATCCTCTTCGTTGTCTTCCGTCAATATATTTGTGGACGAGAGTTATCATTTATAACTCTGCAGGTTTGTGAATTGCAGTGCCCCTGAGCTCCATTTTTCAACTCGCTTTCTTGGGAGCTGGCCGCAAAAGCGCAGGATTGCTTCAGGCCCTATTCTGGTCCCGGGCGGCAGGCTGAGCCTGTGGTTAATTCTTCTTCCTGATGGGAAAATAGAGCGACCTGTGCCTGTCCCAACACCTAGAGCTAGTGTCTCATTGGTTCCCCCTCTTCCCGTTCATCCTCAGGACAAATTGCAACCTGTACGGAACAGGAGGTTAAAGGTGCTGATTCTCCAAGGAGGGAGATTGCTAGTAAAGCGGCTGGAATGGCGAACCCGAGCACAAGGAGATGAGAAATGAGGTGCGTTTTAGAAACCTTTCCCGATCACACGGTGTACCATCCTCTGGGATTCTCCTGCATGTTTTCGATGTAGGAAGATGCCCTTGAACCTGGAGATTTGGGACCCATGGGATGGGTACCACGCAGTATTACTCTAAAGGGTCTGCGTTTGCTCACCCAACCTCACCAAACCTCTCAGCCCCAAGAGTGTCCACCCTTATGCCTCAATCAGCTGTGGGTCTAGATATGGTCAATCCAGGTGGCATCACAGCCCTTGAACGAATTTTGTAAGAATTTCTCTCTCTTTCACTGTCTTTGTTTCACGGGTTTTTAAAAGTGATTGATTTTTATAAAGGGGTTTAGCTGCTTTTCACTGCTGTGTTTATGCCGCTTTACACCCACTTGACTCACTTACAGAGAGATATCAATACATAGGTTTTAAGATTCTTACTAGTCAGATATATTCTTGGGCGGTGAATAGGGGGTTTTGAGTCCAGATCACTGAGCAAGGAGTAGGTCTTGTCTATTACATATTGGGTTTATGGAACGGTCTCTGAGCTAATTTGAAACCCTTGTTTTATGCATCACCCCACCTCACCTTTCCCGTTAAGCAGCCATAGTGTGTTTTCTAAACGTGTGACTCTGTTCTGTTTTGTAATTCAGTGCAAGGGTAGCGGTTTTTACATTCCCTCTATAAGTGATATCTTATGATAAGTGTCTTTTTCTGTGTGACTTATTTCACTTAGAATCGTCGTACCTAAATCCACTCATCATGCTGCTACTAGCCTTATGACGTTGATTTCATGGCTGAGTGATATTCCATTGTACAAAAGGACCACAACTTCTTTATCCATTTTTCTCTTTCCTGGGATATTTAAGGTGTAACGAAGTGGAGGTTCTTGTCAACAGAGCAGCCCTAAACTTTGGGGTGCCTGTGCCTTGCTGATTTTTAGTTTTCCCAATTTATACGCCCGTGAGTGGAAGTGCCCTATGCTGTCTAAGCTGAGTGTTTTCGATGTTTCAGGACACACCGTACACTTCTGCAGAGTGGCTGTTGGCAATTTACATTACGCCCATCAGCGTAGCAAGGCTCCCGTTTCTCCATGGCCTGTCCTGCATTTCTGGTTTTGACACTTTATTCAGCATGGCCCTTTTGACCGATGGGAAGCGAGACTTCTTTGTAGCGCTGATTTGCCTTTCCAGGTTGCTTGGTTGGCCAAAAAGGGCGTATGCGTTTTTTCCTGAATATATTCAGGAAAAAACGCATACGCCCTTTTTGGCCAAGGGCATCATTGTCGAGGTTTTGCCACTTTTCCCGTGCTTTAAAGGCGATTCGAATCTACCTCCTGAAATCTGTTTCCTGCAATTCTGCCTTGCTTTCAAATCCTCTTTGTTGTCTTCCGTCAATATATTTGTGGACGAGAGTTATCATTTATAACTCTGCAGGTTTGTGAATTGCAGTGCCCCTGAGCTCCATTTTTCAACTCGCTTTCTTGGGAGCTGGCCGCAAAAGCGCAGGATTGCTTCAGGCCCTATTCTGGTCCCGGGCGGCAGGCTGAGGCTGTGGTTAATTCTTCTTCCTGATGGGAAAATAGAGTGACCTGTGCCTGTCCCAACACCTAGAGCTAGTGTCTCATTGGTTCCCCCTCTTCCCGTTCATCCTCAGGACAAATTGCAACCTGTACGGAACAGGAGGTTAAAGGTGCTGATTCTCCAAGGAGGGAGATTGCTAGTAAAGCGGCTGGAATGGCGAACCCGAGCACAAGGAGATGAGAAATGAGGTGCGTTTTAGAAACCTTTCCCGATCACACGGTGTACCATCTTCTGGGATTCTCATGCATGTTTACGATGTAGGAAGATGCCCTTGAACCTGGAGATTTGGGACCCATGGGATGGGTACCACGCAGTATTACTCTAAAGGGTCTGCGTTTGCTCACCCAACCTCACCAAACCTCTCAGCCCCAAGAGTGTCCACCCTTATGCCTCAATCAGCTGTGGGTCTAGATATGGTCAATCCAGGTGGCATCACAGCCCTTGAACGAATTTTGTAAGAATTTCTCTCTCTTTCACTGTCTTTGTTTCACGGGTTTTTAAAAGTGATTGATTTTTATAAAGAGGTTTAGCTGCTTTTCACTGCTGTGTTTATGCCGCTTTACACCCACTTGACTCACTTACAGAGAGATATCAATATATAGGTTTAAGATTCTTACTAGTCAGATATATTCTTGGGCGGTGAATAAGGGGTGTTGAGTCCAGTTCACTGAGCAAGGTGTAGGTCGTGTCTATTACATATTGGGTTAATGGAACGGTATCTGAGCTAATTTGAAACCCTTGTTTTATGCATCACCCGACCTCACCTTTCCCGTTAAGCAGCCATAGTGTGTTTTCTAAACGTGTGACTCTGTTCTGTTTTGTAATTCAGTTCAAGGGTCGCGGTTTTTACATTCCTTCTATAAGTGATATCTTATGATAAGGGTCTTTTTCTGTGTGACTTATTTCACTTAGAATCGTCGTACCTAAATCCACTCATCATGCTGCTACTAGCCTTATGACGTTGATTTCATGGCTGAGTGATATTCCATTGTACATAAGGACCACAACTTCTTTATCCATTTTTCTCTTTCCTGGGATATTTAAGGTGTAACGAAGTGGAGGTTCTTGTCAACAGAGCAGCCCTAAACTTTGGGGTGCCTGTGCCTTGCTGATTTTTAGTTTTCCCAATTTATACGCCCGTGAGTGGAAGTGCCCTATGCTGTCTAAGCTGAGTGTTTTCGATGTTTCAGGACACACCGTACACTTCTGCAGAGTGGCTGTTGGCAATTTACATCCCGCCCATCAGCGTAGCAAGGCTCCCGTTTCTCCATGGCCTGTCCTGCATTTCTGGTTTTGACACTTTATTCAGCATGGCCCTTTTGACCGATGGGAAGCGAGACTTCTTTGTAGCGCTGATTTGCCTTTCCAGGTTGCTTGGTTGGCCAAAAAGGGCGTATGCGTTTTTTCCTGAATATATTCAGGAAAAAACGCATACGCCCTTTTTGGCCAAGGGCATCATTGTCGAGGTTTTGCCGCTTTTCCCGTGCTTTAAAGGCGATTCGAATCTTCCTCCTGAAATCTGTTTCCTGCAATTCTGCCTTGCTTTCAAATCCTCTTTGTTGTCTTCCGTCAATATATTTGTGGACGAGAGTTATCATTTATAACTCTGCAGGTTTGTGAATTGCAGTGCCCCTGAGCTCCATTTTTCAACTCGCTTTCTTGGGAGCTGGCCGCAAAAGCGCAGGATTGCTTCAGGCCCTATTCTGGTCCCGGGCGGCAGGCTGAGGCTGTGGTTAATTCTTCTTCCTGATGGGAAAATAGAGTGACCTGTGCCTGTCCCAACACCTAGAGCTAGTGTCTCATTGGTTCCCCCTCTTCCCGTTCATCCTCAGGACAAATTGCAACCTGTACGGAACAGGAGGTTAAAGGTGCTGATTCTCCAAGGAGGGAGATTGCTAGTAAAGCGGCTGGAATGGCGAACCCGAGCACAAGGAGATGAGAAATGAGGTGCGTGTTAGAAACCTTTCCCGATCACACGGTGTACCATCTTCTGGGATTCTCATGCATGTTTTCGATGTAGGAAGATGCCCTTGAACCTGGAGATTTGGGACCCATGGGATGGGTACCACGCAGTATTACTCTAAAGGGTCTGCGTTTGCTCACCCAACCTCACCAAACCTCTCAGCCCCAAGAGTGTCCACCCTTATGCCTCAATCAGCTGTGGGTCTAGATATGGTCAATCCAGGTGGCATCACAGCCCTTGAACGAATTTTGTAAGAATTTCTCTCTCTTTCACTGTCTTTGTTTCACGGGTTTTTAAAAGTAATTGATTTTTATAAAGGGGTTTAGCTGTTTTTTACTGCTGTGTTTATGCCGCTTTACACCCACTTGACTCACATACAGAGAGATATCAATACATAGGTTTTAAGATTCTTACTAGTCAGATATATTCTTGGGCGGTGAATAGGGGGTTTTGAGTCCAGATCACTGAGCAAGGAGTAGGTCTTGTCTATTACATATTGGGTTTATGGAACGGTCTCTGAGCTAATTTGAAACCCTTGTTTTATGCATCACCCCACCTCACCTTTCCCGTTAAGCAGCCATAGTGTGTTTTCTAAACGTGTGACTCTGTTCTGTTTTGTAATTCAGTTCAAGGGTAGCGGTTTTACATTCCCTCTATAAGTGATATTTTATGATAAGTGTCGTTTTCTGTGTGGCTTATTTCTCTAAGAATCGTCGTACCTAAATCCACTCATCATGCTGCTACTAGCCTTATGACGTTGATTTCATGGCTGAGTGATATTCCATTGTACAAAAGGACCACAACTTCTTTATCCATTTTTCTCTTTCGTGGGATATTTAAGGTGTAACGAAGTGGAGGTTCTTGTCAACAGAGCAGCCCTAAACTTTGGGGTGCCTGTGTCTTGCTGATTTTTAGTTTTCCCAATTTATACGCCCATGAGTGGAAGTGCCCTATGCTGTCTAAGCTGAGTTTTTTCGATGTTTCAGGACACACCGTACACTTCTCCAGAGTGGCTGTTGGCATTTTACATCCCGCCCATCAGCGTAGCAAGGCTCCCGTTTCTCCATGGCCTGTCCTGCATTTCTGGTTTTGACACTTTATTCAGCATGGCCCTTTTGACCGATGGGAAGCGAGACTTTTTTGTAGCGCTGATTGGCCTTTCCAGGTTGCTTGGTTGGCCAAAAAGGGCGTATGCGTTTTTTCCTGAATATATTCAGGAAAAAACGCATACGCCCTTTTTGGCCAAGGGCATCATTGTCGAGGTTTTGCCGCTTTTCCCGTGCTTTAAAGGCGATTCGAATCTACCTCCTGAAATCTGTTTCCTGCAATTCTGCCTTGCTTTCAAATCCTCTTCGTTGTCTTCCGTCAAAATATTGGTGGACGACAGTTATCATTTACAACTCTGCATGTTTGTGAATTGCAGTGCCCCTGAGCTCCATTTTCCAACTCGCTTTCTTGGGAGCTGGCCGCAAAAGCGCAGGATTGCCTCAGGCCCTATTCTGGTCCTGGGTGGGAGGCTGAGCCTGTGGTTAATTCTTCTTCCTGATGGGAAAATAGAGTGACCTGTGCCTTTCCCAACACCTAGAGCTAGTGTCTCATTGGTTCCCCCTCTTCCTGTTCATCCTCAGGACAAATTGCAACCTGTACGGAACAGGAGGTTAAAGGTGCTGATTCTCCAAGGAGGGAGATTGCTAGTAAAGCGGCTGGAATGGCGAACCCGAGCACAAGGAGATGAGAAATGAGGTGCGTGTTAGAAACCTTTCCCGATCACACGGTGTACCATCTTCTGGGATTCTCATGCATGTTTACGATGTAGGAAGATGCCCTTGAACCTGGAGATTTGGGACCCATGGGATGGGTACCACGCAGTATTACTCTAAAGGGTCTGCGTTTGCTCACCCAACCTCACCAAACCTCTCAGCCCCAAGAGTGTCCACCCTTATGCCTCAATCAGCTGTGGGTCTAGATATGGTCAATCCAGGTGGCATCACAGCCCTTGAACGAATTTTGTAAGAATTTCTCTCTCTTTCACTGTCTTTGTTTCACGGGTTTTTAAAAGTAATTGATTTTTATAAAGGGGTTTAGCTGTTTTTTACTGCTGTGTTTATGCCGCTTTTAACCCACTTGACTCACATACAGACAGATATCAATACATAGGTTTTAAGATTCTTACTAGTCAGATATATTCTTGGGCGGTGAATAGGGGGTTTTGAGTCCAGATCACTGAGCAAGGAGTAGGTCTTGTCTATTACATATTGGGTTTATGGAACGGTCTCTGAGCTAATTTGAAATCCTTGTTTTATGCATCACCCCACCTCACCTTTCCCGTTAAGCAGCCATAGTGTGTTTTCTAAACCTGTGACTCTGTTCTGTTTTGTAATTCAGTTCAAGGGTAGCGGTTTTTACATTCCCTCTATAAGTGATATCTTATGATAAGTGTCTTTTTCTGTGTGACTTATTTCACTTAGAATCGTCGTACCTAAATCCACTCATCATGCTGCTACTAGCCTTATGACGTTGATTTCATGGCTGAGTGATATTCCATTGTACAAAAGGACCACAACTTCTTTATCCATTTTTCTCTTTCCTGGGATATTTAAGGTGTATCGAAGTGGAGGTTCTTGTCAACAGAGCAGCCCTAAACTTTGGGGTGCCTGTGCCTTGATGATTTTTAGTTTTCCCAATTTATACGCCCGTGAGTGGAAGTGCCCTATGCTGTCTAAGCTGAGTGTTTTCGATGTTTCAGGACACACCGTACACTTCTGCAGAGTGGCTGTTGGCAATTTACATCCCGCCCATCAGCGTAGCAAGGCTCCCGTTTCTCCATGGCCTGTCCTGCATTTCTGGTTTTGACACTTTATTCAGCATGGCCCTTTTGACCGATGGGAAGCGAGACTTCTTTGTAGCGCTGATTTGCCTTTCCAGGTTGCTTGGTTGCCCAAAAGGGGCGTATGCGTTTTTTCCTGAATATATTCAGGAAAAAACGCATACGCCCTTTTTGGCCAAGGGCATCATTGTCGAGGTTTTGCCGCTTTTCCCGTGCTTTAAAGGCGATTCGAATCTACCTCCTGAAATCTGTTTCCTGCAATTCTGCCTTGCTTTCAAATCCTCTTCGTTGTCTTCCTTCAAAATATTGGTGGACGACAGTTATCATTTACAACTCTGCATGTTTGTGAATTGCAGTGCCCCTGAGCTCCATTTTCCAACTCGCTTTCTTGGGAGCTGGCCGCAAAAGCGCAGGATTGCCTCAGGCCCTATTCTGGTCCTGGGCGGGAGGCTGAGCCTGTGGTTAATTCTTCTTCCTGATGGGAAAATAGAGTGACCTGTGCCTTTCCCAACACCTAGAGCTAGTGTCTCATTGGTTCCCCCTCTTCCTGTTCATCCTCAGGACAAATTGCAACCTGTACGGAACAGGAGGTTAAAGGTGCTGATTCTCCAAGGAGGGAGATTGCTAGTAAAGCGGCTGGAATGGCGAACCCGAGCACAAGGAGATGAGAAATGAGGTGCGTGTTAGAAACCTTTCCCGATCACACGGTGTACCATCTTCTGGGATTCTCATGCATGTTTACGATGTAGGAAGATGCCCTTGAACCTGGAGATTTGGGACCCATGGGATGGGTACCACGCAGTATTACTCTAAAGGGTCTGCGTTTGCTCACCCAACCTCACCAAACCTCTCAGCCCCAAGAGTGTCCACCCTTATGCCTCAATCAGCTGTGGGTCTAGATATGGTCAATCCAGGTGGCATCACAGCCCTTGAACGAATTTTGTAAGAATTTCTCTCTCTTTCACTGTCTTTGTTTCACGGGTTTTTAAAAGTAATTGATTTTTATAAAGGGGTTTAGCTGTTTTTTACTGCTGTGTTTATGCCGCTTTTAACCCACTTGACTCACATACAGACAGATATCAATACATAGGTTTTAAGATTCTTACTAGTCAGATATATTCTTGGGCGGTGAATAGGGGGTTTTGAGTCCAGATCACTGAGCAAGGAGTAGGTCTTGTCTATTACATATTGGGTTTATGGAACGGTCTCTGAGCTAATTTGAAATCCTTGTTTTATGCATCACCCCACCTCACCTTTCCCGTTAAGCAGCCATAGTGTGTTTTCTAAACCTGTGACTCTGTTCTGTTTTGTAATTCAGTTCAAGGGTAGCGGTTTTTACATTCCCTCTATAAGTGATATCTTATGATAAGTGTCTTTTTCTGTGTGACTTATTTCACTTAGAATCGTCGTACCTAAATCCACTCATCATGCTGCTACTAGCCTTATGACGTTGATTTCATGGCTGAGTGATATTCCATTGTACAAAAGGACCACAACTTCTTTATCCATTTTTCTCTTTCCTGGGATATTTAAGGTGTATCGAAGTGGAGGTTCTTGTCAACAGAGCAGCCCTAAACTTTGGGGTGCCTGTGCCTTGATGATTTTTAGTTTTCCCAATTTATACGCCCGTGAGTGGAAGTGCCCTATGCTGTCTAAGCTGAGTGTTTTCGATGTTTCAGGACACACCGTACACTTCTGCAGAGTGGCTGTTGGCAATTTACATCCCGCCCATCAGCGTAGCAAGGCTCCCGTTTCTCCATGGCCTGTCCTGCATTTCTGGTTTTGACACTTTATTCAGCATGGCCCTTTTGACCGATGGGAAGCGAGACTTCTTTGTAGCGCTGATTTGCCTTTCCAGGTTGCTTGGTTGCCCAAAAGGGGCGTATGCGTTTTTTCCTGAATATATTCAGGAAAAAACGCATACGCCCTTTTTGGCCAAGGGCATCATTGTCGAGGTTTTGCCGCTTTTCCCGTGCTTTAAAGGCGATTCGAATCTACCTCCTGAAATCTGTTTCCTGCAATTCTGCCTTGCTTTCAAATCCTCTTCGTTGTCTTCCGTCAATATATTTGTGGACGAGAGTTATCATTTATAACTCTGCAGGTTTGTGAATTGCAGTGCCCCTGAGCTCCATTTTTCAACTCGCTTTCTTGGGAGCTGGCCGCAAAAGCGCAGGATTGCTTCAGGCCCTATTCTGGTCCCGGGCGGCAGGCTGAGGCTGTGGTTAATTCTTCTTCCTGATGGGAAAATAGAGTGACCTGTGCCTGTCCCAACACCTAGAGCTAGTGTCTCATTGGTTCCCCCTCTTCCCGTTCATCCTCAGGACAAATTGCAACCTGTACGGAACAGGAGGTTAAAGGTGCTGATTCTCCAAGGAGGGAGATTGCTAGTAAAGCGGCTGGAATGGCGAACCCGAGCACAAGGAGATGAGAAATGAGGTGCGTGTTAGAAACCTTTCCCGATCACACGGTGTACCATCTTCTGGGATTCTCATGCATGTTTTCGATGTAGGAAGATGCCCTTGAACCTGGAGATTTGGGACCCATGGGATGGGTACCACGCAGTATTACTCTAAAGGGTCTGCGTTTGCTCACCCAACCTCACCAAACCTCTCAGCCCCAAGAGTGTCCACCCTTATGCCTCAATCAGCTGTGGGTCTAGATATGGTCAATCCAGGTGGCATCACAGCCCTTGAACGAATTTTGTAAGAATTTCTCTCTCTTTCACTGTCTTTGTTTCACGGGTTTTTAAAAGTAATTGATTTTTATAAAGGGGTTTAGCTGTTTTATACTGCTGTGTTTATGCCGCTTTACACCCACTTGACTCACATACAGAGAGATATCAATACATAGGTTTTAAGATTCTTACTAGTCAGATATATTCTTGGGCGGTGAATAGGGGGTTTTGAGTCCAGATCACTGAGCAAGGAGTAGGTCTTGTCTATTACATATTGGGTTTATGGAACGGTCTCTGAGCTAATTTGAAACCCTTGTTTTATGCATCACCCCACCTCACCTTTCCCGTTAAGCAGCCATAGTGTGTTTTCTAAACGTGTGACTCTGTTCTGTTTTGTAATTCAGTTCAAGGGTAGCGGTTTTTACATTCCCTCTATAAGTGATATCTTATGATAAGTGTCTTTTTCTGTGTGACTTATTTCACTTAGAATCGTCGTACCTAAATCCACTCATCATGCTGCTACTAGCCTTATGACGTTGATTTCATGGCTGAGTGATATTCCATTGTACATAAGGACCACAACTTCTTTATCCATTTTTCTCTTTCCTGGGATATTTAAGGTGTAACGAAGTGGAGGTTCTTGTCAACAGAGCAGCCCTAAACTTTGGGGTGCCTGTGTCTTGCTGATTTTTAGTTTTCCCAATTTATACGCCCATGAGTGGAAGTGCCCTATGCTCTCTAAGCTGAGTTTTTTCGATGTTTCAGGACACACCGTACACTTCTGCAGAGTGGCTGTTGGCAATTTACATCCCGCCCATCAGCGTAGCAAGGCTCCCGTTTCTCCATGGCCTGTCCTGCATTTCTGGTTTTGACACTTTATTCAGCATGGCCCTTTTGACCGATGGGAAGCGAGACTTTTTTGTAGCGCTGATTGGCTTTCCAGGTTGCTTGGTTGGCCAAAAAGGGCGTATGCGTTTTTTCCTGAATATATTCAGGAAAAAACGCATACGCACTTTTTGGCCAAGGGCATCATTGTCGAGGTTTTGCCGCTTTTCCCGTGCTTTAAAGGCGATTCGAATCTACCTCCTGAAATCTGTTTCCTGCAATTCTGCCTTGCTTTCAAATCCTCTTCGTTGTCTTCCGTCAAAATATTGGTGGACGACAGTTATCATTTACAACTCTGCATGTTTGTGAATTGCAGTGCCCCTGAGCTCCATTTTCCAACTCGCTTTCTTGGGAGCTGGCCGCAAAAGCGCAGGATTGCCTCAGGCCCTATTCTGGTCCTGGGCGGGAGGCTGAGCCTGTGGTTAATTCTTCTTCCTGATGGGAAAATAGAGTGACCTGTGCCTTTCCCAACACCTAGAGCTAGTGTCTCATTGGTTCCCCCTCTTCCTGTTCATCCTCAGGACAAATTGCAACCTGTACGGAACAGGAGGTTAAAGGTGCTGATTCTCCAAGGAGGGAGATTGCTAGTAAAGCGGCTGGAATGGCGAACCCGAGCACAAGGAGATGAGAAATGAGGTGCGTGTTAGAAACCTTTCCCGATCACACGGTGTACCATCTTCTGGGATTCTCATGCATGTTTACGATGTAGGAAGATGCCCTTGAACCTGGAGATTTGGGACCCATGGGATGGGTACCACGCAGTATTACTATAAAGGGTCTGCGTTTGCTCACCCAACCTCACCAAACCTCTCAGCCCCAAGAGTGTCCACCCTTATGCCTCAATCAGCTGTGGGTCTAGATATGGTCAATCCAGGTGGCATCACAGCCCTTGAACGAATTTTGTAAGAATTTCTCTCTCTTTCACTGTCTTTGTTTCACGGGTTTTTAAAAGTAATTGATTTTTATAAAGGTGTTTAGCTGTTTTTTACTGCTGTGTTTATGCCGCTTTACACCCACTTGACTCACATACAGACAGATATCAATACATAGGTTTTAAGATTCTTACTAGTCAGATATATTCTTGGGCGGTGAATAAGGGGTTTTGAGTCCAGATCACTGAGCAAGGAGTAGGTCTTGTCTATTACATATTGGGTTTATGGAACGGTCTCTGAGCTAATTTGAAATCCTTGTTTTATGCATCACCCCACCTCACCTTTCCCGTTAAGCAGCCATAGTGTGTTTTCTAAACGTGTGACTCTGTTCTGTTTTGTAATTCAGTTCAAGGGTAGCGGTTTTTACATTCCCTCTATAAGTGATATCTTATGATAAGTGTCTTTTTCTGTGTGACTTATTTCACTTAGAATCGTCGTACCTAAATCCACTCATCATGCTGCTACTAGCCTTATGACGTTGATTTCATGGCTGAGTGATATTCCATTGTACAAAAGGACCACAACTTCTTTATCCATTTTTCTCTTTCCTGGGATATTTAAGGTGTATCGAAGTGGAGGTTCTTGTCAACAGAGCAGCCCTAAACTTTGGGGTGCCTGTGCCTTGATGATTTTTAGTTTTCCCAATTTATACGCCCGTGAGTGGAAGTGCCCTATGCTGTCTAAGCTGAGTGTTTTCGATGTTTCAGGACACACCGTACACTTCTGCAGAGTGGCTGTTGGCAATTTACATCCCGCCCATCAGCGTAGCAAGGCTCCCGTTTCTCCATGGCCTGTCCTGCATTTCTGGTTTTGACACTTTATTCAGCATGGCCCTTTTGACCGATGGGAAGCGAGACTTCTTTGTAGCGCTGATTTGCCTTTCCAGGTTGCTTGGTTGCCCAAAAGGGGCGTATGCGTTTTTTCCTGAATATATTCAGGAAAAAACGCATACGCCCTTTTTGGCCAAGGGCATCATTGTCGAGGTTTTGCCGCTTTTCCCGTGCTTTAAAGGCGATTCGAATCTACCTCCTGAAATCTGTTTCCTGCAATTCTGCCTTGCTTTCAAATCCTCTTCGTTGTCTTCCGTCAATATATTTGTGGACGAGAGTTATCATTTATAACTCTGCAGGTTTGTGAATTGCAGTGCCCCTGAGCTCCATTTTTCAACTCGCTTTCTTGGGAGCTGGCCGCAAAAGCGCAGGATTGCTTCAGGCCCTATTCTGGTCCCGGGCGGCAGGCTGAGGCTGTGGTTAATTCTTCTTCCTGATGGGAAAATAGAGTGACCTGTGCCTGTCCCAACACCTAGAGCTAGTGTCTCATTGGTTCCCCCTCTTCCCGTTCATCCTCAGGACAAATTGCAACCTGTACGGAACAGGAGGTTAAAGGTGCTGATTCTCCAAGGAGGGAGATTGCTAGTAAAGCGGCTGGAATGGCGAACCCGAGCACAAGGAGATGAGAAATGAGGTGCGTGTTAGAAACCTTTCCCGATCACACGGTGTACCATCTTCTGGGATTCTCATGCATGTTTTCGATGTAGGAAGATGCCCTTGAACCTGGAGATTTGGGACCCATGGGATGGGTACCACGCAGTATTACTCTAAAGGGTCTGCGTTTGCTCACCCAACCTCACCAAACCTCTCAGCCCCAAGAGTGTCCACCCTTATGCCTCAATCAGCTGTGGGTCTAGATATGGTCAATCCAGGTGGCATCACAGCCCTTGAACGAATTTTGTAAGAATTTCTCTCTCTTTCACTGTCTTTGTTTCACGGGTTTTTAAAAGTAATTGATTTTTATAAAGGGGTTTAGCTGTTTTATACTGCTGTGTTTATGCCGCTTTACACCCACTTGACTCACATACAGAGAGATATCAATACATAGGTTTTAAGATTCTTACTAGTCAGATATATTCTTGGGCGGTGAATAGGGGGTTTTGAGTCCAGATCACTGAGCAAGGAGTAGGTCTTGTCTATTACATATTGGGTTTATGGAACGGTCTCTGAGCTAATTTGAAACCCTTGTTTTATGCATCACCCCACCTCACCTTTCCCGTTAAGCAGCCATAGTGTGTTTTCTAAACGTGTGACTCTGTTCTGTTTTGTAATTCAGTTCAAGGGTAGCGGTTTTTACATTCCCTCTATAAGTGATATCTTATGATAAGTGTCTTTTTCTGTGTGACTTATTTCACTTAGAATCGTCGTACCTAAATCCACTCATCATGCTGCTACTAGCCTTATGACGTTGATTTCATGGCTGAGTGATATTCCATTGTACATAAGGACCACAACTTCTTTATCCATTTTTCTCTTTCCTGGGATATTTAAGGTGTAACGAAGTGGAGGTTCTTGTCAACAGAGCAGCCCTAAACTTTGGGGTGCCTGTGTCTTGCTGATTTTTAGTTTTCCCAATTTATACGCCCATGAGTGGAAGTGCCCTATGCTCTCTAAGCTGAGTTTTTTCGATGTTTCAGGACACACCGTACACTTCTGCAGAGTGGCTGTTGGCAATTTACATCCCGCCCATCAGCGTAGCAAGGCTCCCGTTTCTCCATGGCCTGTCCTGCATTTCTGGTTTTGACACTTTATTCAGCATGGCCCTTTTGACCGATGGGAAGCGAGACTTTTTTGTAGCGCTGATTGGCTTTCCAGGTTGCTTGGTTGGCCAAAAAGGGCGTATGCGTTTTTTCCTGAATATATTCAGGAAAAAACGCATACGCCCTTTTTGGCCAAGGGCATCATTGTCGAGGTTTTGCCGCTTTTCCCGTGCTTTAAAGGCGATTCGAATCTACCTCCTGAAATCTGTTTCCTGCAATTCTGCCTTGCTTTCAAATCCTCTTCGTTGTCTTCCGTCAAAATATTGGTGGACGACAGTTATCATTTACAACTCTGCATGTTTGTGAATTGCAGTGCCCCTGAGCTCCATTTTCCAACTCGCTTTCTTGGGAGCTGGCCGCAAAAGCGCAGGATTGCCTCAGGCCCTATTCTGGTCCTGGGCGGGAGGCTGAGCCTGTGGTTAATTCTTCTTCCTGATGGGAAAATAGAGTGACCTGTGCCTTTCCCAACACCTAGAGCTAGTGTCTCATTGGTTCCCCCTCTTCCTGTTCATCCTCAGGACAAATTGCAACCTGTACGGAACAGGAGGTTAAAGGTGCTGATTCTCCAAGGAGGGAGATTGCTAGTAAAGCGGCTGGAATGGCGAACCCGAGCACAAGGAGATGAGAAATGAGGTGCGTGTTAGAAACCTTTCCCGATCACACGGTGTACCATCTTCTGGGATTCTCATGCATGTTTACGATGTAGGAAGATGCCCTTGAACCTGGAGATTTGGGACCCATGGGATGGGTACCACGCAGTATTACTATAAAGGGTCTGCGTTTGCTCACCCAACCTCACCAAACCTCTCAGCCCCAAGAGTGTCCACCCTTATGCCTCAATCAGCTGTGGGTCTAGATATGGTCAATCCAGGTGGCATCACAGCCCTTGAACGAATTTTGTAAGAATTTCTCTCTCTTTCACTGTCTTTGTTTCATGGATTTTTAAAAGTTATTGATTTTTATAAAGGGGTTTAGCTGCTTTTCACTGCTGTGTTTATGCCACTTTACACCCACTTGACTCACTTACAGAGACATATCAATACATAGGTTTTAAGATTCTTACTAGTCAGAAATATTCTTGGGCGGTGAATAGGGGGTGTTGAGTCCAGTTCACTGAGCAAGGAGTAGGTCGTGTCTATTACTTATTGGGTTTATGGAACGGTCTCTAAGCTAATTTAAAACCCTTCTTTTATGCATCACCGCACCTCACCTTTCCCGTTAAGCAGCCATAGTGTGTTTTCTAAACGTGTGACTCTGTTCTGTTTTGTAATTCAGTTCAAGGGTAGCGGTTTTTACATTCCCTCTATAAGTGATATCTTATGATAAGTGTCTTTTTCTGTGTGACTTATTTCACTTAGAATCGTCGTACCTAAATCCCCTCATCATGCTGCTACTAGCCTTATGACGTTGATTTCATGTCTGAGTGATATTCCATTGTACATAAGGACCACAACTTCTTGATCCATTTTTCTCTTTCCTGGGATATTTAAGGTGTAACGAAGTGGAGGTTCTTGTCAACAGAGCAGCCCTAAACTTTGGGGTGCCTTTGCCTTGCTGATTTTTAGTTTTCCCAATTTATACGCCCGTGAGTGGAAGTGCCCTATGCTGTCTAAGCTGAGTGTTTTCGATGTTTCAGGACACACCGTACACTTCTGCAGAGTGGCTGTTGGCAATTTACATTACGCCCATCAGCGTAGCAAGGCTCCCGTTTCTCCATGGCCTGTCCTGCATTTCTGGTTTTGACACTTTATTCAGCATGGCCCTTTTGACCGATGGGAAGCGAGACTTCTTTGTAGCGCTGATTTGCCTTTCCAGGTTGCTTGGTTGGCCAAAAAGGGCGTATGCGTTTTTTCCTGAATATATTCAGGAAAAAACGCATACGCCCTTTTTGGCCAAGGGCATCATTGTCGAGGTTTTGCCACTTTTCCCGTGCTTTAAAGGCGATTCGAATCTACCTCCTGAAATCTGTTTCCTGCAATTCTGCCTTGCTTTCAAATCCTCTTTGTTGTCTTCCGTCAATATATTTGTGGACGAGAGTTATCATTTATAACTCTGCAGGTTTGTGAATTGCAGTGCCCCTGAGCTCCATTTTTCAACTCGCTTTCTTGGGAGCTGGCCGCAAAAGCGCAGGATTGCTTCAGGCCCTATTCTGGTCCCGGGCGGCAGGCTGAGGCTGTGGTGAATTCTTCTTCCTGATGGGAAAATAGAGTGACCTGTGCCTGTCCCAACACCTAGAGCTAGTGTCTCATTGGTTCCCCCTCTTCCCGTTCATCCTCAGGACAAATTGCAACCTGTATGGAACAGGAGGTTAAAGGTGCTGATTCTCCAAGGAGGGAGATTGCTAGTAAAGCGGCTGGAATGGCGAACCCGAGCACAAGGAGATGAGAAACGAGGTGCGTGTTAGAAACCTTTCCCGATCACATGGTGTACCATCTTCAGGGTTTCTCATGCATGTTTTCGATGTAGGAAGATGCCCTTGAACCTGGAGATTTGGGACCCATGGGATGGGTACCACGCAGTATTACTCTAAAGGGTCTGCGTTTGCTCACCCAACCTCACCAAACCTCTCAGCCCCACGAGTGTCCTCCCTTATGTCTCAATCAGCTGTGGGTCTAGATATGGTCAATCCAGGTGGCATCACAGCCCTTGAACGAATTTTGTAAGAATTTCTCTCTCTTTCACTGTCTTTGTTTCATGGATTTTTAAAAGTTATTGATTTTTATAAAGGGGTTTAGCTGCTTTTCACTGCTGTGTTTATGCCACTTTACACCCACTTGACTCACTTACAGAGACATATCAATACATAGGTTTTAAGATTCTTACTAGTCAGATATATTCTTGGGCGGTGAATAGGGGGTGTTGAGTCCAGTTCACTGAGCAAGGAGTAGGTCGTGTCTATTACTTATTGGGTTTATGGAACGGTCTCTAAGCTAATTTAAAACCCTTCTTTTATGCATCACCGCACCTCACCTTTCCCGTTAAGCAGCCATAGTGTGTTTTCTAATCGTGTGACTCTGTTCTGTTCTGTAATTCAGTTCAAGGGTAGCGGTTTTTACATTCCCTCTATAAGTGATATCTTATGATAAGTGTCTTTTTCTGTGTGACTTATTTCACTTAGAATCGTCGTACCTAAATCCACTCATCATGCTGCTACTAGCCTTATGACGTTGATTTCATGGCTGAGTGATATTCCATTGTACAAAAGGACCACAACTTCTTTATCCATTTTTCTCTTTCCTGGGATATTTAAGGTGTAACGAAGTGGAGGTTCTTGTCAACAGAGCAGCCCTAAACTTTGGGGTGCCTGTGTCTTGCTGATTTTTAGTTTTCCCAATTTATACGCCCATGAGTGGAAGTGCCCTATGCTCTGTAAGCTGAGTTTTTTCGATGTTTCAGGACACACCGTACACTTCTCCAGAGTGGCTGTTGGCAATTTACATCCCGCCCATCAGCGTAGCAAGGCTCCCGTTTCTCCATGGCCTGTCCTGCATTTCTGGTTTTGACACTTTATTCAGCATGGCCCTTTTGGCCGATGGGAAGCGAGACTTTTTTGTAGCGCTGATTGGCCTTTCCAGGTTGCTTGGTTGGCCAAAAAGGGCGTATGCGTTTTTTCCTGAATATATTCAGGAAAAAACGCATACGCCCTTTTTGGCCAAGGGCATCATTGTCGAGGTTTTGCCGCTTTTCCCGTGCTTTAAAGGCGATTCGAATCTACCTCCTGAAATCTGTTTCCTGCAATTCTGCCTTGCTTTCAAATCCTCTTCGTTGTCTTCCGTCAAAATATTGGTGGACGACAGTTATCATTTACAACTCTGCATGTTTGTGAATTGCAGTGCCCCTGAGCTCCATTTTCCAACTCGCTTTCTTGGGAGCTGGCCGCAAAAGCGCAGGATTGCCTCAGGCCCTATTCTGGTCCCGGGCGGGAGGCTGAGCCTGTGGTTAATTCTTCTTCCTGATGGGAAAATAGAGTGACCTGTGCCTTTCCCAACACCTAGAGCTAGTGTCTCATTGGTTCCCCCTCTTCCTGTTCATCCTCAGGACAAATTGCAACCTGTACGGAACAGGAGGTTAAAGGTGCTGATTCTCCAAGGAGGGAGATTGCTAGTAAAGCGGCTGGAATGGCGAACCCGAGCACAAGGAGATGAGAAATGAGGTGCGTGTTAGAAACCTTTCCCGATCACACGGTGTACCATCTTCTGGGATTCTCATGCATGTTTACGATGTAGGAAGATGCCCTTGAACCTGGAGATTTGGGACCCATGGGATGGGTACCACGCAGTATTACTCTAAAGGGTCTGCGTTTGCTCACCCAACCTCACCAAACCTCTCAGCCCCAAGAGTGTCCACCCTTATGCCTCAATCAGCTGTGGGTCTAGATATGGTCAATCCAGGTGGCATCACAGCCCTTGAACGAATTTTGTAAGAATTTCTCTCTCTTTCACTGTCTTTGTTTCACGGGTTTTTAAAAGTAATGGATTTTTATAAAGGGGTTTAGCTGTTTTTTACTGCTGTGTTTATGCCGCTTTTCACCCACTTGACTCACATACAGACAGATATCAATACATAGGTTTTAAGATTCTTACTAGTCAGATATATTCTTGGGCGGTGAATAGGGGGTTTTGAGTCCAGATCACTGAGCAAGGAGTAGGTCTTGTCTATTACATATTGGGTTTATGGAACGGTCTCTGAGCTAATTTGAAACCCTTGTTTTATGCATCACCCCACCTCACCTTTCCCGTTAAGCAGCCATAGTGTGTTTTCTAAACGTGTGACTCTGTTCTGTTTTGTAATTCAGTTCAAGGGTAGCGGTTTTTACATTCCCTCTATAAGTGATATCTTATGATAAGTGTCTTTTTCTGTGTGACTTATTTCACTTAGAATCGTCGTACCTAAATCCACTCATCATGCTGCTACTAGCCTTATGACGTTGATTTCATGGCTGAGTGATATTCCATTGTACATAAGGACCACAACTTCTTTATCCATTTTTCTCTTTCCTGGGATATTTAAGGTGTAACGAAGTGGAGGTTCTTGTCAACAGAACAGCCCTAAACTTTGGGGTGCCTGTGTCTTGCTGATTTTTAGTTTTCCCAATTTATACGCCCGTGAGTGGAAGTGCCCTATGCTGTCTAAGCTGAGTTTTTTCGATGTTTCAGGACACACCGTACACTTCTCCAGAGTGGCTGTTGGCAATTTACATCCCGCCCATCAGCGTAGCAAGGCTCCCGTTTCTCCATGGCCTGTCCTGCATTTCTGGTTTTGACACTTTATTCAGCATGGCCCTTTTGACCGATGGGAAGCGAGACTTCTTTGTAGCGCTGATTTGCCTTTCCAGGTTGCTTGGTTGGCCAAAAAGGGCGTATGCGTTTTTTCCTGAATATATTCAGGAAAAAACGCATACGCCCTTTTTGGCCAAGGGCATCATTGTCGAGGTTTTGCCGCTTTTCCCGTGCTTTAAAGGCGATTCGAATCTTCCTCCTGAAATCTGTTTCCTGCAATTCTGCCTTGCTTTCAAATCCTCTTTGTTGTCTTCCGTCAATATATTTGTGGACGAGAGTTATCATTTATAACTCTGCAGGTTTGTGAATTGCAGTGCCCCTGAGCTCCATTTTTCAACTCGCTTTCTTGGGAGCTGGCCGCAAAAGCGCAGGATTGCTTCAGGCCCTATTCTGGTCCCGGGCGGCAGGCTGAGGCTGTGGTTAATTCTTCTTCCTGATGGGAAAATAGAGTGACCTGTGCCTGTCCCAACACCTAGAGCTAGTGTCTCATTGGTTCCCCCTCTTCCCGTTCATCCTCAGGACAAATTGCAACCTGTACGGAACAGGAGGTTAAAGGTGCTGATTCTCCAAGGAGGGAGAATGCTAGTAAAGCGGCTGGAATGGCGAACCCGAGCACAAGGAGATGAGAAATGAGGTGCGTGTTAGAAACCTTTCCCGATCACACGGTGTACCATCTTCTGGGATTCTCATGCATGTTTTCGATGTAGGAAGATGCCCTTGAACCTGGAGATTTGGGACCCATGGGATGGGTACCACGCAGTATTACTCTAAAGGGTCTGCGTTTGCTCACCCAACCTCACCAAACCTCTCAGCCCCAAGAGTGTCCACCCTTATGCCTCAATCAGCTGTGGGTCTAGATATGGTCAATCCAGGTGGCATCACAGCCCTTGAACGAATTTTGTAAGAATTTCTCTCTCTTTCACTGTCTTTGTTTCACGGGTTTTTAAAAGTAATGGATTTTTATAAAGGGGTTTAGCTGTTTTTTACTGCTGTGTTTATGCCGCTTTACACCCACTTGACTCACATACAGAGAGATATCAATACATAGGTTTTAAGATTCTTACTAGTCAGATATATTCTTGGGCGGTGAATAGGGGGTTTTGAGTCCAGATCACTGAGCAAGGAGTAGGTCTTGTCTATTACATATTGGGTTTATGGAACGGTCTCTGAGCTAATTTGAAACCCTTGTTTTATGCATCACCCCACCTCACCTTTCCCGTTAAGCAGCCATAGTGTGTTTTCTAAACGTGTGACTCTGTTCTGTTTTGTAATTCAGTTCAAGGGTAGCGGTTTTACATTCCCTCTATAAGTGATATCTTATGATAAGTGTCGTTTTCTGTGTGGCTTATTTCACTTAGAATCGTCGTACCTAAATCCACTCATCATGCTGCTACTAGCCTTATGACGTTGATTTCATGGCTGAGTGATATTCCATTGTACATAAGGACCACAACTTCTTTATCCATTTTTCTCTTTCCTGGGATATTTAAGGTGTAACGAACTGGAGGTTCTTGTCAACAGAGCAGCCCTAAACTTTGGGGTGCCTGTGCCTTGCTGATTTTTAGTTTTCCCAATTTATACGCCCGTGAGTGGAAGTGCCCTATGCTGTCTAAGCTGAGTGTTTTCGATGTTTCAGGACACACCGTACACTTCTGCAGAGTGGCTGTTTGCAATTTACATCCCGCCCATCAGCGTAGCAAGGCTCCCGTTTCTCCATGGCCTGTCCTGCATTTCTGGTTTTGACACTTTTTTCAGCATGGCCCTTTTGACCGATGGGAAGCGAGACTTCTTTGTAGCGCTGATTTGCCTTTCCAGGTTGCTTGGTTGGCCAAAAAGGGCGTATGCGTTTTTTCCTGAATATATTCAGGAAAAAACGCATACGCCCTTTTTGGCCAAGGGCATCATTGTCGAGGTTTTGCCGCTTTTCCCGTGCTTTAAAGGCGATTCGAATCTACCTCCTGAAATCTGTTTCCTGCAATTCTGCCTTGCTTTCAAATCCTCTTTGTTGTCTTCCGTCAATATATTTGTGGACGAGAGTTATCATTTATAACTCTGCAGGTTTGTGAATTGCAGTGCCCCTGAGCTCCATTTTTCAACTCGCTTTCTTGGGAGCTGGCCGCAAAAGCGCAGGATTGCTTCAGGCCCTATTCTGGTCCCGGGCGGCAGGCTGAGGCTGTGGTTAATTCTTCTTCCTGATGGGAAAATAGAGTGACCTGTGCCTGTCCCAACACCTAGAGCTAGTGTCTCATTGGTTCCCCCTCTTCCCGTTCATCCTCAGGACAAATTGCAACCTGTACGGAACAGGAGGTTAAAGGTGCTGATTCTCCAAGGAGGGAGATTGCTAGTAAAGCGGCTGGAATGGCGAACCCGAGCACAAGGAGATGAGAAATGAGGTGCGTTTTAGAAACCTTTCCCGATCACACGGTGTACCATCTTCTGGGATTCTCATGCATGTTTACGATGTAGGAAGATGCCCTTGAACCTGGAGATTTGGGACCCATGGGATGGGTACCACGCAGTATTACTCTAAAGGGTCTGCGTTTGCTCACCCAACCTCACCAAACCTCTCAGCCCCAAGAGTGTCCACCCTTATGCCTCAATCAGCTGTGGGTCTAGATATGGTCAATCCAGGTGGCATCACAGCCCTTGAACGAATTTTGTAAGAATTTCTCTCTCTTTCACTGTCTTTGTTTCACGGGTTTTTAAAAGTGATTGATTTTTATAAAGAGGTTTAGCTGCTTTTCACTGCTGTGTTTATGCCGCTTTACACCCACTTGACTCACTTACAGAGAGATATCAATATATAGGTTTAAGATTCTTACTAGTCAGATATATTCTTGGGCGGTGAATAAGGGGTGTTGAGTCCAGTTCACTGAGCAAGGTGTAGGTCGTGTCTATTACATATTGGGTTAATGGAACGGTATCTGAGCTAATTTGAAACCCTTGTTTTATGCATCACCCGACCTCACCTTTCCCGTTAAGCAGCCATAGTGTGTTTTCTAAACGTGTGACTCTGTTCTGTTTTGTAATTCAGTTCAAGGGTCGCGGTTTTTACATTCCTTCTATAAGTGATATCTTATGATAAGGGTCTTTTTCTGTGTGACTTATTTCACTTAGAATCGTCGTACCTAAATCCACTCATCATGCTGCTACTAGCCTTATGACGTTGATTTCATGGCTGAGTGATATTCCATTGTACATAAGGACCACAACTTCTTTATCCATTTTTCTCTTTCCTGGGATATTTAAGGTGTAACGAAGTGGAGGTTCTTGTCAACAGAGCAGCCCTAAACTTTGGGGTGCCTGTGCCTTGCTGATTTTTAGTTTTCCCAATTTATACGCCCGTGAGTGGAAGTGCCCTATGCTGTCTAAGCTGAGTGTTTTCGATGTTTCAGGACACACCGTACACTTCTGCAGAGTGGCTGTTGGCAATTTACATCCCGCCCATCAGCGTAGCAAGGCTCCCGTTTCTCCATGGCCTGTCCTGCATTTCTGGTTTTGACACTTTATTCAGCATGGCCCTTTTGACCGATGGGAAGCGAGACTTCTTTGTAGCGCTGATTTGCCTTTCCAGGTTGCTTGGTTGGCCAAAAAGGGCGTATGCGTTTTTTCCTGAATATATTCAGGAAAAAACGCATACGCCCTTTTTGGCCAAGGGCATCATTGTCGAGGTTTTGACACTTTTCCCGTGCTTTAAAGGCGATTCGAATCTACCTCCTGAAATCTGTTTCCTGCAATTCTGCCTTGCTTTCAAATCCTCTTTGTTGTCTTCCGTCAATATATTTGTGGACGAGAGTTATCATTTATAACTCTGCAGGTTTGTGAATTGCAGTGCCCCTGAGCTCCATTTTTCAACTCGCTTTCTTGGGAGCTGGCCGCAAAAGCGCAGGATTGCTTCAGGCCCTATTCTGGTCCCGGGCGGCAGGCTGAGGCTGTGGTTAATTCTTCTTCCTGATGGGAAAATAGAGTGACCTGTGCCTGTCCCAACACCTAGAGCTAGTGTCTCATTGGTTCCCCCTCTTCCCGTTCATCCTCAGGACAAATTGCAACCTGTATGGAACAGGAGGTTAAAGGTGCTGATTCTCCAAGGAGGGAGATTGCTAGTAAAGCGGCTGGAATGGCGAACCCGAGCACAAGGAGATGAGAAACGAGGTGCGTTTTAGAAACCTTTCCCGATCACATGGTGTACCATCTTCAGGGTTTCTCATGCATGTTTTCGATGTAGGAAGATGCCCTTGAACCTGGAGATTTGGGACCCATGGGATGGGTACCACGCAGTATTACTCTAAAGGGTCTGCGTTTGCTCACCCAACCTCACCAAACCTCTCAGCCCCAAGAGTGTCCTCCCTTATGTCTCAATCAGCTGTGGGTCTAGATATGGTCAATCCAGGTGGCATCACAGCCCTTGAACGAATTTTGTAAGAATTTCTCTCTCTTTCACTGTCTTTGTTTCATGGATTTTTAAAAGTTATTGATTTTTATAAAGGGGTTTAGCTGCTTTTCACTGCTGTGTTTATGCCACTTTACACCCACTTGACTCACTTACAGAGACATATCAATACATAAGTTTTAAGATTCTTACTAGTCAGATATATTCTTGGGCGGTGAATAGGGGGTGTTGAGTCCAGTTCACTGAGCAAGGAGTAGGTCGTGTCTATTACTTATTGGGTTTATGGAACGGTCTCTAAGCTAATTTAAAACCCTTCTTTTATGCATCACCGCACCTCACCTTTCCCGTTAAGCAGCCATAGTGTGTTTTCTAAACGTGTGACTCTGTTCTGTTTTGTAATTCAGTTCAAGGGTAGCGGTTTTTACATTCCCTCTATAAGTGATATCTTATGATAAGTGTCTTTTTCTGTGTGACTTATTTCACTTAGAATCGTCGTACCTAAATCCCCTCATCATGCTGCTACTAGCCTTATGACGTTGATTTCATGGCTGAGTGATATTCCATTGTACATAAGGACCACAACTTCTTTATCCATTTTTCTCTTTCCTGGGATATTTAAGGTGTAACGAAGTGGAGGTTCTTGTCAACAGAGCAGCCCTAAACTTTGGGGTGCCTGTGCCTTGCTGATTTTTAGTTTTCCCAATTTATACGCCCGTGAGTGGAAGTGCCCTATGCTGTCTAAGCTGAGTGTTTTCGATGTTTCAGGACACACCGTACACTTCTGCAGAGTGGCTGTTGGCAATTTACATTACGCCCATCAGCGTAGCAAGGCTCCCGTTTCTCCATGGCCTGTCCTGCATTTCTGGTTTTGACACTTTATTCAGCATGGCCCTTTTGACCGATGGGAAGCGAGACTTCTTTGTAGCGCTGATTTGCCTTTCCAGGTTGCTTGGTTGGCCAAAAAGGGCGTATGCGTTTTTTCCTGAATATATTCAGGAGAAAACGCATACGCCCTTTTTGGCCAAGGGCATCATTGTCGAGGTTTTGCCACTTTTCCCGTGCTTTAAAGGCGATTCGAATCTACCTCCTGAAATCTGTTTCCTGCAATTCTGCCTTGCTTTCAAATCCTCTTTGTTGTCTTCCGTCAATATATTTGTGGACGAGAGTTATCATTTATAACTCTGCAGGTTTGTGAATTGCAGTGCCCCTGAGCTCCATTTTTCAACTCGTTTTCTTGGGAGCTGGCCGCAAAAGCGCAGGATTGCTTCAGGCCCTATTCTGGTCCCGGGCGGCAGGCTGAGGCTGTGGTTAATTCTTCTTCCTGATGGGAAAATAGAGTGACCTGTGCCTGTCCCAACACCTAGAGCTAGTGTCTCATTGGTTCCCCCTCTTCCCGTTCATCCTCAGGACAAATTGCAACCTGTATGGAACAGGAGGTTAAAGGTGCTGATTCTCCAAGGAGGGAGATTGCTAGTAAAGCGGCTGGAATGGCGAACCCGAGCACAAGGAGATGAGAAACGAGGTGCGTTTTAGAAACCTTTCCCGATCACATGGTGTACCATCTTCAGGGTTTCTCATGCATGTTTTCGATGTAGGAAGATGCCCTTGAACCTGGAGATTTGGGACCCATGGGATGGGTACCACGCAGTATTACTCTAAAGGGTCTGCGTTTGCTCACCCAACCTCACCAAACCTCTCAGCCCCAAGAGTGTCCTCCCTTATGTCTCAATCAGCTGTGGGTCTAGATATGGTCAATCCAGGTGGCATCACAGCCCTTGAACGAATTTTGTAAGAATTTCTCTCTCTTTCACTGTCTTTGTTTCATGGATTTTTAAAAGTTATTGATTTTTATAAAGGGGTTTAGCTGCTTTTCACTGCTGTGTTTATGCCACTTTACACCCACTTGACTCACTTACAGAGACATATCAATACATAGGTTTTAAGATTCTTACTAGTCAGATATATTCTTGGGCGGTGAATAGGGGGTGTTGAGTCCAGTTCACTGAGCAAGGAGTAGGTCGTGTCTATTACTTATTGGGTTTATGGAACGGTCTCTAAGCTAATTTAAAACCCTTCTTTTATGCATCACCGCACCTCACCTTTCCCGTTAAGCAGCCATAGTGTGTTTTCTAAACGTGTGACTCTGTTCTGTTTTGTAATTCAGTTCAAGGGTAGCGGTTTTTACATTCCCTCTATAAGTGATATCTTATGATAAGTGTCTTTTTCTGTGTGACTTATTTCACTTAGAATCGTCGTACCTAAATCCCCTCATCATGCTGCTACTAGCCTTATGACGTTGATTTCATGTCTGAGTGATATTCCATTGTACATAAGGACCACAACTTCTTGATCCATTTTTCTCTTTCCTGGGATATTTAAGGTGTAACGAAGTGGAGGTTCTTGTCAACAGAGCAGCCCTAAACTTTGGGGTGCCTGTGCCTTGCTGATTTTTAGTTTTCCCAATTTATACGCCCGTGAGTGGAAGTGCCCTATGCTGTCTAAGCTGAGTGTTTTCGATGTTTCAGGACACACCGTACACTTCTGCAGAGTGGCTGTTGGCAATTTACATTACGCCCATCAGCGTAGCAAGGCTCCCGTTTCTCCATGGCCTGTCCTGCATTTCTGGTTTTGACACTTTATTCAGCATGGCCCTTTTGACCGATGGGAAGCGAGACTTCTTTGTAGCGCTGATTTGCCTTTCCAGGTTGCTTGGTTGGCCAAAAAGGGCGTATGCGTTTTTTCCTGAATATATTCAGGAAAAAACGCATACGCCCTTTTTGGCCAAGGGCATCATTGTCGAGGTTTTGCCACTTTTCCCGTGCTTTAAAGGCGATTCGAATCTACCTCCTGAAATCTGTTTCCTGCAATTCTGCCTTGCTTTCAAATCCTCTTTGTTGTCTTCCGTCAATATATTTGTGGACGAGAGTTATCATTTATAACTCTGCAGGTTTGTGAATTGCAGTGCCCCTGAGCTCCATTTTTCAACTCGCTTTCTTGGGAGCTGGCCGCAAAAGCGCAGGATTGCTTCAGGCCCTATTCTGGTCCCGGGCGGCAGGCTGAGGCTGTGGTGAATTCTTCTTCCTGATGGGAAAATAGAGTGACCTGTGCCTGTCCCAACACCTAGAGCTAGTGTCTCATTGGTTCCCCCTCTTCCCGTTCATCCTCAGGACAAATTGCAACCTGTATGGAACAGGAGGTTAAAGGTGCTGATTCTCCAAGGAGGGAGATTGCTAGTAAAGCGGCTGGAATGGCGAACCCGAGCACAAGGAGATGAGAAACGAGGTGCGTTTTAGAAACCTTTCCCGATCACATGGTGTACCATCTTCAGGGTTTCTCATGCATGTTTTCGATGTAGGAAGATGCCCTTGAACCTGGAGATTTGGGACCCATGGGATGGGTACCACGCAGTATTACTCTAAAGGGTCTGCGTTTGCTCACCCAACCTCACCAAACCTCTCAGCCCCACGAGTGTCCTCCCTTATGTCTCAATCAGCTGTGGGTCTAGATATGGTCAATCCAGGTGGCATCACAGCCCTTGAACGAATTTTGTAAGAATTTCTCTCTCTTTCACTGTCTTTGTTTCATGGATTTTTAAAAGTTATTGATTTTTATAAAGGGGTTTAGCTGCTTTTCACTGCTGTGTTTATGCCACTTTACACCCACTTGACTCACTTACAGAGACATATCAATACATAGGTTTTAAGATTCTTACTAGTCAGATATATTCTTGGGCGGTGAATAGGGGGTGTTGAGTCCAGTTCACTGAGCAAGGAGTAGGTCGTGTCTATTACTTATTGGGTTTATGGAACGGTCTCTGAGCTAATTTGAAACCCTTGTTTTATGCATCACCCCACCTCACCTTTCCCGTTAAGCAGCCATAGTGTGTTTTCTAAACGTGTGACTCTGTTCTGTTTTGTAATTCAGTTCAAGGGTAGCGGTTTTACATTCCCTCTATAAGTGATATTTTATGATAAGTGTCGTTTTCTGTGTGGCTTATTTCTCTAAGAATCGTCGTACCTAAATCCACTCATCATGCTGCTACTAGCCTTATGACGTTGATTTCATGGCTGAGTGATATTCCATTGTACAAAAGGACCACAACTTCTTTATCCATTTTTCTCTTTCGTGGGATATTTAAGGTGTAACGAAGTGGAGGTTCTTGTCAACAGAGCAGCCCTAAACTTTGGGGTGCCTGTGTCTTGCTGATTTTTAGTTTTCCCAATTTATACACCCATGAGTGGAAGTGCCCTATGCTCTCTAAGCTGAGTTTTTTCGATGTTTCCGGACACACCGTACACTTCTGCAGAGTGGCTGTTGGCAATTTACATCCCGCCCATCAGCGTAGCAAGGCTCCCGTTTCTCCATGGCCTGTCCTGCATTTCTGGTTTTGACACTTTATTCAGCATGGCCCTTTTGACCGATGGGAAGCGAGACTTCTTTGTAGCGCTGATTGGCCTTTCCAGGTTGCATGGTTGGCCAAAAAGGGCGTATGCGTTTTTTCCTGAATATATTCAGGAAAAAACGCATACGCCCTTTTTGGCCAAGGGCATCATTGTTGAGGTTTTGCCGCTTTTCCCGTGCTTTAAAGGCGATTCGAATCTACCTCCTGAAATCTGTTTCCTGCAATTCTGCCTTGCTTTCAAATCCTCTTCGTTGTCTTCCGTCAATATATTGGTTGACGACAGTTATCATTTACAACTCTGCATGTTTGTGAATTGCAGTGCCCCTGAGCTCCATTTTTCAACTCGCTTTCTTGGGAGCTGGCCGCAAAAGCGCAGGATTGCCTCAGGCCCTATTCTGGTCCCGGGCGGGAGGCTGAGCCTGTGGTTAATTCTTCTTCCTGATGGGAAAATAGAGTGACCTGTGCCTGTCCCAACACCTAGAGCTAGTGTCTCATTGGTTCCCCCTCTTCCCGTTCATCCTCAGGACAAATTGCAACCTGTACGGAACAGGAGGTTAAAGGTGCTGATACTCCAAGGAGGGAGATTGCTAGTAAAGCGGCTGGAATGGCGAACCCGAGCACAAGGAGATGAGAAATGAGGTGCGTTTTAGAAACCTTTCCCGATCACACGGTGTACCATCTTCTGGGATTCTCATGCATGTTTACGATGTAGGAAGATGCCCTTGAACCTGGAGATTTGGGACCCATGGGATGGGTACCACGCAGTATTACTCTAAAGGGTCTGCGTTTGCTCACCCAACCTCACCAAACCTCTCAGCCCCAAGAGTGTCCACCCTTATGCCTCAATCAGCTGTGGGTCTAGATATGGTCAATCCAGGTGGCATCACAGCCCTTGAACGAATTTTGTAAGTATTTCTCTCTCTTTCACTGTCTTTGTTTCATGGGTTTTTAAAAGTAATTGATTTTTATAAAGGGGTTTAGCTGTTTTTTACTGCTGTGTTTATGCCGCTTTACACCCACTTGACTCACATACAGAGAGATATCAATACATAGGTTTTAAGATTCTTACTAGTCAGATATATTCTTGGGCGGTGAATAGGGGGTTTTGATTCCAGATCACTGAGCAAGGAGTAGGTCTTGTCTATTACATATTGGGTTTATGGAACGGTCTCTGAGCTAATTTGAAACCCTTGTTTTATGCATCACCCCACCTCACCTTTCCCGTTAAGCAGCCATAGTGTGTTTTCTAAACGTGTGACTCTGTTCTGTTTTGTAATTCAGTTCAAGGGTAGCGGTTTTTACATTCCCTCTATAAGTGATATCTTATGATAAGTGTCTTTTTCTGTGTGACTTATTTCACTTAGAATCGTCGTACCTAAATCCACTCATCATGCTGCTACTAGCCTTATGACGTTGATTTCATGGCTGAGTGATATTCCATTGTACATAAGGACCACAACTTCTTTATCCATTTTTCTCTTTCCTGGGATATTTAAGGTGTAACGAAGTGGAGGTTCTTGTCAACAGAGCAGCCCTAAACTTTGGGGTGCCTGTGTCTTGCTGATTTTTAGTTTTCCCAATTTATACGCCCATGAGTGGAAGTGCCCTATCCTCTCTAAGCTGAGTTTTTTCGATGTTTCAGGACACACCGTACACTTCTCCAGAGTGGCTGTTGGCATTTTACATCCCGCCCATCAGCGTAGCAAGGCTCCCGTTTCTCCATGGCCTGTCCTGCATTTCTGGTTTTGACACTTTATTCAGCATGGCCCTTTTGACCGATGGGAAGCGAGACTTTTTTGTAGCGCTGATTGGCCTTTCCAGGTTGCTTGGTTGGCCAAAAAGGGCGTATGCGTTTTTTCCTGAATATATTCAGGAAAAAACGCATACGCCCTTTTTGGCCAAGGGCATCATTGTCGAGGTTTTGCCGCTTTTCCCGTGCTTTAAAGGCGATTCGAATCTACCTCCTGAAATCTGTTTCCTGCAATTCTGCCTTGCTTTCAAATCCTCTTCGTTGTCTTCCGTCAAAATATTGGTGGACGACAGTTATCATTTACAACTCTGCATGTTTGTGAATTGCAGTGCCCCTGAGCTCCATTTTCCAACTCGCTTTCTTGGGAGCTGGCCGCAAAAGCGCAGGATTGCCTCAGGCCCTATTCTGGTCCTGGGTGGGAGGCTGAGCCTGTGGTTAATTCTTCTTCCTGATGGGAAAATAGAGTGACCTGTGCCTTTCCCAACACCTAGAGCTAGTGTCTCATTGGTTCCCCCTCTTCCTGTTCATCCTCAGGACAAATTGCAACCTGTACGGAACAGGAGGTTAAAGGTGCTGATTCTCCAAGGAGGGAGATTGCTAGTAAAGCGGCTGGAATGGCGAACCCGAGCACAAGGAGATGAGAAATGAGGTGCGTGTTAGAAACCTTTCCCGATCACACGGTGTACCATCTTCTGGGATTCTCATGCATGTTTACGATGTAGGAAGATGCCCTTGAACCTGGAGATTTGGGACCCATGGGATGGGTACCACGCAGTATTACTCTAAAGGGTCTGCGTTTGCTCACCCAACCTCACCAAACCTCTCAGCCCCAAGAGTGTCCACCCTTATGCCTCAATCAGCTGTGGGTCTAGATATGGTCAATCCAGGTGGCATCACAGCCCTTGAACGAATTTTGTAAGAATTTCTCTCTCTTTCACTGTCTTTGTTTCACGGGTTTTTAAAAGTAATTGATTTTTATAAAGGGGTTTAGCTGTTTTTTACTGCTGTGTTTATGCCGCTTTTAACCCACTTGACTCACATACAGACAGATATCAATACATAGGTTTTAAGATTCTTACTAGTCAGATATATTCTTGGGCGGTGAATAGGGGGTTTTGAGTCCAGATCACTGAGCAAGGAGTAGGTCTTGTCTATTACATATTGGGTTTATGGAACGGTCTCTGAGCTAATTTGAAATCCTTGTTTTATGCATCACCCCACCTCACCTTTCCCGTTAAGCAGCCATAGTGTGTTTTCTAAACCTGTGACTCTGTTCTGTTTTGTAATTCAGTTCAAGGGTAGCGGTTTTTACATTCCCTCTATAAGTGATATCTTATGATAAGTGTCTTTTTCTGTGTGACTTATTTCACTTAGAATCGTCGTACCTAAATCCACTCATCATGCTGCTACTAGCCTTATGACGTTGATTTCATGGCTGAGTGATATTCCATTGTACAAAAGGACCACAACTTCTTTATCCATTTTTCTCTTTCCTGGGATATTTAAGGTGTATCGAAGTGGAGGTTCTTGTCAACAGAGCAGCCCTAAACTTTGGGGTGCCTGTGCCTTGATGATTTTTAGTTTTCCCAATTTATACGCCCGTGAGTGGAAGTGCCCTATGCTGTCTAAGCTGAGTGTTTTCGATGTTTCAGGACACACCGTACACTTCTGCAGAGTGGCTGTTGGCAATTTACATCCCGCCCATCAGCGTAGCAAGGCTCCCGTTTCTCCATGGCCTGTCCTGCATTTCTGGTTTTGACACTTTATTCAGCATGGCCCTTTTGACCGATGGGAAGCGAGACTTCTTTGTAGCGCTGATTTGCCTTTCCAGGTTGCTTGGTTGCCCAAAAGGGGCGTATGCGTTTTTTCCTGAATATATTCAGGAAAAAACGCATACGCCCTTTTTGGCCAAGGGCATCATTGTCGAGGTTTTGCCGCTTTTCCCGTGCTTTAAAGGCGATTCGAATCTACCTCCTGAAATCTGTTTCCTGCAATTCTGCCTTGCTTTCAAATCCTCTTCGTTGTCTTCCTTCAAAATATTGGTGGACGACAGTTATCATTTACAACTCTGCATGTTTGTGAATTGCAGTGCCCCTGAGCTCCATTTTCCAACTCGCTTTCTTGGGAGCTGGCCGCAAAAGCGCAGGATTGCCTCAGGCCCTATTCTGGTCCTGGGCGGGAGGCTGAGCCTGTGGTTAATTCTTCTTCCTGATGGGAAAATAGAGTGACCTGTGCCTTTCCCAACACCTAGAGCTAGTGTCTCATTGGTTCCCCCTCTTCCTGTTCATCCTCAGGACAAATTGCAACCTGTACGGAACAGGAGGTTAAAGGTGCTGATTCTCCAAGGAGGGAGATTGCTAGTAAAGCGGCTGGAATGGCGAACCCGAGCACAAGGAGATGAGAAATGAGGTGCGTGTTAGAAACCTTTCCCGATCACACGGTGTACCATCTTCTGGGATTCTCATGCATGTTTACGATGTAGGAAGATGCCCTTGAACCTGGAGATTTGGGACCCATGGGATGGGTACCACGCAGTATTACTCTAAAGGGTCTGCGTTTGCTCACCCAACCTCACCAAACCTCTCAGCCCCAAGAGTGTCCACCCTTATGCCTCAATCAGCTGTGGGTCTAGATATGGTCAATCCAGGTGGCATCACAGCCCTTGAACGAATTTTGTAAGAATTTCTCTCTCTTTCACTGTCTTTGTTTCACGGGTTTTTAAAAGTAATTGATTTTTATAAAGGGGTTTAGCTGTTTTTTACTGCTGTGTTTATGCCGCTTTTAACCCACTTGACTCACATACAGACAGATATCAATACATAGGTTTTAAGATTCTTACTAGTCAGATATATTCTTGGGCGGTGAATAGGGGGTTTTGAGTCCAGATCACTGAGCAAGGAGTAGGTCTTGTCTATTACATATTGGGTTTATGGAACGGTCTCTGAGCTAATTTGAAATCCTTGTTTTATGCATCACCCCACCTCACCTTTCCCGTTAAGCAGCCATAGTGTGTTTTCTAAACCTGTGACTCTGTTCTGTTTTGTAATTCAGTTCAAGGGTAGCGGTTTTTACATTCCCTCTATAAGTGATATCTTATGATAAGTGTCTTTTTCTGTGTGACTTATTTCACTTAGAATCGTCGTACCTAAATCCACTCATCATGCTGCTACTAGCCTTATGACGTTGATTTCATGGCTGAGTGATATTCCATTGTACAAAAGGACCACAACTTCTTTATCCATTTTTCTCTTTCCTGGGATATTTAAGGTGTATCGAAGTGGAGGTTCTTGTCAACAGAGCAGCCCTAAACTTTGGGGTGCCTGTGCCTTGATGATTTTTAGTTTTCCCAATTTATACGCCCGTGAGTGGAAGTGCCCTATGCTGTCTAAGCTGAGTGTTTTCGATGTTTCAGGACACACCGTACACTTCTGCAGAGTGGCTGTTGGCAATTTACATCCCGCCCATCAGCGTAGCAAGGCTCCCGTTTCTCCATGGCCTGTCCTGCATTTCTGGTTTTGACACTTTATTCAGCATGGCCCTTTTGACCGATGGGAAGCGAGACTTCTTTGTAGCGCTGATTTGCCTTTCCAGGTTGCTTGGTTGCCCAAAAGGGGCGTATGCGTTTTTTCCTGAATATATTCAGGAAAAAACGCATACGCCCTTTTTGGCCAAGGGCATCATTGTCGAGGTTTTGCCGCTTTTCCCGTGCTTTAAAGGCGATTCGAATCTACCTCCTGAAATCTGTTTCCTGCAATTCTGCCTTGCTTTCAAATCCTCTTCGTTGTCTTCCGTCAATATATTTGTGGACGAGAGTTATCATTTATAACTCTGCAGGTTTGTGAATTGCAGTGCCCCTGAGCTCCATTTTTCAACTCGCTTTCTTGGGAGCTGGCCGCAAAAGCGCAGGATTGCTTCAGGCCCTATTCTGGTCCCGGGCGGCAGGCTGAGGCTGTGGTTAATTCTTCTTCCTGATGGGAAAATAGAGTGACCTGTGCCTGTCCCAACACCTAGAGCTAGTGTCTCATTGGTTCCCCCTCTTCCCGTTCATCCTCAGGACAAATTGCAACCTGTACGGAACAGGAGGTTAAAGGTGCTGATTCTCCAAGGAGGGAGATTGCTAGTAAAGCGGCTGGAATGGCGAACCCGAGCACAAGGAGATGAGAAATGAGGTGCGTGTTAGAAACCTTTCCCGATCACACGGTGTACCATCTTCTGGGATTCTCATGCATGTTTTCGATGTAGGAAGATGCCCTTGAACCTGGAGATTTGGGACCCATGGGATGGGTACCACGCAGTATTACTCTAAAGGGTCTGCGTTTGCTCACCCAACCTCACCAAACCTCTCAGCCCCAAGAGTGTCCACCCTTATGCCTCAATCAGCTGTGGGTCTAGATATGGTCAATCCAGGTGGCATCACAGCCCTTGAACGAATTTTGTAAGAATTTCTCTCTCTTTCACTGTCTTTGTTTCACGGGTTTTTAAAAGTAATTGATTTTTATAAAGGGGTTTAGCTGTTTTATACTGCTGTGTTTATGCCGCTTTACACCCACTTGACTCACATACAGAGAGATATCAATACATAGGTTTTAAGATTCTTACTAGTCAGATATATTCTTGGGCGGTGAATAGGGGGTTTTGAGTCCAGATCACTGAGCAAGGAGTAGGTCTTGTCTATTACATATTGGGTTTATGGAACGGTCTCTGAGCTAATTTGAAACCCTTGTTTTATGCATCACCCCACCTCACCTTTCCCGTTAAGCAGCCATAGTGTGTTTTCTAAACGTGTGACTCTGTTCTGTTTTGTAATTCAGTTCAAGGGTAGCGGTTTTTACATTCCCTCTATAAGTGATATCTTATGATAAGTGTCTTTTTCTGTGTGACTTATTTCACTTAGAATCGTCGTACCTAAATCCACTCATCATGCTGCTACTAGCCTTATGACGTTGATTTCATGGCTGAGTGATATTCCATTGTACATAAGGACCACAACTTCTTTATCCATTTTTCTCTTTCCTGGGATATTTAAGGTGTAACGAAGTGGAGGTTCTTGTCAACAGAGCAGCCCTAAACTTTGGGGTGCCTGTGTCTTGCTGATTTTTAGTTTTCCCAATTTATACGCCCATGAGTGGAAGTGCCCTATGCTCTCTAAGCTGAGTTTTTTCGATGTTTCAGGACACACCGTACACTTCTGCAGAGTGGCTGTTGGCAATTTACATCCCGCCCATCAGCGTAGCAAGGCTCCCGTTTCTCCATGGCCTGTCCTGCATTTCTGGTTTTGACACTTTATTCAGCATGGCCCTTTTGACCGATGGGAAGCGAGACTTTTTTGTAGCGCTGATTGGCTTTCCAGGTTGCTTGGTTGGCCAAAAAGGGCGTATGCGTTTTTTCCTGAATATATTCAGGAAAAAACGCATACGCCCTTTTTGGCCAAGGGCATCATTGTCGAGGTTTTGCCGCTTTTCCCGTGCTTTAAAGGCGATTCGAATCTACCTCCTGAAATCTGTTTCCTGCAATTCTGCCTTGCTTTCAAATCCTCTTCGTTGTCTTCCGTCAAAATATTGGTGGACGACAGTTATCATTTACAACTCTGCATGTTTGTGAATTGCAGTGCCCCTGAGCTCCATTTTCCAACTCGCTTTCTTGGGAGCTGGCCGCAAAAGCGCAGGATTGCCTCAGGCCCTATTCTGGTCCTGGGCGGGAGGCTGAGCCTGTGGTTAATTCTTCTTCCTGATGGGAAAATAGAGTGACCTGTGCCTTTCCCAACACCTAGAGCTAGTGTCTCATTGGTTCCCCCTCTTCCTGTTCATCCTCAGGACAAATTGCAACCTGTACGGAACAGGAGGTTAAAGGTGCTGATTCTCCAAGGAGGGAGATTGCTAGTAAAGCGGCTGGAATGGCGAACCCGAGCACAAGGAGATGAGAAATGAGGTGCGTGTTAGAAACCTTTCCCGATCACACGGTGTACCATCTTCTGGGATTCTCATGCATGTTTACGATGTAGGAAGATGCCCTTGAACCTGGAGATTTGGGACCCATGGGATGGGTACCACGCAGTATTACTCTAAAGGGTCTGCGTTTGCTCACCCAACCTCACCAAACCTCTCAGCCCCAAGAGTGTCCACCCTTATGCCTCAATCAGCTGTGGGTCTAGATATGGTCAATCCAGGTGGCATCACAGCCCTTGAACGAATTTTGTAAGAATTTCTCTCTCTTTCACTGTCTTTGTTTCACGGGTTTTTAAAAGTAATTGATTTTTATAAAGGTGTTTAGCTGTTTTTTACTGCTGTGTTTATGCCGCTTTACACCCACTTGACTCACATACAGACAGATATCAATACATAGGTTTTAAGATTCTTACTAGTCAGATATATTCTTGGGCGGTGAATAGGGGGTTTTGAGTCCAGATCACTGAGCAAGGAGTAGGTCTTGTCTATTACATATTGGGTTTATGGAACGGTCTCTGAGCTAATTTGAAATCCTTGTTTTATGCATCACCCCACCTCACCTTTCCCGTTAAGCAGCCATAGTGTGTTTTCTAAACGTGTGACTCTGTTCTGTTTTGTAATTCAGTTCAAGGGTAGCGGTTTTTACATTCCCTCTATAAGTGATATCTTATGATAAGTGTCTTTTTCTGTGTGACTTATTTCACTTAGAATCGTCGTACCTAAATCCACTCATCATGCTGCTACTAGCCTTATGACGTTGATTTCATGGCTGAGTGATATTCCATTGTACAAAAGGACCACAACTTCTTTATCCATTTTTCTCTTTCCTGGGATATTTAAGGTGTATCGAAGTGGAGGTTCTTGTCAACAGAGCAGCCCTAAACTTTGGGGTGCCTGTGCCTTGATGATTTTTAGTTTTCCCAATTTATACGCCCGTGAGTGGAAGTGCCCTATGCTGTCTAAGCTGAGTGTTTTCGATGTTTTAGGACACACCGTACACTTCTGCAGAGTGGCTGTTGGCAATTTACATCCCGCCCATCAGCGTAGCAAGGCTCCCGTTTCTCCATGGCCTGTCCTGCATTTCTGGTTTTGACACTTTATTCAGCATGGCCCTTTTGACCGATGGGAAGCGAGACTTCTTTGTAGCGCTGATTTGCCTTTCCAGGTTGCTTGGTTGCCCAAAAGGGGCGTATGCGTTTTTTCCTGAATATATTCAGGAAAAAACGCATACGCCCTTTTTGGCCAAGGGCATCATTGTCGAGGTTTTGCCGCTTTTCCCGTGCTTTAAAGGCGATTCGAATCTACCTCCTGAAATCTGTTTCCTGCAATTCTGCCTTGCTTTCAAATCCTCTTCGTTGTCTTCCGTCAATATATTTGTGGACGAGAGTTATCATTTATAACTCTGCAGGTTTGTGAATTGCAGTGCCCCTGAGCTCCATTTTTCAACTCGCTTTCTTGGGAGCTGGCCGCAAAAGCGCAGGATTGCTTCAGGCCCTATTCTGGTCCCGGGCGGCAGGCTGAGCCTGTGGTTAATTCTTCTTCCTGATGGGAAAATAGAGTGACCTGTGCCTGTCCCAACACCTAGAGCTAGTGTCTCATTGGTTCCCCCTCTTCCCGTTCATCCTCAGGACAAATTGCAACCTGTACGGAACAGGAGGTTAAAGGTGCTGATTCTCCAAGGAGGGAGATTGCTAGTAAAGCGGCTGGAATGGCGAACCCGAGCACAAGGAGATGAGAAATGAGGTGCGTGTTAGAAACCTTTCCCGATCACACGGTGTACCATCTTCTGGGATTCTCATGCATGTTTTCGATGTAGGAAGATGCCCTTGAACCTGGAGATTTGGGACCCATGGGATGGGTACCACGCAGTATTACTCTAAAGGGTCTGCGTTTGCTCACCCAACCTCACCAAACCTCTCAGCCCCAAGAGTGTCCACCCTTATGCCTCAATCAGCTGTGGGTCTAGATATGGTCAATCCAGGTGGTATCACAGCCCTTGAACGAATTTTGTAAGAATTTCTCTCTCTTTCATTGTCTTTGTTTCACGGGTTTTTAAAAGTAATTGATTTTTATAAAGGGGTTTAGCTGTTTTATACTGCTGTGTTTATGCCGCTTTACACCCACTTGACTCACATACAGAAAGATATCAATACATAGGTTTTAAGATTCTTACTAGTCAGATATATTCTTGGGCGGTGAATAGGGGGTTTTGAGTCCAGATCACTGAGCAAGGAGTAGGTCTTGTCTATTACATATTGGGTTTATGGAACGGTCTCTGAGCTAATTTGAAACCCTTGTTTTATGCATCACCCCACCTCACCTTTCCCGTTAAGCAGCCATAGTGTGTTTTCTAAACGTGTGACTCTGTTCTGTTTTGTAATTCAGTTCAAGGGTAGCGGTTTTACATTCCCTCTATAAGTGATATCTTATGATAAGTGTCGTTTTCTGTGTGGCTTATTTCACTTAGAATCGTCGTACCTAAATCCACTCATCATGCTGCTACTAGCCTTATGACGTTGATTTCATGGCTGAGTGATATTCCATTGTACAAAAGGACCACAACTTCTTTATCCATTTTTCTCTTTCCTGGGATATTTAAGGTGTAACGAAGTGGAGGTTCTTGTCAACAGAGCAGCCCTAAACTTTGGGGTGCCTGTGCCTTGCTGATTTTTAGTTTTCCCAATTTATACGCCCGTGAGTGGAAGTGCCCTATGCTGTCTAAGCTGAGTTTTTTCGATGTTTCAGGACACACCGTACACTTCTGCAGAGTGGCTGTTGGCAATTTACATCCCGCCCATCAGCGTAGCAAGGCTCCCGTTTCTCCATGGCCTGTCCTGCATTTCTGGTTTTGACACTTTATTCAGCATGGCCCTTTTGACCGATGGGAAGCGAGACTTCTTTGTAGCGCTGATTTGCCTTTCCAGGTTGCTTGGTTGGCCAAAAAGGGCGTATGCGTTTTTTCCTGAATATATTCAGGAAAAAACGCATACGCCCTTTTTGGCCAAGGGCATCATTGTCGAGGTTTTGCCGCTTTTCCCGTGCTTTAAAGGTGATTCGAATCTTCCTCCTGAAATCTGTTTCCTGCAATTCTGCCTTGCTTTCAAATCCTCTTTGTTGTCTTCCGTCAATATATTTGTGGACGAGAGTTATCATTTATAACTCTGCAGGTTTGTGAATTGCAGTGCCCCTGAGCTCCATTTTTCAACTCGCTTTCTTGGGAGCTGGCCGCAAAAGCGCAGGATTGCTTCAGGCCCTATTCTGGTCCCGGGCGGCAGGCTGAGCCTGTGGTTAATTCTTCTTCCTGATGGGAAAATAGAGTGACCTGTGCCTGTCCCAACACCTAGAGCTAGTGTCTCATTGGTTCCCCCTCTTCCCGTTCATCCTCAGGACAAATTGCAACCTGTACGGAACAGGAGGTTAAAGGTGCTGATTCTCCAAGGAGGGAGATTGCTAGTAAAGCGGCTGGAATGGCGAACCCGAGCACAAGGAGATGAGAAATGAGGTGCGTGTTAGAAACCTTTCCCGATCACACGGTGTACCATCTTCTGGGATTCTCATGCATGTTTTCGATGTAGGAAGATGCCCTTGAACCTGGAGATTTGGGACCCATGGGATGGGTACCACGCAGTATTACTCTAAAGGGTCTGCGTTTGCTCACCCAACCTCACCAAACCTCTCAGCCCCAAGAGTGTCCACCCTTATGCCTCAATCAGCTGTGGGTCTAGATATGGTCAATCCAGGTGGCATCACAGCCCTTGAACGAATTTTGTAAGAATTTCTCTCTCTTTCACTGTCTTTGTTTCACGGGTTTTTAAAAGTAATGGATTTTTATAAAGGGGTTTAGCTGTTTTTTACTGCTGTGTTTATGCCGCTTTACACCCACTTGACTCACATACAGACAGATATCAATACATAGGTTTTAAGATTCTTACTAGTCAGATATATTCTTGGGCGGTGAATAGGGGGTTTTGAGTCCAGATCACTGAGCAAGGAGTAGGTCTTGTCTATTACATATTGGGTTTATGGAACGGTCTCTGAGCTAATTTGAAACCCTTGTTTTATGCATCACCCCACCTCACCTTTCCCGTTAAGCAGCCATAGTGTGTTTTCTAAACGTGTGACTCTGTTCTGTTTTGTAATTCAGTTCAAGGGTAGCGGTTTTACATTCCCTCTATAAGTGATATCTTATGATAAGTGTCGTTTTCTGTGTGGCTTATTTCACTTAGAATCGTCGTACCTAAATCCACTCATCATGCTGCTACTAGCCTTATGACGTTGATTTCATGGCTGAGTGATATTCCATTGTACAAAAGGACCACAACTTCTTTATCCATTTTTCTCTTTCCTGGGATATTTAAGGTGTAACGAAGTGGAGGTTCTTGTCAACAGAGCAGCCCTAAACTTTGGGGTGCCTGTGCCTTGCTGATTTTTAGTTTTCCCAATTTATACGCCCGTGAGTGGAAGTGCCCTATGCTCTCTAAGCTGAGTGTTTTCGATGTTTCAGGACACACCGTACACTTCTGCAGAGTGGCTGTTGGCAATTTACATCCCGCCCATCAGCGTAGCAAGGCTCCCGTTTCTCCATGGCCTGTCCTGCATTTCTGGTTTTGACACTTTATTCAGCATGGCCCTTTTGACCGATGGGAAGCGAGACTTCTTTGTAGCGCTGATTTGCCTTTCCAGGTTGCTTGGTTGGCCAAAAAGGGCGTATGCGTTTTTTCCTGAATATATTCAGGAAAAAACGCATACGCCCTTTTTGGCCAAGGGCATCATTGTCGAGGTTTTGCCGCTTTTCCCGTGCTTTAAAGGCGATTCGAATCTTCCTCCTGAAATCTGTTTCCTGCAATTCTGCCTTGCTTTCAAATCCTCTTTGTTGTCTTCCGTCAATATATTTGTGGACGAGAGTTATCATTTATAACTCTGCAGGTTTGTGAATTGCAGTGCCCCTGAGCTCCATTTTTCAACTCGCTTTCTTGGGAGCTGGCCGCAAAAGCGCAGGATTGCTTCAGGCCCTATTCTGGTCCCGGGCGGCAGGCTGAGCCTGTGGTTAATTCTTCTTCCTGATGGGAAAATAGAGTGACCTGTGCCTGTCCCAACACCTAGAGCTAGTGTCTCATTGGTTCCCCCTCTTCCCGTTCATCCTCAGGACAAATTGCAACCTGTACGGAACAGGAGGTTAAAGGTGCTGATTCTCCAAGGAGGGAGATTGCTAGTAAAGCGGCTGGAATGGCGAACCCGAGCACAAGGAGATGAGAAATGAGGTGCGTGTTAGAAACCTTTCCCGATCACACGGTGTACCATCTTCTGGGATTCTCATGCATGTTTTCGATGTAGGAAGATGCCCTTGAACCTGGAGATTTGGGACCCATGGGATGGGTACCACGCAGTATTACTCTAAAGGGTCTGCGTTTGCTCACCCAACCTCACCAAACCTCTCAGCCCCAAGAGTGTCCACCCTTATGCCTCAATCAGCTGTGGGTCTAGATATGGTCAATCCAGGTGGCATCACAGCCCTTGAACGAATTTTGTAAGAATTTCTCTCTCTTTCACTGTCTTTGTTTCACGGGTTTTTAAAAGTAATGGATTTTTATAAAGGGGTTTAGCTGTTTTTTACTGCTGTGTTTATGCCGCTTTACACCCACTTGACTCACATACAGAGAGATATCAATACATAGGTTTTAAGATTCTTACTAGTCAGATATATTCTTGGGCGGTGAATAGGGGGTTTTGAGTCCAGATCACTGAGCAAGGAGTAGGTCTTGTCTATTACATATTGGGTTTATGGAACGGTCTCTGAGCTAATTTGAAACCCTTGTTTTATGCATCACCCCACCTCACCTTTCCCGTTAAGCAGCCATAGCGTGTTTTCTAAACGTGTGACTCTGTTCTGTTTTGTAATTCAGTTCAAGGGTAGCGGTTTTACATTCCCTCTATAAGTGATATCTTATGATAAGTGTCGTTTTCTGTGTGGCTTATTTCACTTAGAATCGTCGTACCAAAATCCACTCATGCTGCTACTAGCCTTATGACGTTGATTTCATGGCTGAGTGATATTCCATTGTACAAAAGGACCACAACTTCTTTATCCATTTTTCTCTTTCCTGGGATATTTAAGGTGTAACGAAGTGGAGGTTCTTGTCAACAGAGCAGCCCTAAACTTTGGGGTGCCTGTGCCTTGCTGATTTTTAGTTTTCCCAATTTATACGCCCGTGAGTGGAAGTGCCCTATGCTCTCTAAGCTGAGTGTTTTCGATGTTTCAGGACACACCGTACACTTCTGCAGAGTGGCTGTTGGCAATTTACATCCCGCCCATCAGCGTAGCAAGGCTCCCGTTTCTCCATGGCCTGTCCTGCATTTCTGGTTTTGACACTTTATTCAGCATGGCCCTTTTGACCGATGGGAAGCGAGACTTCTTTGTAGCGCTGATTTGCCTTTCCAGGTTGCTTGGTTGGCCAAAAAGGGCGTATGCGTTTTTTCCTGAATATATTCAGGAAAAAACGCATACGCCCTTTTTGGCCAAGGGCATCATTGTCGAGGTTTTGCCGCTTTTCCCGTGCTTTAAAGGCGATTCGAATCTTCCTCCTGAAATCTGTTTCCTGCAATTCTGCCTTGCTTTCAAATCCTCTTTGTTGTCTTCCGTCAATATATTTGTGGACGAGAGTTATCATTTATAACTCTGCAGGTTTGTGAATTGCAGTGCCCCTGAGCTCCATTTTTCAACTCGCTTTCTTGGGAGCTGGCCGCAAAAGCGCAGGATTGCTTCAGGCCCTATTCTGGTCCCGGGCGGCAGGCTGAGCCTGTGGTTAATTCTTCTTCCTGATGGGAAAATAGAGTGACCTGTGCCTGTCCCAACACCTAGAGCTAGTGTCTCATTGGTTCCCCCTCTTCCCGTTCATCCTCAGGACAAATTGCAACCTGTACGGAACAGGAGGTTAAAGGTGCTGATTCTCCAAGGAGGGAGATTGCTAGTAAAGCGGCTGGAATGGCGAACCCGAGCACAAGGAGATGAGAAATGAGGTGCGTGTTAGAAACCTTTCCCGATCACACGGTGTACCATCTTCTGGGATTCTCATGCATGTTTTCGATGTAGGAAGATGCCCTTGAACCTGGAGATTTGGGACCCATGGGATGGGTACCACGCAGTATTACTCTAAAGGGTCTGCGTTTGCTCACCCAACCTCACCAAACCTCTCAGCCCCAAGAGTGTCCACCCTTATGCCTCAATCAGCTGTGGGTCTAGATATGGTCAATCCAGGTGGCATCACAGCCCTTGAACGAATTTTGTGAGAATTTCTCTCTCTTGCACTGTCTTTGTTTCACGGGTTTTTAAAAGTAATTGATTTTTATAAAGGGGTTTAGCTGTTTTTTACTGCTGTGTTTATGCCGCTTTACACCCACTTGACTCACATACAGAGAGATATCAATACATAGGTTTTAAGATTCTTACTAGTCAGATATATTCTTGGGCGGTGAATAGGGGGTTTTGAGTCCAGATCACTGAGCAAGGAGTAGGTCTTGTCTATTACATATTGGGTTTATGGAACGGTCTCTGAGCTAATTTGAAACCCTTGTTTTATGCATCACCCCACCTCACCTTTCCCGTTAAGCAGCCATAGTGTGTTTTCTAAACGTGTGACTCTGTTCTGTTTTGTAATTCAGTTCAAGGGTAGCGGTTTTACATTCCCTCTATAAGTGATATCTTATGATAAGTGTCGTTTTCTGTGTGGCTTATTTCTCTTAGAATCGTCGTACCTAAATCCACTCATCATGCTGCTACTAGCCTTATGACGTTGATTTCATGGCTGAGTGATATTCCATTGTACAAAAGGACCACAACTTCTTTATCCATTTTTCTCTTTCCTGGGATATTTAAGGTGTAACGAAGTGGAGGTTCTTGTCAACAGAGCAGCCCTAAACTTTGGGGTGCCTGTGCCTTGCTGATTTTTAGTTTTCCCAATTTATACGCCCGTGAGTGGAAGTGCCCTATGCTCTCTAAGCTGAGTGTTTTCGATGTTTCAGGACACACCGTACACTTCTGCAGAGTGGCTGTTGGCAATTTACATCCCGCCCATCAGCGTAGCAAGGCTCCCGTTTCTCCATGGCCTGTCCTGCATTTCTGGTTTTGACACTTTATTCAGCATGGCCCTTTTGACCGATGGGAAGCGAGACTTCTTTGTAGCGCTGATTTGCCTTTCCAGGTTGCTTGGTTGCCCAAAAGGGGCGTATGCGTTTTTTCCTGAATATATTCAGGAAAAAACGCATACGCCCTTTTTGGCCAAGGGCATCATTGTCGAGGTTTTGCCGCTTTTCCCGTGCTTTAAAGGCGATTCGAATCTACCTCCTGAAATCTGTTTCCTGCAATTCTGCCTTGCTTTCAAATCCTCTTCGTTGTCTTCCGTCAATATATTTGTGGACGAGAGTTATCATTTATAACTCTGCAGGTTTGTGAATTGCAGTGCCCCTGAGCTCCATTTTTCAACTCGCTTTCTTGGGAGCTGGCCGCAAAAGCGCAGGATTGCTTCAGGCCCTATTCTGGTCCCGGGCGGCAGGCTGAGCCTGTGGTTAATTCTTCTTCCTGATGGGAAAATAGAGTGACCTGTGCCTGTCCCAACACCTAGAGCTAGTGTCTCATTGGTTCCCCCTCTTCCCGTTCATCCTCAGGACAAATTGCAACCTGTACGGAACAGGAGGTTAAAGGTGCTGATTCTCCAAGGAGGGAGATTGCTAGTAAAGCGGCTGGAATGGCGAACCCGAGCACAAGGATATGAGAAATGAGGTGCGTGTTAGAAACCTTTCCCGATCACACGGTGTACCATCTTCTGGGATTCTCATGCATGTTTTCGATGTAGGAAGATGCCCTTGAACCTGGAGATTTGGGACCCATGGGATGGGTACCACGCAGTATTACTCTAAAGGGTCTGCGTTTGCTCACCCAACCTCACCAAACCTCTCAGCCCCAAGAGTGTCCACCCTTATGCCTCAATCAGCTGTGGGTCTAGATATGGTCAATCCAGGTGGCATCACAGCCCTTGAACGAATTTTGTAAGAATTTCTCTCTCTTTCACTGTCTTTGTTTCACGGGTTTTTAAAAGTAATTGATTTTTATAAAGGGGTTTAGCTGTTTTTTACTGCTGTGTTTATGCCGCTTTACACCCACTTGACTCACATACAGAGAGATATCAATACATAGGTTTTAAGATTCTTACTAGTCAGATATATTCTTGGGCGGTGAATAGGGGGTTTTGAGTCCAGATCACTGAGCAAGGAGTAGGTCTTGTCTATTACATATTGGGTTTATGGAACGGTCTCTGAGCTAATTTGAAACCCTTGTTTTATGCATCACCCCACCTCACCTTTCCCGTTAAGCAGCCATAGTGTGTTTTCTAAACGTGTGACTCTGTTCTGTTTTGTAATTCAGTTCAAGGGTAGCGGTTTTACATTTCCTCTATAAGTGATATCTTATGATAAGTGTCGTTTTCTGTGTGGCTTATTTCACTTAGAATCGTCGTACCTAAATCCACTCATCATGCTGCTACTAGCCTTATGACGTTGATTTCATGGCTGAGTGATATTCCATTGTACAAAAGGACCACAACTTCTTTATCCATTTTTCTCTTTCCTGGGATATTTAAGGTGTAACGAAGTGGAGGTTCTTGTCAACAGAGCAGCCCTAAACTTTGGGGTGCCTGTGCCTTGCTGATTTTTAGTTTTCCCAATTTATACGCCCGTGAGTGGAAGTGCCCTATGCTCTCTAAGCTGAGTGTTTTCGATGTTTCAGGACACACCGTACACTTCTGCAGAGTGGCTGTTGGCAATTTACATCCCGCCCATCAGCGTAGCAAGGCTCCCGTTTCTCCATGGCCTGTCCTGCATTTCTGGTTTTGACACTTTATTCAGCATGGCCCTTTTGACCGATGGGAAGCGAGACTTCTTTGTAGCGCTGATTTGCCTTTCCAGGTTGCTTGGTTGGCCAAAAAGGGCGTATGCGTTTTTTCCTGAATATATTCAGGAAAAAACGCATACGCCCTTTTTGGCCAAGGGCATCATTGTCGAGGTTTTGCCGCTTTTCCCGTGCTTTAAAGGCGATTCGAATCTTCCTCCTGAAATCTGTTTCCTGCAATTCTGCCTTGCTTTCAAATCCTCTTTGTTGTCTTCCGTCAATATATTTGTGGACGAGAGTTATCATTTATAACTCTGCAGGTTTGTGAATTGCAGTGCCCCTGAGCTCCATTTTTCAACTCGCTTTCTTGGGAGCTGGCCGCAAAAGCGCAGGATTGCTTCAGGCCCTATTCTGGTCCCGGGCGGCAGGCTGAGCCTGTGGTTAATTCTTCTTCCTGATGGGAAAATAGAGTGACCTGTGCCTGTCCCAACACCTAGAGCTAGTGTCTCATTGGTTCCCCCTCTTCCCGTTCATCCTCAGGACAAATTGCAACCTGTACGGAACAGGAGGTTAAAGGTGCTGATTCTCCAAGGAGGGAGATTGCTAGTAAAGCGGCTGGAATGGCGAACCCGAGCACAAGGAGATGAGAAATGAGGTGCGTGTTAGAAACCTTTCCCGATCACACGGTGTACCATCTTCTGGGATTCTCATGCATGTTTTCGATGTAGGAAGATGCCCTTGAACCTGGAGATTTGGGACCCATGGGATGGGTACCACGCAGTATTACTCTAAAGGGTCTGCGTTTGCTCACCCAACCTCACCAAACCTCTCAGCCCCAAGAGTGTCCACCCTTATGCCTCAATCAGCTGTGGGTCTAGATATGGTCAATCCAGGTGGCATCACAGCCCTTGAACGAATTTTGTAAGAATTTCTCTCTCTTTCACTGTCTTTGTTTCACGGGTTTTTAAAAGTAATTGATTTTTATAAAGGGGTTTAGCTGTTTTTTACTGCTGTGTTTATGCCGCTTTACACCCACTTGACTCACATACAGAGAGATATCAATACATAGGTTTTAAGATTCTTACTAGTCAGATATATTCTCGGGCGGTGAATAGGGGGTTTTGAGTCCAGATCACTGAGCAAGGAGTAGGTCTTGTCTATTACATATTGGGTTTATGGAACGGTCTCTGAGCTAATTTGAAACCCTTGTTTTATGCATCACCCCACCTCACCTTTCCCGTTAAGCAGCCATAGTGAGTTTTCTAAACGTGTGACTCTGTTCTGTTTTGTAATTCAGTTCAAGGGTAGCGGTTTTACATTCCCTCTATAAGTGATATCTTATGATAAGTGTCGTTTTCTGTGTGGCTTATTTCACTTAGAATCGTCGTACCTAAATCCACTCATCATGCTGCTACTAGCCTTATGACGTTGATTTCATGGCTGAGTGATATTCCATTGTACAAAAGGACCACAACTTCTTTATCCATTTTTCTCTTTCCTGGGATATTTAAGGTGTAACGAAGTGGAGGTTCTTGTCAACAGAGCAGCCCTAAACTTTGGGGTGCCTGTGCCTTGCTGATTTTTAGTTTTCCCAATTTATACGCCCGTGAGAGGAAGTGCCCTATGCTCTCTAAGCTGAGTGTTTTCGATGTTTCAGGACACACCGTACACTTCTGCAGAGTGGCTGTTGGCAATTTACATCCCGCCCATCAGCGTAGCAAGGCTCCCGTTTCTCCATGGCCCGTCCTGCATTTCTGGTTTTGACACTTTATTCAGCATGGCCCTTTTGACCGATGGGAAGCGAGACTTCTTTGTAGCGCTGATTTGCCTTTCCAGGTTGCTTGGTTGGCCAAAAAGGGCGTATGCGTTTTTTCCTGAATATATTCAGGAAAAAACGCATACGCCCTTTTTGGCCAAGGGCATCATTGTCGAGGTTTTGCCGCTTTTCCCGTGCTTTAAAGGCGATTCGAATCTTCCTCCTGAAATCTGTTTCCTGCAATTCTGCCTTGCTTTCAAATCCTCTTTGTTGTCTTCCGTCAATATATTTGTGGACGAGAGTTATCATTTATAACTCTGCAGGTTTGTGAATTGCAGTGCCCCTGAGCTCCATTTTTCAACTCGCTTTCTTGGGAGCTGGCCGCAAAAGCGCAGGATTGCTTCAGGCCCTATTCTGGTCCCGGGCGGCAGGCTGAGCCTGTGGTTAATTCTTCTTCCTGATGGGAAAATAGAGTGACCTGTGCCTGTCCCAACACCTAGAGCTAGTGTCTCATTGGTTCCCCCTCTTCCCGTTCATCCTCAGGACAAATTGCAACCTGTACGGAACAGGAGGTTAAAGGTGCTGATTCTCCAAGGAGGGAGATTGCTAGTAAAGCGGCTGGAATGGCGAACCCGAGCACAAGGAGATGAGAAATGAGGTGCGTGTTAGAAACCTTTCCCGATCACACGGTGTACCATCTTCTGGGATTCTCATGCATGTTTTCGATGTAGGAAGATGCCCTTGAACCTGGAGATTTGGGACCCATGGGATGGGTACCACGCAGTATTACTCTAAAGGGTCTGCGTTTGCTCACCCAACCTCACCAAACCTCTCAGCCCCAAGAGTGTCCACCCTTATGCCTCAATCAGCTGTGGGTCTAGATATGGTCAATCCAGGTGGCATCACAGCCCTTGAACGAATTTTGTGAGAATTTCTCTCTCTTGCACTGTCTTTGTTTCACGGGTTTTTAAAAGTAATTGATTTTTATAAAGGGGTTTAGCTGTTTTTTACTGCTGTGTTTATGCCGCTTTACACCCACTTGACTCACATACAGAGAGATATCAATACATAGGTTTTAAGATTCTTACTAGTCAGATATATTCTTGGGCGGTGAATAGGGGGTTTTGAGTCCAGATCACTGAGCAAGGAGTAGGTCTTGTCTATTACATATTGGGTTTATGGAACGGTCTCTGAGCTAATTTGAAACCCTTGTTTTATGCATCACCCCACCTCACCTTTCCCGTTAAGCAGCCATAGTGTGTTTTCTAAACGTGTGACTCTGTTCTGTTTTGTAATTCAGTTCAAGGGTAGCGGTTTTACATTCCCTCTATAAGTGATATCTTATGATAAGTGTCGTTTTCTGTGTGGCTTATTTCACTTAGAATCGTCGTACCTAAATCCACTCATCATGCTGCTACTAGCCTTATGACGTTGATTTCATGGCTGAGTGATATTCCATTGTACAAAAGGACCACAACTTCTTTATCCATTTTTCTCTTTCCTGGGATATTTAAGGTGTAACGAAGTGGAGGTTCTTGTCAACAGAGCAGCCCTAAACTTTGGGGTGCCTGTGCCTTGCTGATTTTTAGTTTTCCCAATTTATACGCCCGTGAGTGGAAGTGCCCTATGCTCTCTAAGCTGAGTGTTTTCGATGAATCAGGACACACCGTACACTTCTGCAGAGTGGCTGTTGGCAATTTACATCCCGCCCATCAGCGTAGCAAGGCTCCCGTTTCTCCATGGCCTGTCCTGCATTTCTGGTTTTGACACTTTATTCAGCATGGCCCTTTTGACCGATGGGAAGCGAAACTTCTTTGTAGCGCTGATTTGCCTTTCCAGGTTGCTTGGTTGGCCAAAAAGGGCGTATGCGTTTTTTCCTGAATATATTCAGGAAAAAACGCATACGCCCTTTTTGGCCAAGGGCATCATTGTCGAGGTTTTGCCGCTTTTCCCGTGCTTTAAAGGCGATTCGAATCTTCCTCCTGAAATCTGTTTCCTGCAATTCTGCCTTGCTTTCAAATCCTCTTTGTTGTCTTCCGTCAATATATTTGTGGACGAGAGTTATCATTTATAACTCTGCAGGTTTGTGAATTGCAGTGCCCCTGAGCTCCATTTTTCAACTCGCTTTCTTGGGAGCTGGCCGCAAAAGCGCAGGATTGCTTCAGGCCCTATTCTGGTCCCGGGCGGCAGGCTGAGCCTGTGGTTAATTCTTCTTCCTGATGGGAAAATAGAGTGACCTGTGCCTGTCCCAACACCTAGAGCTAGTGTCTCATTGGTTCCCCCTCTTCCCGTTCATCCTCAGGACAAATTGCAACCTGTACGGAACAGGAGGTTAAAGGTGCTGATTCTCCAAGGAGGGAGATTGCTAGTAAAGCGGCTGGAATGGCGAACCCGAGCACAAGGAGATGAGAAATGAGGTGCGTGTTAGAAACCTTTCCCGATCACACGGTGTACCATCTTCTGGGATTCTCATGCATGTTTTCGATGTAGGAAGATGCCCTTGAACCTGGAGATTTGGGACCCATGGGTTGGGTACCACGCAGTATTACTCTAAAGGGTCTGCGTTTGCTCACCCAACCTCACCAAACCTCTCAGCCCCAAGAGTGTCCACCCTTATGCCTCAATCAGCTGTGGGTCTAGATATGGTCAATCCAGGTGGCATCACAGCCCTTGAACGAATTTTGTAAGAATTTCTCTCTCTTTCACTGTCTTTGTTTCACGGGTTTTTAAAAGTAATTGATTTTTATAAAGGGGTTTAGCTGTTTTTTACTGCTGTGTTTATGCCGCTTTACACCCACTTGACTCACATACAGACAGATATCAATACATAGGTTTTAAGATTCTTACTAGTCAGATATATTCTTGGGCGGTGAATAGGGGGTTTTGAGTCCAGATCACTGAGCAAGGAGTAGGTCTTGTCTATTACATATTGGGTTTATGGAACGGTCTCTGAGCTAATTTGAAACCCTTGTTTTATGCATCACCCCACCTCACCTTTCCCGTTAAGCAGCCATAGTGTGTTTTCTAAACGTGTGACTCTGTTCTGTTTTGTAATTCAGTTCAAGGGTAGCGGTTTTACATTCCCTCTATAAGTGATATCTTATGATAAGTGTCGTTTTCTGTGTGGCTTATTTCTCTTAGAATCGTCGTACCTAAATCCACTCATCATGCTGCTACTAGCCTTATGACGTTGATTTCATGGCTGAGTGATATTCCATTGTACAAAAGGACCACAACTTCTTTATCCATTTTTCTCTTTCCTGGGATATTTAAGGTGTAACGAAGTGGAGGTTCTTGTCAACAGAGCAGCCCTAAACTTTGGGGTGCCTGTGCCTTGCTGATTTTTAGTTTTCCCAATTTATACGCCCGTGAGTGGAAGTGCCCTATGCTCTCTAAGCTGAGTGTTTTCGATGAATCAGGACACACCGTACACTTCTGCAGAGTGGCTGTTGGCAATTTACATCCCGCCCATCAGCGTAGCAAGGCTCCCGTTTCTCCATGGCCTGTCCTGCATTTCTGGTTTTGACACTTTATTCAGCATGGCCCTTTTGACCGATGGGAAGCGAAACTTCTTTGTAGCGCTGATTTGCCTTTCCAGGTTGCTTGGTTGGCCAAAAAGGGCGTATGCGTTTTTTCCTGAATATATTCAGGAAAAAACGCATACGCCCTTTTTGGCCAAGGGCATCATTGTCGAGGTTTTGCCGCTTTTCCCGTGCTTTAAAGGCGATTCGAATCTTCCTCCTGAAATCTGTTTCCTGCAATTCTGCCTTGCTTTCAAATCCTCTTTGTTGTCTTCCGTCAATATATTTGTGGACGAGAGTTATCATTTATAACTCTGCAGGTTTGTGAATTGCAGTGCCCCTGAGCTCCATTTTTCAACTCGCTTTCTTGGGAGCTGGCCGCAAAAGCGCAGGATTGCTTCAGGCCCTATTCTGGTCCCGGGCGGCAGGCTGAGCCTGTGGTTAATTCTTCTTCCTGATGGGAAAATAGAGTGACCTGTGCCTGTCCCAACACCTAGAGCTAGTGTCTCATTGGTTCCCCCTCTTCCCGTTCATCCTCAGGACAAATTGCAACCTGTACGGAACAGGAGGTTAAAGGTGCTGATTCTCCAAGGAGGGAGATTGCTAGTAAAGCGGCTGGAATGGCGAACCCGAGCACAAGGAGATGAGAAATGAGGTGCGTGTTAGAAACCTTTCCCGATCACACGGTGTACCATCTTCTGGGATTCTCATGCATGTTTTCGATGTAGGAAGATGCCCTTGAACCTGGAGATTTGGGACCCATGGGTTGGGTACCACGCAGTATTACTCTAAAGGGTCTGCGTTTGCTCACCCAACCTCACCAAACCTCTCAGCCCCAAGAGTGTCCACCCTTATGCCTCAATCAGCTGTGGGTCTAGATATGGTCAATCCAGGTGGCATCACAGCCCTTGAACGAATTTTGTAAGAATTTCTCTCTCTTTCACTGTCTTTGTTTCACGGGTTTTTAAAAGTAATTGATTTTTATAAAGGGGTTTAGCTGTTTTTTACTGCTGTGTTTATGCCGCTTTACACCCACTTGACTCACATACAGACAGATATCAATACATAGGTTTTAAGATTCTTACTAGTCAGATATATTCTTGGGCGGTGAATAGGGGGTTTTGAGTCCAGATCACTGAGCAAGGAGTAGGTCTTGTCTATTACATATTGGGTTTATGGAACGGTCTCTGAGCTAATTTGAAACCCTTGTTTTATGCATCACCCCACCTCACCTTTCCCGTTAAGCAGCCATAGTGTGTTTTCTAAACGTGTGACTCTGTTCTGTTTTGTAATTCAGTTCAAGGGTAGCGGTTTTACATTTCCTCTATAAGTGATATCTTATGATAAGTGTCGTTTTCTGTGTGGCTTATTTCACTTAGAATCGTCGTACCTAAATCCACTCATCATGCTGCTACTAGCCTTATGACGTTGATTTCATGGCTGAGTGATATTCCATTGTACAAAAGGACCACAACTTCTTTATCCATTTTTCTCTTTCCTGGGATATTTAAGGTGTAACGAAGTGGAGGTTCTTGTCAACAGAGCAGCCCTAAACTTTGGGGTGCCTGTGCCTTGCTGATTTTTAGTTTTCCCAATTTATACGCCCGTGAGTGGAAGTGCCCTATGCTCTCTAAGCTGAGTGTTTTCGATGTTTCAGGACACACCGTACACTTCTGCAGAGTGGCTGTTGGCAATTTACATCCCGCCCATCAGCGTAGCAAGGCTCCCGTTTCTCCATGGCCTGTCCTGCATTTCTGGTTTTGACACTTTATTCAGCATGGCCCTTTTGACCGATGGGAAGCGAGACTTCTTTGTAGCGCTGATTTGCCTTTCCAGGTTGCTTGGTTGGCCAAAAAGGGCGTATGCGTTTTTTCCTGAATATATTCAGGAAAAAACGCATACGCCCTTTTTGGCCAAGGGCATCATTGTCGAGGTTTTGCCGCTTTTCCCGTGCTTTAAAGGCGATTCGAATCTTCCTCCTGAAATCTGTTTCCTGCAATTCTGCCTTGCTTTCAAATCCTCTTTGTTGTCTTCCGTCAATATATTTGTGGACGAGAGTTATCATTTATAACTCTGCAGGTTTGTGAATTGCAGTGCCCCTGAGCTCCATTTTTCAACTCGCTTTCTTGGGAGCTGGCCGCAAAAGCACAGGATTGCTTCAGGCCCTATTCTGGTCCCGGGCGGCAGGCTGAGCCTGTGGTTAATTCTTCTTCCTGATGGGAAAATAGAGTGACCTGTGCCTGTCCCAACACCTAGAGCTAGTGTCTCATTGGTTCCCCCTCTTCCCGTTCATCCTCAGGACAAATTGCAACCTGTACGGAACAGGAGGTTAAAGGTGCTGATTCTCCAAGGAGGGAGATTGCTAGTAAAGCGGCTGGAATGGCGAACCCGAGCACAAGGAGATGAGAAATGAGGTGCGTGTTAGAAACCTTTCCCGATCACACGGTGTACCATCTTCTGGGATTCTCATGCATGTTTTCGATGTAGGAAGATGCCCTTGAACCTGGAGATTTGGGACCCATGGGATGGGTACCACGCAGTATTACTCTAAAGGGTCTGCGTTTGCTCACCCAACCTCACCAAACCTCTCAGCCCCAAGAGTGTCCACCCTTATGCCTCAATCAGCTGTGGGTCTAGATATGGTCAATCCAGGTGGCATCACAGCCCTTGAACGAATTTTGTAAGAATTTCTCTCTCTTTCACTGTCTTTGTTTCACGGGTTTTTAAAAGTAATGGATTTTTATAAAGGGGTTTAGCTGTTTTTTACTGCTGTGTTTATGCCGCTTTACACCCACTTGACTCACATACAGAGAGATATCAATACATAGGTTTTAAGATTCTTACTAGTCAGATATATTCTTGGGCGGTGAATAGGGGGTTTTGAGTCCAGATCACTGAGCAAGGAGTAGGTCTTGTCTATTACATATTGGGTTTATGGAACGGTCTCTGAGCTAATTTGAAACCCTTGTTTTATGCATCACCCCACCTCACCTTTCCCGTTAAGCAGCCATAGTGAGTTTTCTAAACGTGTGACTCTGTTCTGTTTTGTAATTCAGTTCAAGGGTAGCGGTTTTACATTCCGTCTATAAGTGATATCTTATGATAAGTGTCGTTTTCTGTGTGGCTTATTTCACTTAGAATCGTCGTACCTAAATCCACTCATCATGCTGCTACTAGCCTTATGACGTTGATTTCATGGCTGAGTGATATTCCATTGTACAAAAGGACCACAACTTCTTTATCCATTTTTCTCTTTCCTGGGATATTTAAGGTGTAACGAAGTGGAGGTTCTTGTCAACAGAGCAGCCCTAAACTTTGGGGTGCCTGTGCCTTGCTGATTTTTAGTTTTCCCAATTTATACGCCCGTGAGAGGAAGTGCCCTATGCTCTCTAAGCTGAGTGTTTTCGATGTTTCAGGACACACCGTACACTTCTGCAGAGTGGCTGTTGGCAATTTACATCCCGCCCATCAGCGTAGCAAGGCTCCCGTTTCTCCATGGCCCGTCCTGCATTTCTGGTTTTGACACTTTATTCAGCATGGCCCTTTTGACCGATGGGAAGCGAGACTTCTTTGTAGCGCTGATTTGCCTTTCCAGGTTGCTTGGTTGGCCAAAAAGGGCGTATGCGTTTTTTCCTGAATATATTCAGGAAAAAACGCATACGCCCTTTTTGGCCAAGGGCATCATTGTCGAGGTTTTGCCGCTTTTCCCGTGCTTTAAAGGCGATTCGAATCTTCCTCCTGAAATCTGTTTCCTGCAATTCTGCCTTGCTTTCAAATCCTCTTCGTTGTCTTCCGTCAATATATTTGTGGACGAGAGTTATCATTTATAACTCTGCAGGTTTGTGAATTGCAGTGCCCCTGAGCTCCATTTTTCAACTCGCTTTCTTGGGAGCTGGCCGCAAAAGCGCAGGATTGCTTCAGGCCCTATTCTGGTCCCGGGCGGCAGGCTGAGCCTGTGGTTAATTCTTCTTCCTGATGGGAAAATAGAGTGACCTGTGCCTGTCCCAACACCTAGAGCTAGTGTCTCATTGGTTCCCCCTCTTCCCGTTCATCCTCAGGACAAATTGCAACCTGTACGGAACAGGAGGTTAAAGGTGCTGATTCTCCAAGGAGGGAGATTGCTAGTAAAGCGGCTGGAATGGCGAACCCGAGCACAAGGAGATGAGAAATGAGGTGCGTGTTAGAAACCTTTCCCGATCACACGGTGTACCATCTTCTGGGATTCTCATGCATGTTTTCGATGTAGGAAGATGCCCTTGAACCTGGAGATTTGGGACCCATGGGATGGGTACCACGCAGTATTACTCTAAAGGGTCTGCGTTTGCTCACCCAACCTCACCAAACCTCTCAGCCCCAAGAGTGTCCACCCTTATGCCTCAATCAGCTGTGGGTCTAGATATGGTCAATCCAGGTGGCATCACAGCCCTTGAACGAATTTTGTGAGAATTTCTCTCTCTTTCACTGTCTTTGTTTCACGGGTTTTTAAAAGTAATTGATTTTTATAAAGGGGTTTAGCTGTTTTTTACTGCTGTGTTTATGCCGCTTTACACCCACTTGACTCACATACAGAGAGATATCAATACATAGGTTTTAAGATTCTTACTAGTCAGATATATTCTTGGGCGGTGAATAGGGGGTTTTGAGTCCAGATCACTGAGCAAGGAGTAGGTCTTGTCTATTACATATTGGGTTTATGGAACGGTCTCTGAGCTAATTTGAAACCCTTGTTTTATGCATCACCCCACCTCACCTTTCCCGTTAAGCAGCCATAGTGAGTTTTCTAAACGTGTGACTCTGTTCTGTTTTGTAATTCAGTTCAAGGGTAGCGGTTTTACATTCCCTCTATAAGTGATATCTTATGATAAGTGTCGTTTTCTGTGTGGCTTATTTCACTTAGAATCGTCGTACCTAAATCCACTCATCATGCTGCTACTAGCCTTATGACGTTGATTTCATGGCTGAGTGATATTCCATTGTACAAAAGGACCACAACTTCTTTATCCATTTTTCTCTTTCCTGGGATATTTAAGGTGTAACGAAGTGGAGGTTCTTGTCAACAGAGCAGCCCTAAACTTTGGGGTGCCTGTGCCTTGCTGATTTTTAGTTTTCCCAATTTATACGCCCGTGAGAGGAAGTGCCCTATGCTCTCTAAGCTGAGTGTTTTCGATGTTTCAGGACACACCGTACACTTCTGCAGAGTGGCTGTTGGCAATTTACATCCCGCCCATCAGCGTAGCAAGGCTCCCGTTTCTCCATGGCCCGTCCTGCATTTCTGGTTTTGACACTTTATTCAGCATGGCCCTTTTGACCGATGGGAAGCGAGACTTCTTTGTAGCGCTGATTTGCCTTTCCAGGTTGCTTGGTTGGCCAAAAAGGGCGTATGCGTTTTTTCCTGAATATATTCAGGAAAAAACGCATACGCCCTTTTTGGCCAAGGGCATCATTGTCGAGGTTTTGCCGCTTTTCCCGTGCTTTAAAGGCGATTCGAATCTTCCTCCTGAAATCTGTTTCCTGCAATTCTGCCTTGCTTTCAAATCCTCTTCGTTGTCTTCCGTCAATATATTTGTGGACGAGAGTTATCATTTATAACTCTGCAGGTTTGTGAATTGCAGTGCCCCTGAGCTCCATTTTTCAACTCGCTTTCTTGGGAGCTGGCCGCAAAAGCGCAGGATTGCTTCAGGCCCTATTCTGGTCCCGGGCGGCAGGCTGAGCCTGTGGTTAATTCTTCTTCCTGATGGGAAAATAGAGTGACCTGTGCCTGTCCCAACACCTAGAGCTAGTGTCTCATTGGTTCCCCCTCTTCCCGTTCATCCTCAGGACAAATTGCAACCTGTACGGAACAGGAGGTTAAAGGTGCTGATTCTCCAAGGAGGGAGATTGCTAGTAAAGCGGCTGGAATGGCGAACCCGAGCACAAGGAGATGAGAAATGAGGTGCGTGTTAGAAACCTTTCCCGATCACACGGTGTACCATCTTCTGGGATTCTCATGCATGTTTTCGATGTAGGAAGATGCCCTTGAACCTGGAGATTTGGGACCCATGGGATGGGTACCACGCAGTATTACTCTAAAGGGTCTGCGTTTGCTCACCCAACCTCACCAAACCTCTCAGCCCCAAGAGTGTCCACCCTTATGCCTCAATCAGCTGTGGGTCTAGATATGGTCAATCCAGGTGGCATCACAGCCCTTGAACGAATTTTGTGAGAATTTCTCTCTCTTTCACTGTCTTTGTTTCACGGGTTTTTAAAAGTAATTGATTTTTATAAAGGGGTTTAGCTGTTTTTTACTGCTGTGTTTATGCCGCTTTACACCCACTTGACTCACATACAGAGAGATATCAATACATAGGTTTTAAGATTCTTACTAGTCAGATATATTCTTGGGCGGTGAATAGGGGGTTTTGAGTCCAGATCACTGAGCAAGGAGTAGGTCTTGTCTATTACATATTGGGTTTATGGAACGGTCTCTGAGCTAATTTGAAACCCTTGTTTTATGCATCACCCCACCTCACCTTTCCCGTTAAGCAGCCATAGTGTGTTTTCTAAACGTGTGACTCTGTTCTGTTTTGTAATTCAGTTCAAGGGTAGCGGTTTTACATTCCCTCTATAAGTGATATCTTATGATAAGTGTCGTTTTCTGTGTGGCTTATTTCTCTTAGAATCGTCGTACCTAAATCCACTCATCATGCTGCTACTAGCCTTATGACGTTGATTTCATGGCTGAGTGATATTCCATTGTACAAAAGGACCACAACTTCTTTATCCATTTTTCTCTTTCCTGGGATATTTAAGGTGTAACAAAGTGGAGGTTCTTGTCAACAGAGCAGCCCTAAACTTTGGGGTGCCTGTGCCTTGCTGATTTTTAGTTTTCCCAATTTATACGCCCGTGAGTGGAAGTGCCCTATGCTCTCTAAGCTGAGTGTTTTCGATGTTTCAGGACACACCGTACACTTCTGCAGAGTGGCTGTTGGCAATTTACATCCCGCCCATCAGCGTAGCAAGGCTCCCGTTTCTCCATGGCCTGTCCTGCATTTCTGGTTTTGACACTTTATTCAGCATGGCCCTTTTGACCGATGGGAAGCGAAACTTCTTTGTAGCGCTGATTTGCCTTTCCAGGTTGCTTGGTTGGCCAAAAAGGGCGTATGCGTTTTTTCCTGAATATATTCAGGAAAAAACGCATACGCCCTTTTTGGCCAAGGGCATCATTGTCGAGGTTTTGCCGCTTTTCCCGTGCTTTAAAGGCGATTCGAATCTTCCTCCTGAAATCTGTTTCCTGCAATTCTGCCTTGCTTTCAAATCCTCTTTGTTGTCTTCCGTCAATATATTTGTGGACGAGAGTTATCATTTATAACTCTGCAGGTTTGTGAATTGCAGTGCCCCTGAGCTCCATTTTTCAACTCGCTTTCTTGGGAGCTGGCCGCAAAAGCGCAGGATTGCTTCAGGCCCTATTCTGGTCCCGGGCGGCAGGCTGAGCCTGTGGTTAATTCTTCTTCCTGATGGGAAAATAGAGTGACCTGTGCCTGTCCCAACACCTAGAGCTAGTGTCTCATTGGTTCCCCCTCTTCCCGTTCATCCTCAGGACAAATTGCAACCTGTACGGAACAGGAGGTTAAAGGTGCTGATTCTCCAAGGAGGGAGATTGCTAGTAAAGCGGCTGGAATGGCGAACCCGAGCACAAGGAGATGAGAAATGAGGTGCGTGTTAGAAACCTTTCCCGATCACACGGTGTACCATCTTCTGGGATTCTCATGCATGTTTTCGATGTAGGAAGATGCCCTTGAACCTGGAGATTTGGGACCCATGGGATGGGTACCACGCAGTATTACTCTAAAGGGTCTGCGTTTGCTCACCCAACCTCACCAAACCTCTCAGCCCCAAGAGTGTCCACCCTTATGCCTCAATCAGCTGTGGGTCTAGATATGGTCAATCCAGGTGGCATCACAGCCCTTGAACGAATTTTGTAAGAATTTCTCTCTCTTTCACTGTCTTTGTTTCACGGGTTTTTAAAAGTAATTGATTTTTATAAAGGGGTTTAGCTGTTTTTTACTGCTGTGTTTATGCCGCTTTACACCCACTTGACTCACATACAGACAGATATCAATACATAGGTTTTAAGATTCTTACTAGTCAGATATATTCTTGGGCGGTGAATAGGGGGTTTTGAGTCCAGATCACTGAGCAAGGAGTAGGTCTTGTCTATTACATATTGGGTTTATGGAACGGTCTCTGAGCTAATTTGAAACCCTTGTTTTATGCATCACCCCACCTCACCTTTCCCGTTAAGCAGCCATAGTGTGTTTTCTAAACGTGTGACTCTGTTCTGTTTTGTAATTCAGTTCAAGGGTAGCGGTTTTACATTTCCTCTATAAGTGATATCTTACGATAAGTGTCGTTTTCTGTGTGGCTTATTTCACTTAGAATCGTCGTACCTAAATCCACTCATCATGCTGCTACTAGCCTTATGACGTTGATTTCATGGCTGAGTGATATTCCATTGTACAAAAGGACCACAACTTCTTTATCCATTTTTCTCTTTCCTGGGATATTTAAGGTGTAACGAAGTGGAGGTTCTTGTCAACAGAGCAGCCCTAAACTTTGGGGTGCCTGTGCCTTGCTGATTTTTAGTTTTCCCAATTTATACGCCCGTGAGTGGAAGTGCCCTATGCTCTCTAAGCTGAGTGTTTTCGATGTTTCAGGACACACCGTACACTTCTGCAGAGTGGCTGTTGGCAATTTACATCCCGCCCATCAGCGTAGCAAGGCTCCCGTTTCTCCATGGCCTGTCCTGCATTTCTGGTTTTGACACTTTATTCAGCATGGCCCTTTTGACCGATGGGAAGCGAGACTTCTTTGTAGCGCTGATTTGCCTTTCCAGGTTGCTTGGTTGGCCAAAAAGGGCGTATGCATTTTTTCCTGAATATATTCAGGAAAAAACGCATACGCCCTTTTTGGCCAAGGGCATCATTGTCGAGGTTTTGCCGCTTTTCCCGTGCTTTAAAGGCGATTCGAATCTTCCTCCTGAAATCTGTTTCCTGCAATTCTGCCTTGCTTTCAAATCCTCTTTGTTGTCTTCCGTCAATATATTTGTGGACGAGAGTTATCATTTATAACTCTGCAGGTTTGTGAATTGCAGTGCCCCTGAGCTCCATTTTTCAACTCGCTTTCTTGGGAGCTGGCCGCAAAAGCGCAGGATTGCTTCAGGCCCTATTCTGGTCCCGGGCGGCAGGCTGAGCCTGTGGTTAATTCTTCTTCCTGATGGGAAAATAGAGTGACCTGTGCCTGTCCCAACACCTAGAGCTAGTGTCTCATTGGTTCCCCCTCTTCCCGTTCATCCTCAGGACAAATTGCAACCTGTACGGAACAGGAGGTTAAAGGTGCTGATTCTCCAAGGAGGGAGATTGCTAGTAAAGCGGCTGGAATGGCGAACCCGAGCACAAGGAGATGAGAAATGAGGTGCGTGTTAGAAACCTTTCCCGATCACACGGTGTACCATCTTCTGGGATTCTCATGCATGTTTTCGATGTAGGAAGATGCCCTTGAACCTGGAGATTTGGGACCCATGGGATGGGTACCACGCAGTATTACTCTAAAGGGTCTGCGTTTGCTCCCCCAACCTCACCAAACCTCTCAGCCCCAAGAGTGTCCACCCTTATGCCTCAATCAGCTGTGGGTCTAGATATGGTCAATCCAGGTGGCATCACAGCCCTTGAACGAATTTTGTAAGAATTTCTCTCTCTTTCACTGTCTTTGTTGCACGGGTTTTTAAAAGTAATTGATTTTTATAAAGGGGTTTAGCTGTTTTTTACTGCTGTGTTTATGCCGCTTTACACCCACTTGACTCACATACAGAGAGATATCAATACATAGGTTTTAAGATTCTTACTAGTCAGATATATTCTTGGGCGGTGAATAGGGGGTTTTGAGTCCAGATCACTGAGCAAGGAGTAGGTCTTGTCTATTACATATTGGGTTTATGGAACGGTCTCTGAGCTAATTTGAAACCCTTGTTTTATGCATCACCCCACCTCACCTTTCCCGTTAAGCAGCCATAGTGAGTTTTCTAAACGTGTGACTCTGTTCTGTTTTGTAATTCAGTTCAAGGGTAGCGGTTTTACATTCCCTCTATAAGTGATATCTTACGATAAGTGTCGTTTTCTGTGTGGCTTATTTCACTTAGAATCGTCGTACCTAAATCCACTCATCATGCTGCTACTAGCCTTATGACGTTGATTTCATGGCTGAGTGATATTCCATTGTACAAAAGGACCACAACTTCTTTATCCATTTTTCTCTTTCCTGGGATATTTAAGGTGTAACGAAGTGGAGGTTCTTGTCAACAGAGCAGCCCTAAACTTTGGGGTGCCTGTGCCTTGCTGATTTTTAGTTTTCCCAATTTATACGCCCGTGAGAGGAAGTGCCCTATGCTCTCTAAGCTGAGTGTTTTCGATGTTTCAGGACACATCGTACACTTCTGCAGAGTGGCTGTTGGCAATTTACATCCCGCCCATCAGCGTAGCAAGGCTCCCGTTTCTCCATGGCCCGTCCTGCATTTCTGGTTTTGACACTTTATTCAGCATGGCCCTTTTGACCGATGGGAAGCGAGACTTCTTTGTAGCGCTGATTTGCCTTTCCAGGTTGCTTGGTTGGCCAAAAAGGGCGTATGCGTTTTTTCCTGAATATATTCAGGAAAAAACGCATACGCCCTTTTTGGCCAAGGGCATCATTGTCGAGGTTTTGCCGCTTTTCCCGTGCTTTAAAGGCGATTCGAATCTTCCTCCTGAAATCTGTTTCCTGCAATTCTGCCTTGCTTTCAAATCCTCTTTGTTGTCTTCCGTCAATATATTTGTGGACGAGAGTTATCATTTATAACTCTGCAGGTTTGTGAATTGCAGTGCCCCTGAGCTCCATTTTTCAACTCGCTTTCTTGGGAGCTGGCCGCAAAAGCGCAGGATTGCTTCAGGCCCTATTCTGGTCCCGGGCGGCAGGCTGAGCCTGTGGTTAATTCTTCTTCCTGATGGGAAAATAGAGTGACCTGTGCCTGTCCCCACACCTAGAGCTAGTGTCTCATTGGTTCCCCCTCTTCCCGTTCATCCTCAGGACAAATTGCAACCTGTACGGAACAGGAGGTTAAAGGTGCTGATTCTCCAAGGAGGGAGATTGCTAGTAAAGCGGCTGGAATGGCGAACCCGAGCACAAGGAGATGAGAAATGAGGTGCGTGTTAGAAACCTTTCCCGATCACACGGTGTACCATCTTCTGGGATTCTCATGCATGTTTTCGATGTAGGAAGATGCCCTTGAACGTGGAGATTTGGGACCCATGGGATGGGTACCACGCAGTATTACTCTAAAGGGTCTGCGTTTGCTCACCCAACCTCACCAAACCTCTCAGCCCCAAGAGTGTCCACCCTTATGCCTCAATCAGCTGTGGGTCTAGATATGGTCAATCCAGGTGGCATCACAGCCCTTGAACGAATTTTGTAAGAATTTCTCTCTCTTTCACTGTCTTTGTTTCACGGGTTTTTAAAAGTAATTGATTTTTATAAAGGGGTTTAGCTGTTTTTTACTGCTGTGTTTATGCCGCTTTACACCCACTTGACTCACATACAGAGAGATATCAATACATAGGTTTTAAGATTCTTACTAGTCAGATATATTCTTGGGCGGTGAATAGGGGGTTTTGAGTCCAGATCACTGAGCAAGGAGTAGGTCTTGTCTATTACATATTGGGTTTATGGAACGGTCTCTGAGCTAATTTGAAACCCTTGTTTTATGCATCACCCCACCTCACCTTTCCCGTTAAGCAGCCATAGTGTGTTTTCTAAACGTGTGACTCTGTTCTGTTTTGTAATTCAGTTCAAGGGTAGCGATTTTTACATTCCCTCTATAAGTGATATCTTATGATAAGTGTCTTTTTCTGTGTGACTTATTTCACTTAGAATCGTCGTACCTAAATCCACTCATCATGCTGCTACTAGCCTTATGACGTTGATTTCATGGCTGAGTGATATTCCATTGTACAAAAGGACCACAACTTCTTTATCCATTTTTCTCTTTCCTGGGATATTTAAGGTGTAACGAAGTGGAGGTTCTTGTCAACAGAGCAGCCCTAAACTTTGGGGTGCCTGTGCCTTGCTGATTTTTAGTTTTCCCAATTTATACGCCCGTGAGTGGAAGTGCCCTATGCTCTCTAAGCTGAGTGTTTTCGATGTTTCAGGACACACCGTACACTTCTGCAGAGTGGCTGTTGGCAATTTACATCCCGCCCATCAGCGTAGCAAGGCTCCCGTTTCTCCATGGCCTGTCCTGCATTTCTGGTTTTGACACTTTATTCAGCATGGCCCTTTTGACCGATGGGAAGCGAGACTTCTTTGTAGCGCTGATTTGCCTTTCCAGGTTGCTTGGTTGGCCAAAAAGGGCGTATGCGTTTTTTCCTGAATATATTCAGGAAAAACGCATACGCCCTTTTTGGCCAAGGGCATCATTGTCGAGGTTTTGCCGCTTTTCCCGTGCTTTAAAGGCGATTCGAATCTTCCTCCTGAAATCTGTTTCCTGCAATTCTGCCTTGCTTTCAAATCCTCTTTGTTGTCTTCCGTCAATATATTTGTGGACGAGAGTTATCATTTATAACTCTGCAGGTTTGTGAATTGCAGTGCCCCTGAGCTCCATTTTTCAACTCGCTTTCTTGGGAGCTGGCCGCAAAAGCGCAGGATTGCTTCAGGCCCTATTCTGGTCCCGGGCGGCAGGCTGAGCCTGTGGTTAATTCTTCTTCCTGATGGGAAAATAGAGTGACCTGTGCCTGTCCCAACACCTAGAGCTAGTGTCTCATTGGTTCCCCCTCTTCCCGTTCATCCTCAGGACAAATTGCAACCTGTACGGAACAGGAGGTTAAAGGTGCTGATTCTCCAAGGAGGGAGATTGCTAGTAAAGCGGCTGGAATGGCGAACCCGAGCACAAGGAGATGAGAAATGAGGTGCGTGTTAGAAACCTTTCCCGATCACACGGTGTACCATCTTCTGGGATTCTCATGCATGTTTTCGATGTAGGAAGATGCCCTTGAACCTGGAGATTTGGGACCCATGGGATGGGTACCACGCAGTATTACTCTAAAGGGTCTGCGTTTGCTCCCCCAACCTCACCAAACCTCTCAGCCCCAAGAGTGTCCACCCTTATGCCTCAATCAGCTGTGGGTCTAGATATGGTCAATCCAGGTGGCATCACAGCCCTTGAACGAATTTTGTAAGAATTTCTCTCTCTTTCACTGTCTTTGTTTCACGGGTTTTTAAAAGTAATTGATTTTTATAAAGGGGTTTAGCTGTTTTTTACTGCTGTGTTTATGCCGCTTTACACCCACTTGACTCACATACAGACAGATATCAATACATAGGTTTTAAGATTCTTACTAGTCAGATATATTCTTGGGCGGTGAATAGGGGGTTTTGAGTCCAGATCACTGAGCAAGGAGTAGGTCTTGTCTATTACATATTGGGTTTATGGAACGGTCTCTGAGCTAATTTGAAACCCTTGTTTTATGCATCACCCCACCTCACCTTTCCCGTTAAGCAGCCATAGTGTGTTTTCTAAACGTGTGACTCTGTTCTGTTTTGTAATTCAGTTCAAGGGTAGCGGTTTTACATTTCCTCTATAAGTGATATCTTACGATAAGTGTCGTTTTCTGTGTGGCTTATTTCACTTAGAATCGTCGTACCTAAATCCACTCATCATGCTGCTACTAGCCTTATGACGTTGATTTCATGGCTGAGTGATATTCCATTGTACAAAAGGACCACAACTTCTTTATCCATTTTTCTCTTTCCTGGGATATTTAAGGTGTAACGAAGTGGAGGTTCTTGTCAACAGAGCAGCCCTAAACTTTGGGGTGCCTGTGCCTTGCTGATTTTTAGTTTTCCCAATTTATACGCCCGTGAGTGGAAGTGCCCTATGCTCTCTAAGCTGAGTGTTTTCGATGTTTCAGGACACACCGTACACTTCTGCAGAGTGGCTGTTGGCAATTTACATCCCGCCCATCAGCGTAGCAAGGCTCCCGTTTCTCCATGGCCTGTCCTGCATTTCTGGTTTTGACACTTTATTCAGCATGGCCCTTTTGACCGATGGGAAGCGAGACTTCTTTGTAGCGCTGATTTGCCTTTCCAGGTTGCTTGGTTGGCCAAAAAGGGCGTATGCGTTTTTTCCTGAATATATTCAGGAAAAAACGCATACGCCCTTTTTGGCCAAGGGCATCATTGTCGAGGTTTTGCCGCTTTTCCCGTGCTTTAAAGGCGATTCGAATCTTCCTCCTGAAATCTGTTTCCTGCAATTCTGCCTTGCTTTCAAATCCTCTTTGTTGTCTTCCGTCAATATATTTGTGGACGAGAGTTATCATTTATAACTCTGCAGGTTTGTGAATTGCAGTGCCCCTGAGCTCCATTTTTCAACTCGCTTTCTTGGGAGCTGGCCGCAAAAGCGCAGGATTGCTTCAGGCCCTATTCTGGTCCCGGGCGGCAGGCTGAGCCTGTGGTTAATTCTTCTTCCTGATGGGAAAATAGAGTGACCTGTGCCTGTCCCAACACCTAGAGCTAGTGTCTCATTGGTTCCCCCTCTTCCCGTTCATCCTCAGGACAAATTGCAACCTGTACGGAACAGGAGGTTAAAGGTGCTGATTCTCCAAGGAGGGAGATTGCTAGTAAAGCGGCTGGAATGGCGAACCCGAGCACAAGGAGATGAGAAATGAGGTGCGTGTTAGAAACCTTTCCCGATCACACGGTGTACCATCTTCTGGGATTCTCATGCATGTTTTCGATGTAGGAAGATGCCCTTGAACCTGGAGATTTGGGACCCATGGGATGGGTACCACGCAGTATTACTCTAAAGGGTCTGCGTTTGCTCCCCCAACCTCACCAAACCTCTCAGCCCCAAGAGTGTCCACCCTTATGCCTCAATCAGCTGTGGGTCTAGATATGGTCAATCCAGGTGGCATCACAGCCCTTGAACGAATTTTGTAAGAATTTCTCTCTCTTTCACTGTCTTTGTTGCACGGGTTTTTAAAAGTAATTGATTTTTATAAAGGGGTTTAGCTGTTTTTTACTGCTGTGTTTATGCCGCTTTACACCCACTTGACTCACATACAGAGAGATATCAATACATAGGTTTTAAGATTCTTACTAGTCAGATATATTCTTGGGCGGTGAATAGGGGGTTTTGAGTCCAGATCACTGAGCAAGGAGTAGGTCTTGTCTATTACATATTGGGTTTATGGAACGGTCTCTGAGCTAATTTGAAACCCTTGTTTTATGCATCACCCCACCTCACCTTTCCCGTTAAGCAGCCATAGTGAGTTTTCTAAACGTGTGACTCTGTTCTGTTTTGTAATTCAGTTCAAGGGTAGCGGTTTTACATTCCCTCTATAAGTGATATCTTACGATAAGTGTCGTTTTCTGTGTGGCTTATTTCACTTAGAATCGTCGTACCTAAATCCACTCATCATGCTGCTACTAGCCTTATGACGTTGATTTCATGGCTGAGTGATATTCCATTGTACAAAAGGACCACAACTTCTTTATCCATTTTTCTCTTTCCTGGGATATTTAAGGTGTAACGAAGTGGAGGTTCTTGTCAACAGAGCAGCCCTAAACTTTGGGGTGCCTGTGCCTTGCTGATTTTTAGTTTTCCCAATTTATACGCCCGTGAGAGGAAGTGCCCTATGCTCTCTAAGCTGAGTGTTTTCGATGTTTCAGGACACATCGTACACTTCTGCAGAGTGGCTGTTGGCAATTTACATCCCGCCCATCAGCGTAGCAAGGCTCCCGTTTCTCCATGGCCCGTCCTGCATTTCTGGTTTTGACACTTTATTCAGCATGGCCCTTTTGACCGATGGGAAGCGAGACTTCTTTGTAGCGCTGATTTGCCTTTCCAGGTTGCTTGGTTGGCCAAAAAGGGCGTATGCGTTTTTTCCTGAATATATTCAGGAAAAAACGCATACGCCCTTTTTGGCCAAGGGCATCATTGTCGAGGTTTTGCCGCTTTTCCCGTGCTTTAAAGGCGATTCGAATCTTCCTCCTGAAATCTGTTTCCTGCAATTCTGCCTTGCTTTCAAATCCTCTTTGTTGTCTTCCGTCAATATATTTGTGGACGAGAGTTATCATTTATAACTCTGCAGGTTTGTGAATTGCAGTGCCCCTGAGCTCCATTTTTCAACTCGCTTTCTTGGGAGCTGGCCGCAAAAGCGCAGGATTGCTTCAGGCCCTATTCTGGTCCCGGGCGGCAGGCTGAGCCTGTGGTTAATTCTTCTTCCTGATGGGAAAATAGAGTGACCTGTGCCTGTCCCCACACCTAGAGCTAGTGTCTCATTGGTTCCCCCTCTTCCCGTTCATCCTCAGGACAAATTGCAACCTGTACGGAACAGGAGGTTAAAGGTGCTGATTCTCCAAGGAGGGAGATTGCTAGTAAAGCGGCTGGAATGGCGAACCCGAGCACAAGGAGATGAGAAATGAGGTGCGTGTTAGAAACCTTTCCCGATCACACGGTGTACCATCTTCTGGGATTCTCATGCATGTTTTCGATGTAGGAAGATGCCCTTGAACGTGGAGATTTGGGACCCATGGGATGGGTACCACGCAGTATTACTCTAAAGGGTCTGCGTTTGCTCACCCAACCTCACCAAACCTCTCAGCCCCAAGAGTGTCCACCCTTATGCCTCAATCAGCTGTGGGTCTAGATATGGTCAATCCAGGTGGCATCACAGCCCTTGAACGAATTTTGTAAGAATTTCTCTCTCTTTCACTGTCTTTGTTTCACGGGTTTTTAAAAGTAATTGATTTTTATAAAGGGGTTTAGCTGTTTTTTACTGCTGTGTTTATGCCGCTTTACACCCACTTGACTCACATACAGAGAGATATCAATACATAGGTTTTAAGATTCTTACTAGTCAGATATATTCTTGGGCGGTGAATAGGGGGTTTTGAGTCCAGATCACTGAGCAAGGAGTAGGTCTTGTCTATTACATATTGGGTTTATGGAACGGTCTCTGAGCTAATTTGAAACCCTTGTTTTATGCATCACCCCACCTCACCTTTCCCGTTAAGCAGCCATAGTGAGTTTTCTAAACGTGTGACTCTGTTCTGTTTTGTAATTCAGTTCAAGGGTAGCGGTTTTACATTCCCTCTATAAGTGATATCTTACGATAAGTGTCGTTTTCTGTGTGGCTTATTTCACTTAGAATCGTCGTACCTAAATCCACTCATCATGCTGCTACTAGCCTTATGACGTTGATTTCATGGCTGAGTGATATTCCATTGTACAAAAGGACCACAACTTCTTTATCCATTTTTCTCTTTCCTGGGATATTTAAGGTGTAACGAAGTGGAGGTTCTTGTCAACAGAGCAGCCCTAAACTTTGGGGTGCCTGTGCCTTGCTGATTTTTAGTTTTCCCAATTTATACGCCCGTGAGAGGAAGTGCCCTATGCTCTCTAAGCTGAGTGTTTTCGATGTTTCAGGACACATCGTACACTTCTGCAGAGTGGCTGTTGGCAATTTACATCCCGCCCATCAGCGTAGCAAGGCTCCCGTTTCTCCATGGCCCGTCCTGCATTTCTGGTTTTGACACTTTATTCAGCATGGCCCTTTTGACCGATGGGAAGCGAGACTTCTTTGTAGCGCTGATTTGCCTTTCCAGGTTGCTTGGTTGGCCAAAAAGGGCGTATGCGTTTTTTCCTGAATATATTCAGGAAAAAACGCATACGCCCTTTTTGGCCAAGGGCATCATTGTCGAGGTTTTGCCGCTTTTCCCGTGCTTTAAAGGCGATTCGAATCTTCCTCCTGAAATCTGTTTCCTGCAATTCTGCCTTGCTTTCAAATCCTCTTTGTTGTCTTCCGTCAATATATTTGTGGACGAGAGTTATCATTTATAACTCTGCAGGTTTGTGAATTGCAGTGCCCCTGAGCTCCATTTTTCAACTCGCTTTCTTGGGAGCTGGCCGCAAAAGCGCAGGATTGCTTCAGGCCCTATTCTGGTCCCGGGCGGCAGGCTGAGCCTGTGGTTAATTCTTCTTCCTGATGGGAAAATAGAGTGACCTGTGCCTGTCCCCACACCTAGAGCTAGTGTCTCATTGGTTCCCCCTCTTCCCGTTCATCCTCAGGACAAATTGCAACCTGTACGGAACAGGAGGTTAAAGGTGCTGATTCTCCAAGGAGGGAGATTGCTAGTAAAGCGGCTGGAATGGCGAACCCGAGCACAAGGAGATGAGAAATGAGGTGCGTGTTAGAAACCTTTCCCGATCACACGGTGTACCATCTTCTGGGATTCTCATGCATGTTTTCGATGTAGGAAGATGCCCTTGAACGTGGAGATTTGGGACCCATGGGATGGGTACCACGCAGTATTACTCTAAAGGGTCTGCGTTTGCTCACCCAACCTCACCAAACCTCTCAGCCCCAAGAGTGTCCACCCTTATGCCTCAATCAGCTGTGGGTCTAGATATGGTCAATCCAGGTGGCATCACAGCCCTTGAACGAATTTTGTAAGAATTTCTCTCTCTTTCACTGTCTTTGTTTCACGGGTTTTTAAAAGTAATTGATTTTTATAAAGGGGTTTAGCTGTTTTTTACTGCTGTGTTTATGCCGCTTTACACCCACTTGACTCACATACAGAGAGATATCAATACATAGGTTTTAAGATTCTTACTAGTCAGATATATTCTTGGGCGGTGAATAGGGGGTTTTGAGTCCAGATCACTGAGCAAGGAGTAGGTCTTGTCTATTACATATTGGGTTTATGGAACGGTCTCTGAGCTAATTTGAAACCCTTGTTTTATGCATCACCCCACCTCACCTTTCCCGTTAAGCAGCCATAGTGTGTTTTCTAAACGTGTGACTCTGTTCTGTTTTGTAATTCAGTTCAAGGGTAGCGATTTTTACATTCCCTCTATAAGTGATATCTTATGATAAGTGTCTTTTTCTGTGTGACTTATTTCACTTAGAATCGTCGTACCTAAATCCACTCATCATGCTGCTACTAGCCTTATGACGTTGATTTCATGGCTGAGTGATATTCCATTGTACAAAAGGACCACAACTTCTTTATCCATTTTTCTCTTTCCTGGGATATTTAAGGTGTAACGAAGTGGAGGTTCTTGTCAACAGAGCAGCCCTAAACTTTGGGGTGCCTGTGCCTTGCTGATTTTTAGTTTTCCCAATTTATACGCCCGTGAGTGGAAGTGCCCTATGCTCTCTAAGCTGAGTGTTTTCGATGTTTCAGGACACACCGTACACTTCTGCAGAGTGGCTGTTGGCAATTTACATCCCGCCCATCAGCGTAGCAAGGCTCCCGTTTCTCCATGGCCTGTCCTGCATTTCTGGTTTTGACACTTTATTCAGCATGGCCCTTTTGACCGATGGGAAGCGAGACTTCTTTGTAGCGCTGATTTGCCTTTCCAGGTTGCTTGGTTGGCCAAAAAGGGCGTATGCGTTTTTTCCTGAATATATTCAGGAAAAACGCATACGCCCTTTTTGGCCAAGGGCATCATTGTCGAGGTTTTGCCGCTTTTCCCGTGCTTCAAAGGCGATTCGAATCTTCCTCCTGAAATCTGTTTCCTGCAATTCTGCCTTGCTTTCAAATCCTCTTTGTTGTCTTCCGTCAATATATTTGTGGACGAGAGTTATCATTTATAACTCTGCAGGTTTGTGAATTGCAGTTCCCCTGAGCTCCATTTTTCAACTCGCTTTCTTGGGAGCTGGCCGCAAAAGCGCAGGATTGCTTCAGGCCCTATTCTGGTCCCGGGCGGCAGGCTGAGCCTGTGGTTAATTCTTCTTCCTGATGGGAAAATAGAGTGACCTGTGCCTGTCCCAACACCTAGAGCTAGTGTCTCATTGGTTCCCCCTCTTCCCATTCATCCTCAGGACAAATTGCAACCTGTACGGAACAGGAGGTTAAAGGTGCTGATTCTCCAAGGAGGGAGATTGCTAGTAAAGCGGCTGGAATGGCGAACCCGAGCACAAGGAGATGAGAAATGAGGTGCGTGTTAGAAACCTTTCCCGATCACACGGTGTACCATCTTCTGGGATTCTCATGCATGTTTTCGATGTAGGAAGATGCCCTTGAACCTGGAGATTTGGGACCCATGGGATGGGTACCACGCAGTATTACTCTAAAGGGTCTGCGTTTGCTCACCCAACCTCACCAAACCTCTCAGCCCCAAGAGTGTCCACCCTTATGCCTCAATCAGCTGTGGGTCTAGATATGGTCAATCCAGGTGGCATCACAGCCCTTGAACGAATTTTGTAAGAATTTCTCTCTCTTTCACTGTCTTTGTTGCACGGGTTTTTAAAAGTAATTGATTTTTATAAAGGGGTTTAGCTGTTTTTTACTGCTGTGTTTATGCCGCTTTACACCCACTTGACTCACATACAGAGAGATATCAATACATAGGTTTTAAGATTCTTACTAGTCAGATATATTCTTGGGCGGTGAATAGGGGGTTTTGAGTCCAGATCACTGAGCAAGGAGTAGGTCTTGTCTATTACATATTGGGTTTATGGAACGGTCTCTGAGCTAATTTGAAACCCTTGTTTTATGCATCACCCCACCTCACCTTTCCCGTTAAGCAGCCATAGTGTGTTTTCTAAACGTGTGACTCTGTTCTGTTTTGTAATTCAGTTCAAGGGTAGCGGTTTTACATTTCCTCTATAAGTGATATCTTATGATAAGTGTCGTTTTCTGTGTGGCTTATTTCACTTAGAATCGTCGTACCTAAATCCACTCATCATGCTGCTACTAGCCTTATGACGTTGATTTCATGGCTGAGTGATATTCCATTGTACAAAAGGACCACAACTTCTTTATCCATTTTTCTCTTTCCTGGGATATTTAAGGTGTAACGAAGTGGAGGTTCTTGTCAACAGAGCAGCCCTAAACTTTGGGGTGCCTGTGCCTTGCTGATTTTTAGTTTTCCCAATTTATACGCCCGTGAGAGGAAGTGCCCTATGCTCTCTAAGCTGAGTGTTTTCGATGTTTCAGGACACACCGTACACTTCTGCAGAGTGGCTGTTGGCAATTTACATCCCGCCCATCAGCGTAGCAAGGCTCCCGTTTCTCCATGGCCTGTCCTGCATTTCTGGGTTTGACACTTTATTCAGCGTGGCCTATTTGACCGATGGGAAGCGAGACTTCTTTGTAGCGCTGATTTGCCTTTCCAGGTTGCTTGGTTGGCCAAAAAGGGCGTATGCGTTTTTTCCTGAATATATTCAGGAAAAAACGCATACGCCCTTTTTGGCCAAGGGCATCATTGTCGAGGTTTTGCCGCTTTTCCCGTGCTTTAAAGGCGATTCGAATCTACCTCTTGAAATATGTTTCCTGCAATTCTGCCTTGCTTTCAAATCCTCTTCGTTGCCTACCCTCAATATATTTGAGGACGAGAGTTATCATTTATAACTCTGCAGGTCTGTGAATTGCAGTGCCCCTGAGCTCCATTTTTCAACTCGCTTTCTTGGGAGCTGGCTGCAAAAGCGCAGGATTGCTTCAGGCCCTATTCTGGTCCCGGGCGGCAGGCTGAGCCTGTGGTTAATTCTTCTTCCTGATGGGAAAATAGAGTGACCTGTGCCTGTCCCCACACCTAGAGCTAGTGTCTCATTGGTTCCCCCTCTTCCCGTTCATCCTCAGGACAAATTGCAACCTGTACGGAACAGGAGGTTAAAGGTGCTGATTCTCCAAGGAGGGAGATTGCTAGTAAAGCGGCTGGAATGGCGAACCCGAGCACAAGGAGATGAGAAATGAGGTGCGTGTTAGAAACCTTTCCCGATCACACGGTGTACCATCTTCTGGGATTCTCATGCATGTTTTCGATGTAGGAAGATGCCCTTGAACCTGGAGATTTGGGACCCATGGGATGGGTACCACGCAGTATTACTCTAAAGGGTCTGCGTTTGCTCACCCAACCTCACCAAACCTCTCAGCCCCAAGAGTGTCCACCCTTATGCCTCAATCAGCTGTGGGTCTAGATATGGTCAATCCAGGTGGCATCACAGCCCTTGAACGAATTTTGTAAGAATTTCTCTCTCTTTCACTGTCTTTGTTTCACGGGTTTTTAAAAGTAATTGATTTTTATAAAGGGGTTTAGCTGTTTTTTACTGCTGTGTTTATGCCGCTTTACACCCACTTGACTCACATACAGAGAGATATCAATACATAGGTTTTAAGATTCTTACTAGTCAGATATATTCTTGGGCGGTGAATAGGGGGTGTTGAGTCCAGATCACTGAGCAAGGAGTAGGTCTTGTCTATTACATATTGGGTTTATGGAACGGTCTCTGAGCTAATTTGAAACCCTTGTTTTATGCATCACCCCACCTCACCTTTCCCGTTAAGCAGCCATAGTGAGTTTTCTAAACGTGTGACTCTGTTCTGTTTTGTAATTCAGTTCAAGGGTAGCGGTTTTACATTCCCTCTATAAGTGATATCTTATGATAAGTGTCGTTTTCTGTGTGGCTTATTTCACTTAGAATCGTCGTACCTAAATCCACTCATCATGCTGCTACTAGCCTTATGACGTTGATTTCATGGCTGAGTGATATTCCATTGTACAAAAGGACCACAACTTCTTTATCCATTTTTCTCTTTCCTGGGATATTTAAGGTGTAACGAAGTGGAGGTTCTTGTCAACAGAGCAGCCCTAAACTTTGGGGTGCCTGTGCCTTGCTGATTTTTAGTTTTCCCAATTTATACGCCCGTGAGAGGAAGTGCCCTATGCTCTCTAAGCTGAGTGTTTTCGATGTTTCAGGACACACCGTACACTTCTGCAGAGTGGCTGTTGGCAATTTACATCCCGCCCATCAGCGTAGCAAGGCTCCCGTTTCTCCATGGCCCGTCCTGCATTTCTGGTTTTGACACTTTATTCAGCATGGCCCTTTTGACCGATGGGAAGCGAGACTTCTTTGTAGCGCTGATTTGCCTTTCCAGGTTGCTTGGTTGGCCAAAAAGGGCGTATGCGTTTTTTCCTGAATATATTCAGGAAAAAACGCATACGCCCTTTTTGGCCAAGGGCATCATTGTCGAGGTTTTGCCGCTTTTCCCGTGCTTTAAAGGCGATTCGAATCTTCCTCCTGAAATCTGTTTCCTGCAATTCTGCCTTGCTTTCAAATCCTCTTTGTTGTCTTCCGTCAATATATTTGTGGACGAGAGTTATCATTTATAACTCTGCAGGTTTGTGAATTGCAGTGCCCCTGAGCTCCATTTTTCAACTCGCTTTCTTGGGAGCTGGCCGCAAAAGCGCAGGATTGCTTCAGGCCCTATTCTGGTCCCGGGCGGCAGGCTGAGCCTGTGGTTAATTCTTCTTCCTGATGGGAAAATAGAGTGACCTGTGCCTGTCCCAACACCTAGAGCTAGTGTCTCATTGGTTCCCCCTCTTCCCGTTCATCCTCAGGACAAATTGCAACCTGTACGGAACAGGAGGTTAAAGGTGCTGATTCTCCAAGGAGGGAGATTGCTAGTAAAGCGGCTGGAATGGCGAACCCGAGCACAAGGAGATGAGAAATGAGGTGCGTGTTAGAAACCTTTCCCGATCACACGGTGTACCATCTTCTGGGATTCTCATGCATGTTTTCGATGTAGGAAGATGCCCTTGAACCTGGAGATTTGGGACCCATGGGATGGGTACCACGCAGTATTACTCTAAAGGGTCTGCGTTTGCTCACCCAACCTCACCAAACCTCTCAGCCCCAAGAGTGTCCACCCTTATGCCTCAATCAGCTGTGGGTCTAGATATGGTCAATCCAGGTGGCATCACAGCCCTTGAACGAATTTTGTAAGAATTTCTCTCTCTTTCACTGTCTTTGTTTCACGGGTTTTTAAAAGTAATTGATTTTTATAAAGGGGTTTAGCTGTTTTTTACTGCTGTGTTTATGCCGCTTTACACCCACTTGACTCACATACAGAGAGATATCAATACATAGGTTTTAAGATTCTTACTAGTCAGATATATTCTTGGGCGGTGAATAGGGGGTGTTGAGTCCAGATCACTGAGCAAGGAGTAGGTCTTGTCTATTACATATTGGGTTTATGGAACGGTCTCTGAGCTAATTTGAAACCCTTGTTTTATGCATCACCCCACCTCACCTTTCCCGTTAAGCAGCCATAGTGTGTTTTCTAAACGTGTGACTCTGTTCTGTTTTGTAATTCAGTTCAAGGGTAGCGATTTTTACATTCCCTCTATAAGTGATATCTTATGATAAGTGTCTTTTTCTGTGTGACTTATTTCACTTAGAATCGTCGTACCTAAATCCACTCATCATGCTGCTACTAGCCTTATGACGTTGATTTCATGGCTGAGTGATATTCCATTGTACAAAAGGACCACAACTTCTTTATCCATTTTTCTCTTTCCTGGGGTATTTAAGGTGTAACGAAGTGGAGGTTCTTGTCAACAGAGCAGCCCTAAACTTTGGGGTGCCTGTGCCTTGCTGATTTTTAGTTTTCCCAATTTATACGCCCGTGAGTGGAAGTGCCCTATGCTCTCTAAGCTGAGTGTTTTCGATGTTTCAGGACACACCGTACACTTCTGCAGAGTGGCTGTTGGCAATTTACATCCCGCCCATCAGCGTAGCAAGGCTCCCGTTTCTCCATGGCCTGTCCTGCATTTCTGGTTTTGACACTTTATTCAGCATGGCCCTTTTGACCGATGGGAAGCGAGACTTCTTTGTAGCGCTGATTTGCCTTTCCAGGTTGCTTGGTTGGCCAAAAAGGGCGTATGCGTTTTTTCCTGAATATATTCAGGAAAAAACGCATACGCCCTTTTTGGCCAAGGGCATCATTGTCGAGGTTTTGCCGCTTTTCCCGTGCTTTAAAGGCGATTCGAATCTTCCTCCTGAAATCTGTTTCCTGCAATTCTGCCTTGCTTTCAAATCCTCTTTGTTGTCTTCCGTCAATATATTTGTGGACGAGAGTTATCATTTATAACTCTGCAGGTTTGTGAATTGCAGTTCCCCTGAGCTCCATTTTTCAACTCGCTTTCTTGGGAGCTGGCCGCAAAAGCGCAGGATTGCTTCAGGCCCTATTCTGGTCCCGGGCGGCAGGCTGAGCCTGTGGTTAATTCTTCTTCCTGATGGGAAAATAGAGTGACCTGTGTCTGTCCCCACACCTAGAGCTAGTGTCTCATTGGTTCCCCCTCTTCCCGTTCATCCTCAGGACAAATTGCAACCTGTACGGAACAGGAGGTTAAAGGTGCTGATTCTCCAAGGAGGGAGATTGCTAGTAAAGCGGCTGGAATGGCGAACCCGAGCACAAGGAGATGAGAAATGAGGTGCGTGTTAGAAACCTTTCCCGATCACACGGTGTACCATCTTCTGGGATTCTCATGCATGTTTTCGATGTAGGAAGATGCCCTTGAACCTGGAGATTTGGGACCCATGGGATGGGTACCACGCAGTATTACTCTAAAGGGTCTGCGTTTGCTCACCCAACCTCACCAAACCTCTCAGCCCCAAGAGTGTCCACCCTTATGCCTCAATCAGCTGTGGGTCTAGATATGGTCAATCCAGGTGGCATCACAGCCCTTGAACGAATTTTGTAAGAATTTCTCTCTCTTTCACTGTCTTTGTTTCACGGGTTTTTAAAAGTAATTGATTTTTATAAAGGGGTTTAGCTGTTTTTTACTGCTGTGTTTATGCCGCTTTACACCCACTTGACTCACATACAGAGAGATATCAATACATAGGTTTTAAGATTCTTACTAGTCAGATATATTCTTGGGCGGTGAATAGGGGGTGTTGAGTCCAGATCACTGAGCAAGGAGTAGGTCTTGTCTATTACATATTGGGTTTATGGAACGGTCTCTGAGCTAATTTGAAACCCTTGTTTTATGCATCACCCCACCTCACCTTTCCCGTTAAGCAGCCATAGTGTGTTTTCTAAACGTGTGACTCTGTTCTGTTTTGTAATTCAGTTCAAGGGTAGCGGTTTTACATTCCCTCTATAAGTGATATCTTATGATAAGTGTCGTTTTCTGTGTGGCTTATTTCACTTAGAATCGTCGTACCTAAATCCACTCATCATGCTGCTACTAGCCTTATGACGTTGATTTCATGGCTGAGTGATATTCCATTGTACAAAAGGACCACAACTTCTTTATCCATTTTTCTCTTTCCTGGGATATTTAAGGTGTAACGAAGTGGAGGTTCTTGTCAACAGAGCAGCCCTAAACTTTGGGGTGCCTGTGCCTTGCTGATTTTTAGTTTTCCCAATTTATACGCCCGTGAGAGGAAGTGCCCTATGCTCTCTAAGCTGAGTGTTTTCGATGTTTCAGGACACACCGTACACTTCTGCAGAGTGGCTGTTGGCAATTTACATCCCGCCCATCAGCGTAGCAAGGCTCCCGTTTCTCCATGGCCCGTCCTGCATTTCTGGTTTTGACACTTTATTCAGCATGGCCCTTTTGACCGATGGGAAGCGAGACTTCTTTGTAGCGCTGATTTGCCTTTCCAGGTTGCTTGGTTGGCCAAAAAGGGCGTATGCGTTTTTTCCTGAATATATTCAGGAAAAAACGCATACGCCCTTTTTGGCCAAGGGCATCATTGTCGAGGTTTTGCCGCTTTTCCCATGCTTTAAAGGCGATTCGAATCTTCCTCCTGAAATCTGTTTCCTGCAATTCTGCCTTGCTTTCAAATCCTCTTTGTTGTCTTCCGTCAATATATTTGTGGACGAGAGTTATCATTTATAACTCTGCAGGTTTGTGAATTGCAGTGCCCCTGAGCTCCATTTTTCAACTCGCTTTCTTGGGAGCTGGCCGCAAAAGCGCAGGATTGCTTCAGGCCCTATTCTGGTCCCGGGCGGCAGGCTGAGCCTGTGGTTAATTCTTCTTCCTGATGGGAAAATAGAGTGACCTGTGTCTGTCCCCACACCTAGAGCTAGTGTCTCATTGGTTCCCCCTCTTCCCGTTCATCCTCAGGACAAATTGCAACCTGTACGGAACAGGAGGTTAAAGGTGCTGATTCTCCAAGGAGGGAGATTGCTAGTAAAGCGGCTGGAATGGCGAACCCGAGCACAAGGAGATGAGAAATGAGGTGCGTGTTAGAAACCTTTCCCGATCACACGGTGTACCATCTTCTGGGATTCTCATGCATGTTTTCGATGTAGGAAGATGCCCTTGAACCTGGAGATTTGGGACCCATGGGATGGGTACCACGCAGTATTACTCTAAAGGGTCTGCGTTTGCTCACCCAACCTCACCAAACCTCTCAGCCCCAAGAGTGTCCACCCTTATGCCTCAATCAGCTGTGGGTCTAGATATGGTCAATCCAGGTGGCATCACAGCCCTTGAACGAATTTTGTAAGAATTTCTCTCTCTTTCACTGTCTTTGTTTCACGGGTTTTTAAAAGTAATGGATTTTTATAAAGGGGTTTAGCTGTTTTTTACTGCTGTGTTTATGCCGCTTTACACCCACTTGACTCACATACAGAGAGATATCAATACATAGGTTTTAAGATTCTTACTAGTCAGATATATTCTTGGGCGGTGAATAGGGGGTTTTGAGTCCAGATCACTGAGCAAGGAGTAGGTCTTGTCTATTACATATTGGGTTTATGGAACGGTCTCTGAGCTAATTTGAAACCCTTGTTTTATGCATCACCCCACCTCACCTTTCCCGTTAAGCAGCCATAGTGAGTTTTCTAAACGTGTGACTCTGTTCTGTTTTGTAATTCAGTTCAAGGGTAGCGGTTTTACATTCCCTCTATAAGTGATATCTTATGATAAGTGTCGTTTTCTGTGTGGCTTATTTCACTTAGAATCGTCGTACCTAAATCCACTCATCATGCTGCTACTAGCCTTATGACGTTGATTTCATGGCTGAGTGATATTCCATTGTACAAAAGGACCACAACTTCTTTATCCATTTTTCTCTTTCCTGGGATATTTAAGGTGTAACGAAGTGGAGGTTCTTGTCAACAGAGCAGCCCTAAACTTTGGGGTGCCTGTGCCTTGCTGATTTTTAGTTTTCCCAATTTATACGCCCGTGAGAGGAAGTGCCCTATGCTCTCTAAGCTGAGTGTTTTCGATGTTTCAGGACACACCGTACACTTCTGCAGAGTGGCTGTTGGCAATTTACATCCCGCCCATCAGCGTAGCAAGGCTCCCGTTTCTCCATGGCCCGTCCTGCATTTCTGGTTTTGACACTTTATTCAGCATGGCCCTTTTGACCGATGGGAAGCGAGACTTCTTTGTAGCGCTGATTTGCCTTTCCAGGTTGCTTGGTTGGCCAAAAAGGGCGTATGCGTTTTTTCCTGAATATATTCAGGAAAAAACGCATACGCCCTTTTTGGCCAAGGGCATCATTGTCGAGGTTTTGCCGCTTTTCCCGTGCTTTAAAGGCGATTCGAATCTTCCTCCTGAAATCTGTTTCCTGCAATTCTGCCTTGCTTTCAAATCCTCTTCGTTGTCTTCCGTCAATATATTTGTGGACGAGAGTTATCATTTATAACTCTGCAGGTTTGTGAATTGCAGTGCCCCTGAGCTCCATTTTTCAACTCGCTTTCTTGGGAGCTGGCCGCAAAAGCGCAGGATTGCTTCAGGCCCTATTCTGGTCCCGGGCGGCAGGCTGAGCCTGTGGTTAATTCTTCTTCCTGATGGGAAAATAGAGTGACCTGTGCCTGTCCCAACACCTAGAGCTAGTGTCTCATTGGTTCCCCCTCTTCCCGTTCATCCTCAGGACAAATTGCAACCTGTACGGAACAGGAGGTTAAAGGTGCTGATTCTCCAAGGAGGGAGATTGCTAGTAAAGCGGCTGGAATGGCGAACCCGAGCACAAGGAGATGAGAAATGAGGTGCGTGTTAGAAACCTTTCCCGATCACACGGTGTACCATCTTCTGGGATTCTCATGCATGTTTTCGATGTAGGAAGATGCCCTTGAACCTGGAGATTTGGGACCCATGGGATGGGTACCACGCAGTATTACTCTAAAGGGTCTGCGTTTGCTCACCCAACCTCACCAAACCTCTCAGCCCCAAGAGTGTCCACCCTTATGCCTCAATCAGCTGTGGGTCTAGATATGGTCAATCCAGGTGGCATCACAGCCCTTGAACGAATTTTGTGAGAATTTCTCTCTCTTTCACTGTCTTTGTTTCACGGGTTTTTAAAAGTAATTGATTTTTATAAAGGGGTTTAGCTGTTTTTTACTGCTGTGTTTATGCCGCTTTACACCCACTTGACTCACATACAGAGAGATATCAATACATAGGTTTTAAGATTCTTACTAGTCAGATATATTCTTGGGCGGTGAATAGGGGGTTTTGAGTCCAGATCACTGAGCAAGGAGTAGGTCTTGTCTATTACATATTGGGTTTATGGAACGGTCTCTGAGCTAATTTGAAACCCTTGTTTTATGCATCACCCCACCTCACCTTTCCCGTTAAGCAGCCATAGTGTGTTTTCTAAACGTGTGACTCTGTTCTGTTTTGTAATTCAGTTCAAGGGTAGCGGTTTTACATTCCCTCTATAAGTGATATCTTATGATAAGTGTCGTTTTCTGTGTGGCTTATTTCTCTTAGAATCGTCGTACCTAAATCCACTCATCATGCTGCTACTAGCCTTATGACGTTGATTTCATGGCTGAGTGATATTCCATTGTACAAAAGGACCACAACTTCTTTATCCATTTTTCTCTTTCCTGGGATATTTAAGGTGTAACGAAGTGGAGGTTCTTGTCAACAGAGCAGCCCTAAACTTTGGGGTGCCTGTGCCTTGCTGATTTTTAGTTTTCCCAATTTATACGCCCGTGAGTGGAAGTGCCCTATGCTCTCTAAGCTGAGTGTTTTCGATGTTTCAGGACACACCGTACACTTCTGCAGAGTGGCTGTTGGCAATTTACATCCCGCCCATCAGCGTAGCAAGGCTCCCGTTTCTCCATGGCCTGTCCTGCATTTCTGGTTTTGACACTTTATTCAGCATGGCCCTTTTGACCGATGGGAAGCGAGACTTCTTTGTAGCGCTGATTTGCCTTTCCAGGTTGCTTGGTTGGCCAAAAAGGGCGTATGCGTTTTTTCCTGAATATATTCAGGAAAAAACGCATACGCCCTTTTTGGCCAAGGGCATCATTGTCGAGGTTTTGCCGCTTTTCCCGTGCTTTAAAGGCGATTCGAATCTTCCTCCTGAAATCTGTTTCCTGCAATTCTGCCTTGCTTTCAAATCCTCTTTGTTGTCTTCCGTCAATATATTTGTGGACGAGAGTTATCATTTATAACTCTGCAGGTTTGTGAATTGCAGTGCCCCTGAGCTCCATTTTTCAACTCGCTTTCTTGGGAGCTGGCCGCAAAAGCGCAGGATTGCTTCAGGCCCTATTCTGGTCCCGGGCGGCAGGCTGAGCCTGTGGTTAATTCTTCTTCCTGATGGGAAAATAGAGTGACCTGTGCCTGTCCCAACACCTAGAGCTAGTGTCTCATTGGTTCCCCCTCTTCCCGTTCATCCTCAGGACAAATTGCAACCTGTACGGAACAGGAGGTTAAAGGTGCTGATTCTCCAAGGAGGGAGATTGCTAGTAAAGCGGCTGGAATGGCGAACCCGAGCACAAGGAGATGAGAAATGAGGTGCGTGTTAGAAACCTTTCCCGATCACACGGTGTACCATCTTCTGGGATTCTCATGCATGTTTTCGATGTAGGAAGATGCCCTTGAACCTGGAGATTTGGGACCCATGGGATGGGTACCACGCAGTATTACTCTAAAGGGTCTGCGTTTGCTCACCCAACCTCACCAAACCTCTCAGCCCCAAGAGTGTCCACCCTTATGCCTCAATCAGCTGTGGGTCTAGATATGGTCAATCCAGGTGGCATCACAGCCCTTGAACGAATTTTGTAAGAATTTCTCTCTCTTTCACTGTCTTTGTTTCACGGGTTTTTAAAAGTAATTGATTTTTATAAAGGGGTTTAGCTGTTTTTTACTGCTGTGTTTATGCCGCTTTACACCCACTTGACTCACATACAGACAGATATCAATACATAGGTTTTAAGATTCTTACTAGTCAGATATATTCTTGGGCGGTGAATAGGGGGTTTTGAGTCCAGATCACTGAGCAAGGAGTAGGTCTTGTCTATTACATATTGGGTTTATGGAACGGTCTCTGAGCTAATTTGAAACCCTTGTTTTATGCATCACCCCACCTCACCTTTCCCGTTAAGCAGCCATAGTGTGTTTTCTAAACGTGTGACTCTGTTCTGTTTTGTAATTCAGTTCAAGGGTAGCGGTTTTACATTTCCTCTATAAGTGATATCTTATGATAAGTGTCGTTTTCTGTGTGGCTTATTTCACTTAGAATCGTCGTACCTAAATCCACTCATCATGCTGCTACTAGCCTTATGACGTTGATTTCATGGCTGAGTGATATTCCATTGTACAAAAGGACCACAACTTCTTTATCCATTTTTCTCTTTCCTGGGATATTTAAGGTGTAACGAAGTGGAGGTTCTTGTCAACAGAGCAGCCCTAAACTTTGGGGTGCCTGTGCCTTGCTGATTTTTAGTTTTCCCAATTTATACGCCCGTGAGTGGAAGTGCCCTATGCTCTCTAAGCTGAGTGTTTTCGATGTTTCAGGACACACCGTACACTTCTGCAGAGTGGCTGTTGGCAATTTACATCCCGCCCATCAGCGTAGCAAGGCTCCCGTTTCTCCATGGCCTGTCCTGCATTTCTGGTTTTGACACTTTATTCAGCATGGCCCTTTTGACCGATGGGAAGCGAGACTTCTTTGTAGCGCTGATTTGCCTTTCCAGGTTGCTTGGTTGGCCAAAAAGGGCGTATGCGTTTTTTCCTGAATATATTCAGGAAAAAACGCATACGCCCTTTTTGGCCAAGGGCATCATTGTCGAGGTTTTGCCGCTTTTCCCGTGCTTTAAAGGCGATTCGAATCTTCCTCCTGAAATCTGTTTCCTGCAATTCTGCCTTGCTTTCAAATCCTCTTTGTTGTCTTCCGTCAATATATTTGTGGACGAGAGTTATCATTTATAACTCTGCAGGTTTGTGAATTGCAGTGCCCCTGAGCTCCATTTTTCAACTCGCTTTCTTGGGAGCTGGCCGCAAAAGCGCAGGATTGCTTCAGGCCCTATTCTGGTCCCGGGCGGCAGGCTGAGCCTGTGGTTAATTCTTCTTCCTGATGGGAAAATAGAGTGACCTGTGCCTGTCCCAACACCTAGAGCTAGTGTCTCATTGGTTCCCCCTCTTCCCGTTCATCCTCAGGACAAATTGCAACCTGTACGGAACAGGAGGTTAAAGGTGCTGATTCTCCAAGGAGGGAGATTGCTAGTAAAGCGGCTGGAATGGCGAACCCGAGCACAAGGAGATGAGAAATGAGGTGCGTGTTAGAAACCTTTCCCGATCACACGGTGTACCATCTTCTGGGATTCTCATGCATGTTTTCGATGTAGGAAGATGCCCTTGAACGTGGAGATTTGGGACCCATGGGATGGGTACCACGCAGTATTACTCTAAAGGGTCTGCGTTTGCTCACCCAACCTCACCAAACCTCTCAGCCCCAAGAGTGTCCACCCTTATGCCTCAATCAGCTGTGGGTCTAGATATGGTCAATCCAGGTGGCATCACAGCCCTTGAACGAATTTTGTAAGAATTTCTCTCTCTTTCACTGTCTTTGTTTCACGGGTTTTTAAAAGTAATTGATTTTTATAAAGGGGTTTAGCTGTTTTTTACTGCTGTGTTTATGCCGCTTTACACCCACTTGACTCACATACAGAGAGATATCAATACATAGGTTTTAAGATTCTTACTAGTCAGATATATTCTTGGGCGGTGAATAGGGGGTTTTGAGTCCAGATCACTGAGCAAGGAGTAGGTCTTGTCTATTACATATTGGGTTTATGGAACGGTCTCTGAGCTAATTTGAAACCCTTGTTTTATGCATCACCCCACCTCACCTTTCCCGTTAAGCAGCCATAGTGTGTTTTCTAAACGTGTGACTCTGTTCTGTTTTGTAATTCAGTTCAAGGGTAGCGATTTTTACATTCCCTCTATAAGTGATATCTTATGATAAGTGTCTTTTTCTGTGTGACTTATTTCACTTAGAATCGTCGTACCTAAATCCACTCATCATGCTGCTACTAGCCTTATGACGTTGATTTCATGGCTGAGTGATATTCCATTGTACAAAAGGACCACAACTTCTTTATCCATTTTTCTCTTTCCTGGGATATTTAAGGTGTAACGAAGTGGAGGTTCTTGTCAACAGAGCAGCCCTAAACTTTGGGGTGCCTGTGCCTTGCTGATTTTTAGTTTTCCCAATTTATACGCCCGTGAGTGGAAGTGCCCTATGCTCTCTAAGCTGAGTGTTTTCGATGTTTCAGGACACACCGTACACTTCTGCAGAGTGGCTGTTGGCAATTTACATCCCGCCCATCAGCGTAGCAAGGCTCCCGTTTCTCCATGGCCTGTCCTGCATTTCTGGTTTTGACACTTTATTCAGCATGGCCCTTTTGACCGATGGGAAGCGAGACTTCTTTGTAGCGCTGATTTGCCTTTCCAGGTTGCTTGGTTGGCCAAAAAGGGCGTATGCGTTTTTTCCTGAATATATTCAGGAAAAAACGCATACGCCCTTTTTGGCCAAGGGCATCATTGTCGAGGTTTTGCCGCTTTTCCCGTGCTTTAAAGGCGATTCGAATCTTCCTCCTGAAATCTGTTTCCTGCAATTCTGCCTTGCTTTCAAATCCTCTTTGTTGTCTTCCGTCAATATATTTGTGGACGAGAGTTATCATTTATAACTCTGCAGGTTTGTGAATTGCAGTGCCCCTGAGCTCCATTTTTCAACTCGCTTTCTTGGGAGCTGGCCGCAAAAGCGCAGGATTGCTTCAGGCCCTATTCTGGTCCCGGGCGGCAGGCTGAGCCTGTGGTTAATTCTTCTTCCTGATGGGAAAATAGAGTGACCTGTGCCTGTCCCCACACCTAGAGCTAGTGTCTCATTGGTTCCCCCTCTTCCCGTTCATCCTCAGGACAAATTGCAACCTGTACGGAACAGGAGGTTAAAGGTGCTGATTCTCCAAGGAGGGAGATTGCTAGTAAAGCGGCTGGAATGGCGAACCCGAGCACAAGGAGATGAGAAATGAGGTGCGTGTTAGAAACCTTTCCCGATCACACGGTGTACCATCTTCTGGGATTCTCATGCATGTTTTCGATGTAGGAAGATGCCCTTGAACGTGGAGATTTGGGACCCATGGGATGGGTACCACGCAGTATTACTCTAAAGGGTCTGCGTTTGCTCACCCAACCTCACCAAACCTCTCAGCCCCAAGAGTGTCCACCCTTATGCCTCAATCAGCTGTGGGTCTAGATATGGTCAATCCAGGTGGCATCACAGCCCTTGAACGAATTTTGTAAGAATTTCTCTCTCTTTCACTGTCTTTGTTTCACGGGTTTTTAAAAGTAATTGATTTTTATAAAGGGGTTTAGCTGTTTTTTACTGCTGTGTTTATGCCGCTTTACACCCACTTGACTCACATACAGAGAGATATCAATACATAGGTTTTAAGATTCTTACTAGTCAGATATATTCTTGGGCGGTGAATAGGGGGTTTTGAGTCCAGATCACTGAGCAAGGAGTAGGTCTTGTCTATTACATATTGGGTTTATGGAACGGTCTCTGAGCTAATTTGAAACCCTTGTTTTATGCATCACCCCACCTCACCTTTCCCGTTAAGCAGCCATAGTGTGTTTTCTAAACGTGTGACTCTGTTCTGTTTTGTAATTCAGTTCAAGGGTAGCGATTTTTACATTCCCTCTATAAGTGATATCTTATGATAAGTGTCTTTTTCTGTGTGACTTATTTCACTTAGAATCGTCGTACCTAAATCCACTCATCATGCTGCTACTAGCCTTATGACGTTGATTTCATGGCTGAGTGATATTCCATTGTACAAAAGGACCACAACTTCTTTATCCATTTTTCTCTTTCCTGGGATATTTAAGGTGTAACGAAGTGGAGGTTCTTGTCAACAGAGCAGCCCTAAACTTTGGGGTGCCTGTGCCTTGCTGATTTTTAGTTTTCCCAATTTATACGCCCGTGAGTGGAAGTGCCCTATGCTCTCTAAGCTGAGTGTTTTCGATGTTTCAGGACACACCGTACACTTCTGCAGAGTGGCTGTTGGCAATTTACATCCCGCCCATCAGCGTAGCAAGGCTCCCGTTTCTCCATGGCCTGTCCTGCATTTCTGGTTTTGACACTTTATTCAGCATGGCCCTTTTGACCGATGGGAAGCGAGACTTCTTTGTAGCGCTGATTTGCCTTTCCAGGTTGCTTGGTTGGCCAAAAAGGGCGTATGCGTTTTTTCCTGAATATATTCAGGAAAAACGCATACGCCCTTTTTGGCCAAGGGCATCATTGTCGAGGTTTTGCCGCTTTTCCCGTGCTTTAAAGGCGATTCGAATCTTCCTCCTGAAATCTGTTTCCTGCAATTCTGCCTTGCTTTCAAATCCTCTTTGTTGTCTTCCGTCAATATATTTGTGGACGAGAGTTATCATTTATAACTCTGCAGGTTTGTGAATTGCAGTTCCCCTGAGCTCCATTTTTCAACTCGCTTTCTTGGGAGCTGGCCGCAAAAGCGCAGGATTGCTTCAGGCCCTATTCTGGTCCCGGGCGGCAGGCTGAGCCTGTGGTTAATTCTTCTTCCTGATGGGAAAATAGAGTGACCTGTGCCTGTCCCAACACCTAGAGCTAGTGTCTCATTGGTTCCCCCTCTTCCCATTCATCCTCAGGACAAATTGCAACCTGTACGGAACAGGAGGTTAAAGGTGCTGATTCTCCAAGGAGGGAGATTGCTAGTAAAGCGGCTGGAATGGCGAACCCGAGCACAAGGAGATGAGAAATGAGGTGCGTGTTAGAAACCTTTCCCGATCACACGGTGTACCATCTTCTGGGATTCTCATGCATGTTTTCGATGTAGGAAGATGCCCTTGAACCTGGAGATTTGGGACCCATGGGATGGGTACCACGCAGTATTACTCTAAAGGGTCTGCGTTTGCTCACCCAACCTCACCAAACCTCTCAGCCCCAAGAGTGTCCACCCTTATGCCTCAATCAGCTGTGGGTCTAGATATGGTCAATCCAGGTGGCATCACAGCCCTTGAACGAATTTTGTAAGAATTTCTCTCTCTTTCACTGTCTTTGTTGCACGGGTTTTTAAAAGTAATTGATTTTTATAAAGGGGTTTAGCTGTTTTTTACTGCTGTGTTTATGCCGCTTTACACCCACTTGACTCACATACAGAGAGATATCAATACATAGGTTTTAAGATTCTTACTAGTCAGATATATTCTTGGGCGGTGAATAGGGGGTTTTGAGTCCAGATCACTGAGCAAGGAGTAGGTCTTGTCTATTACATATTGGGTTTATGGAACGGTCTCTGAGCTAATTTGAAACCCTTGTTTTATGCATCACCCCACCTCACCTTTCCCGTTAAGCAGCCATAGTGTGTTTTCTAAACGTGTGACTCTGTTCTGTTTTGTAATTCAGTTCAAGGGTAGCGGTTTTACATTTCCTCTATAAGTGATATCTTATGATAAGTGTCGTTTTCTGTGTGGCTTATTTCACTTAGAATCGTCGTACCTAAATCCACTCATCATGCTGCTACTAGCCTTATGACGTTGATTTCATGGCTGAGTGATATTCCATTGTACAAAAGGACCACAACTTCTTTATCCATTTTTCTCTTTCCTGGGATATTTAAGGTGTAACGAAGTGGAGGTTCTTGTCAACAGAGCAGCCCTAAACTTTGGGGTGCCTGTGCCTTGCTGATTTTTAGTTTTCCCAATTTATACGCCCGTGAGAGGAAGTGCCCTATGCTCTCTAAGCTGAGTGTTTTCGATGTTTCAGGACACACCGTACACTTCTGCAGAGTGGCTGTTGGCAATTTACATCCCGCCCATCAGCGTAGCAAGGCTCCCGTTTCTCCATGGCCTGTCCTGCATTTCTGGGTTTGACACTTTATTCAGCGTGGCCTATTTGACCGATGGGAAGCGAGACTTCTTTGTAGCGCTGATTTGCCTTTCCAGGTTGCTTGGTTGGCCAAAAAGGGCGTATGCGTTTTTTCCTGAATATATTCAGGAAAAAACGCATACGCCCTTTTTGGCCAAGGGCATCATTGTCGAGGTTTTGCCGCTTTTCCCGTGCTTTAAAGGCGATTCGAATCTACCTCTTGAAATATGTTTCCTGCAATTCTGCCTTGCTTTCAAATCCTCTTCGTTGCCTACCCTCAATATATTTGAGGACGAGAGTTATCATTTATAACTCTGCAGGTCTGTGAATTGCAGTGCCCCTGAGCTCCATTTTTCAACTCGCTTTCTTGGGAGCTGGCTGCAAAAGCGCAGGATTGCTTCAGGCCCTATTCTGGTCCCGGGCGGCAGGCTGAGCCTGTGGTTAATTCTTCTTCCTGATGGGAAAATAGAGTGACCTGTGCCTGTCCCAACACCTAGAGCTAGTGTCTCATTGGTTCCCCCTCTTCCCGTTCATCCTCAGGACAAATTGCAACCTGTACGGAACAGGAGGTTAAAGGTGCTGATTCTCCAAGGAGGGAGATTGCTAGTAAAGCGGCTGGAATGGCGAACCCGAGCACAAGGAGATGAGAAATGAGGTGCGTGTTAGAAACCTTTCCCGATCACACGGTGTACCATCTTCTGGGATTCTCATGCATGTTTTCGATGTAGGAAGATGCCCTTGAACCTGGAGATTTGGGACCCATGGGATGGGTACCACGCAGTATTACTCTAAAGGGTCTGCGTTTGCTCACCCAACCTCACCAAACCTCTCAGCCCCAAGAGTGTCCACCCTTATGCCTCAATCAGCTGTGGGTCTAGATATGGTCAATCCAGGTGGCATCACAGCCCTTGAACGAATTTTGTAAGAATTTCTCTCTCTTTCACTGTCTTTGTTTCACGGGTTTTTAAAAGTAATTGATTTTTATAAAGGGGTTTAGCTGTTTTTTACTGCTGTGTTTATGCCGCTTTACACCCACTTGACTCACATACAGAGAGATATCAATACATAGGTTTTAAGATTCTTACTAGTCAGATATATTCTTGGGCGGTGAATAGGGGGTGTTGAGTCCAGATCACTGAGCAAGGAGTAGGTCTTGTCTATTACATATTGGGTTTATGGAACGGTCTCTGAGCTAATTTGAAACCCTTGTTTTATGCATCACCCCACCTCACCTTTCCCGTTAAGCAGCCATAGTGAGTTTTCTAAACGTGTGACTCTGTTCTGTTTTGTAATTCAGTTCAAGGGTAGCGGTTTTACATTCCCTCTATAAGTGATATCTTATGATAAGTGTCGTTTTCTGTGTGGCTTATTTCACTTAGAATCGTCGTACCTAAATCCACTCATCATGCTGCTACTAGCCTTATGACGTTGATTTCATGGCTGAGTGATATTCCATTGTACAAAAGGACCACAACTTCTTTATCCATTTTTCTCTTTCCTGGGATATTTAAGGTGTAACGAAGTGGAGGTTCTTGTCAACAGAGCAGCCCTAAACTTTGGGGTGCCTGTGCCTTGCTGATTTTTAGTTTTCCCAATTTATACGCCCGTGAGAGGAAGTGCCCTATGCTCTCTAAGCTGAGTGTTTTCGATGTTTCAGGACACACCGTACACTTCTGCAGAGTGGCTGTTGGCAATTTACATCCCGCCCATCAGCGTAGCAAGGCTCCCGTTTCTCCATGGCCCGTCCTGCATTTCTGGTTTTGACACTTTATTCAGCATGGCCCTTTTGACCGATGGGAAGCGAGACTTCTTTGTAGCGCTGATTTGCCTTTCCAGGTTGCTTGGTTGGCCAAAAAGGGCGTATGCGTTTTTTCCTGAATATATTCAGGAAAAAACGCATACGCCCTTTTTGGCCAAGGGCATCATTGTCGAGGTTTTGCCGCTTTTCCCGTGCTTTAAAGGCGATTCGAATCTTCCTCCTGAAATCTGTTTCCTGCAATTCTGCCTTGCTTTCAAATCCTCTTTGTTGTCTTCCGTCAATATATTTGTGGACGAGAGTTATCATTTATAACTCTGCAGGTTTGTGAATTGCAGTGCCCCTGAGCTCCATTTTTCAACTCGCTTTCTTGGGAGCTGGCCGCAAAAGCGCAGGATTGCTTCAGGCCCTATTCTGGTCCCGGGCGGCAGGCTGAGCCTGTGGTTAATTCTTCTTCCTGATGGGAAAATAGAGTGACCTGTGCCTGTCCCAACACCTAGAGCTAGTGTCTCATTGGTTCCCCCTCTTCCCGTTCATCCTCAGGACAAATTGCAACCTGTACGGAACAGGAGGTTAAAGGTGCTGATTCTCCAAGGAGGGAGATTGCTAGTAAAGCGGCTGGAATGGCGAACCCGAGCACAAGGAGATGAGAAATGAGGTGCGTGTTAGAAACCTTTCCCGATCACACGGTGTACCATCTTCTGGGATTCTCATGCATGTTTTCGATGTAGGAAGATGCCCTTGAACCTGGAGATTTGGGACCCATGGGATGGGTACCACGCAGTATTACTCTAAAGGGTCTGCGTTTGCTCACCCAACCTCACCAAACCTCTCAGCCCCAAGAGTGTCCACCCTTATGCCTCAATCAGCTGTGGGTCTAGATATGGTCAATCCAGGTGGCATCACAGCCCTTGAACGAATTTTGTAAGAATTTCTCTCTCTTTCACTGTCTTTGTTTCACGGGTTTTTAAAAGTAATTGATTTTTATAAAGGGGTTTAGCTGTTTTTTACTGCTGTGTTTATGCCGCTTTACACCCACTTGACTCACATACAGAGAGATATCAATACATAGGTTTTAAGATTCTTACTAGTCAGATATATTCTTGGGCGGTGAATAGGGGGTGTTGAGTCCAGATCACTGAGCAAGGAGTAGGTCTTGTCTATTACATATTGGGTTTATGGAACGGTCTCTGAGCTAATTTGAAACCCTTGTTTTATGCATCACCCCACCTCACCTTTCCCGTTAAGCAGCCATAGTGTGTTTTCTAAACGTGTGACTCTGTTCTGTTTTGTAATTCAGTTCAAGGGTAGCGATTTTTACATTCCCTCTATAAGTGATATCTTATGATAAGTGTCTTTTTCTGTGTGACTTATTTCACTTAGAATCGTCGTACCTAAATCCACTCATCATGCTGCTACTAGCCTTATGACGTTGATTTCATGGCTGAGTGATATTCCATTGTACAAAAGGACCACAACTTCTTTATCCATTTTTCTCTTTCCTGGGGTATTTAAGGTGTAACGAAGTGGAGGTTCTTGTCAACAGAGCAGCCCTAAACTTTGGGGTGCCTGTGCCTTGCTGATTTTTAGTTTTCCCAATTTATACGCCCGTGAGTGGAAGTGCCCTATGCTCTCTAAGCTGAGTGTTTTCGATGTTTCAGGACACACCGTACACTTCTGCAGAGTGGCTGTTGGCAATTTACATCCCGCCCATCAGCGTAGCAAGGCTCCCGTTTCTCCATGGCCTGTCCTGCATTTCTGGTTTTGACACTTTATTCAGCATGGCCCTTTTGACCGATGGGAAGCGAGACTTCTTTGTAGCGCTGATTTGCCTTTCCAGGTTGCTTGGTTGGCCAAAAAGGGCGTATGCGTTTTTTCCTGAATATATTCAGGAAAAAACGCATACGCCCTTTTTGGCCAAGGGCATCATTGTCGAGGTTTTGCCGCTTTTCCCGTGCTTTAAAGGCGATTCGAATCTTCCTCCTGAAATCTGTTTCCTGCAATTCTGCCTTGCTTTCAAATCCTCTTTGTTGTCTTCCGTCAATATATTTGTGGACGAGAGTTATCATTTATAACTCTGCAGGTTTGTGAATTGCAGTTCCCCTGAGCTCCATTTTTCAACTCGCTTTCTTGGGAGCTGGCCGCAAAAGCGCAGGATTGCTTCAGGCCCTATTCTGGTCCCGGGCGGCAGGCTGAGCCTGTGGTTAATTCTTCTTCCTGATGGGAAAATAGAGTGACCTGTGTCTGTCCCCACACCTAGAGCTAGTGTCTCATTGGTTCCCCCTCTTCCCGTTCATCCTCAGGACAAATTGCAACCTGTACGGAACAGGAGGTTAAAGGTGCTGATTCTCCAAGGAGGGAGATTGCTAGTAAAGCGGCTGGAATGGCGAACCCGAGCACAAGGAGATGAGAAATGAGGTGCGTGTTAGAAACCTTTCCCGATCACACGGTGTACCATCTTCTGGGATTCTCATGCATGTTTTCGATGTAGGAAGATGCCCTTGAACCTGGAGATTTGGGACCCATGGGATGGGTACCACGCAGTATTACTCTAAAGGGTCTGCGTTTGCTCACCCAACCTCACCAAACCTCTCAGCCCCAAGAGTGTCCACCCTTATGCCTCAATCAGCTGTGGGTCTAGATATGGTCAATCCAGGTGGCATCACAGCCCTTGAACGAATTTTGTAAGAATTTCTCACTCTTTCACTGTCTTTGTTTCACGGGTTTTTAAAAGTAATTGATTTTTATAAAGGGGTTTAGCTGTTTTTTACTGCTGTGTTTATGCCGCTTTACACCCACTTGACTCACATACAGAGAGATATCAATACATAGGTTTTAAGATTCTTACTAGTCAGATATATTCTTGGGCGGTGAATAGGGGGTTTTGAGTCCAGATCACTGAGCAAGGAGTAGGTCTTGTCTATTACATATTGGGTTTATGGAACGGTCTCTGAGCTAATTTGAAACCCTTGTTTTATGCATCACCCCACCTCACCTTTCCCGTTAAGCAGCCATAGTGTGTTTTCTAAACGTGTGACTCTGTTCTGTTTTGTAATTCAGTTCAAGGGTAGCGGTTTTACATTCCCTCTATAAGTGATATCTTATGATAAGTGTCGTTTTCTGTGTGGCTTATTTCACTTAGAATCGTCGTACCTAAATCCACTCATCATGCTGCTACTAGCCTTATGACGTTGATTTCATGGCTGAGTGATATTCCATTGTACAAAAGGACCACAACTTCTTTATCCATTTTTCTCTTTCCTGGGATATTTAAGGTGTAACGAAGTGGAGGTTCTTGTCAACAGAGCAGCCCTAAACTTTGGGGTGCCTGTGCCTTGCTGATTTTTAGTTTTCCCAATTTATACGCCCGTGAGAGGAAGTGCCCTATGCTCTCTAAGCTGAGTGTTTTCGATGTTTCAGGACACACCGTACACTTCTGCAGAGTGGCTGTTGGCAATTTACATCCCGCCCATCAGCGTAGCAAGGCTCCCGTTTCTCCATGGCCCGTCCTGCATTTCTGGTTTTGACACTTTATTCAGCATGGCCCTTTTGACCGATGGGAAGCGAGACTTCTTTGTAGCGCTGATTTGCCTTTCCAGGTTGCTTGGTTGGCCAAAAAGGGCGTATGCGTTTTTTCCTGAATATATTCAGGAAAAAACGCATACGCCCTTTTTGGCCAAGGGCATCATTGTCGAGGTTTTGCCGCTTTTCCCATGCTTTAAAGGCGATTCGAATCTTCCTCCTGAAATCTGTTTCCTGCAATTCTGCCTTGCTTTCAAATCCTCTTTGTTGTCTTCCGTCAATATATTTGTGGACGAGAGTTATCATTTATAACTCTGCAGGTTTGTGAATTGCAGTGCCCCTGAGCTCCATTTTTCAACTCGCTTTCTTGGGAGCTGGCCGCAAAAGCGCAGGATTGCTTCAGGCCCTATTCTGGTCCCGGGCGGCAGGCTGAGCCTGTGGTTAATTCTTCTTCCTGATGGGAAAATAGAGTGACCTGTGCCTGTCCCAACACCTAGAGCTAGTGTCTCATTGGTTCCCCCTCTTCCCGTTCATCCTCAGGACAAATTGCAACCTGTACGGAACAGGAGGTTAAAGGTGCTGATTCTCCAAGGAGGGAGATTGCTAGTAAAGCGGCTGGAATGGCGAACCCGAGCACAAGGAGATGAGAAATGAGGTGCGTGTTAGAAACCTTTCCCGATCACACGGTGTACCATCTTCTGGGATTCTCATGCATGTTTTCGATGTAGGAAGATGCCCTTGAACCTGGAGATTTGGGACCCATGGGATGGGTACCACGCAGTATTACTCTAAAGGGTCTGCGTTTGCTCACCCAACCTCACCAAACCTCTCAGCCCCAAGAGTGTCCACCCTTATGCCTCAATCAGCTGTGGGTCTAGATATGGTCAATCCAGGTGGCATCACAGCCCTTGAACGAATTTTGTAAGAATTTCTCTCTCTTTCACTGTCTTTGTTTCACGGGTTTTTAAAAGTAATTGATTTTTATAAAGGGGTTTAGCTGTTTTTTACTGCTGTGTTTATGCCGCTTTACACCCACTTGACTCACATACAGAGAGATATCAATACATAGGTTTTAAGATTCCTACTAGTCAGATATATTCTTGGGCGGTGAATAGGGGGTGTTGAGTCCAGATCACTGAGCAAGGAGTAGGTCTTGTCTATTACATATTGGGTTTATGGAACGGTCTCTGAGCTAATTTGAAACCCTTGTTTTATGCATCACCCCACCTCACCTTTCCCGTTAAGCAGCCATAGTGTGTTTTCTAAACGTGTGACTCTGTTCTGTTTTGTAATTCAGTTCAAGGGTAGCGATTTTTACATTCCCTCTATAAGTGATATCTTATGATAAGTGTCTTTTTCTGTGTGACTTATTTCACTTAGAATCGTCGTACCTAAATCCACTCATCATGCTGCTACTAGCCTTATGACGTTGATTTCATGGCTGAGTGATATTCCATTGTACAAAAGGACCACAACTTCTTTATCCATTTTTCTCTTTCCTGGGATATTTAAGGTGTAACGAAGTGGAGGTTCTTGTCAACAGAGCAGCCCTAAACTTTGGGGTGCCTGTGCCTTGCTGATTTTTAGTTTTCCCAATTTATACGCCCGTGAGTGGAAGTGCCCTATGCTCTCTAAGCTGAGTGTTTTCGATGTTTCAGGACACACCGTACACTTCTGCAGAGTGGCTGTTGGCAATTTACATCCCGCCCATCAGCGTAGCAAGGCTCCCGTTTCTCCATGGCCTGTCCTGCATTTCTGGTTTTGACACTTTATTCAGCATGGCCCTTTTGACCGATGGGAAGCGAGACTTCTTTGTAGCGCTGATTTGCCTTTCCAGGTTGCTTGGTTGGCCAAAAAGGGCGTATGCGTTTTTTCCTGAATATATTCAGAAAAAAACGCATACGCCCTTTTTGGCCAAGGGCATCATTGTCGAGGTTTTGCCGCTTTTCCCGTGCTTTAAAGGCGATTCGAATCTTCCTCCTGAAATCTGTTTCCTGCAATTCTGCCTTGCTTTCAAATCCTCTTTGTTGTCTTCCGTCAATATATTTGTGGACGAGAGTTATCATTTATAACTCTGCAGGTTTGTGAATTGCAGTGCCCCTGAGCTCCATTTTTCAACTCGCTTTCTTGGGAGCTGGCCGCAAAAGCGCAGGATTGCTTCAGGCCCTATTCTGGTCCCGGGCGGCAGGCTGAGCCTGTGGTTAATTCTTCTTCCTGATGGGAAAATAGAGTGACCTGTGTCTGTCCCCACACCTAGAGCTAGTGTCTCATTGGTTCCCCCTCTTCCCGTTCATCCTCAGGACAAATTGCAACCTGTACGGAACAGGAGGTTAAAGGTGCTGATTCTCCAAGGAGGGAGATTGCTAGTAAAGCGGCTGGAATGGCGAACCCGAGCACAAGGAGATGAGAAATGAGGTGCGTGTTAGAAACCTTTCCCGATCACACGGTGTACCATCTTCTGGGATTCTCATGCATGTTTTCGATGTAGGAAGATGCCCTTGAACCTGGAGATTTGGGACCCATGGGATGGGTACCACGCAGTATTACTCTAAAGGGTCTGCGTTTGCTCACCCAACCTCACCAAACCTCTCAGCCCCAAGAGTGTCCACCCTTATGCCTCAATCAGCTGTGGGTCTAGATATGGTCAATCCAGGTGGCATCACAGCCCTTGAACGAATTTTGTAAGAATTTCTCTCTCTTTCACTGTCTTTGTTGCACGGGTTTTTAAAAGTAATTGATTTTTATAAAGGGGTTTAGCTGTTTTTTACTGCTGTGTTTATGCCGCTTTACACCCACTTGACTCACATACAGAGAGATATCAATACATAGGTTTTAAGATTCTTACTAGTCAGATATATTCTTGGGCGGTGAATAGGGGGTTTTGAGTCCAGATCACTGAGCAAGGAGTAGGTCTTGTCTATTACATATTGGGTTTATGGAACGGTCTCTGAGCTAATTTGAAACCCTTGTTTTATGCATCACCCCACCTCACCTTTCCCGTTAAGCAGCCATAGTGTGTTTTCTAAACGTGTGACTCTGTTCTGTTTTGTAATTCAGTTCAAGGGTAGCGGTTTTACATTCCCTCTATAAGTGATATCTTATGATAAGTGTCGTTTTCTGTGTGGCTTATTTCACTTAGAATCGTCGTACCTAAATCCACTCATCATGCTGCTACTAGCCTTATGACGTTGATTTCATGGCTGAGTGATATTCCATTGTACAAAAGGACCACAACTTCTTTATCCATTTTTCTCTTTCCTGGGATATTTAAGGTGTAACGAAGTGGAGGTTCTTGTCAACAGAGCAGCCCTAAACTTTGGGGTGCCTGTGCCTTGCTGATTTTTAGTTTTCCCAATTTATACGCCCGTGAGAGGAAGTGCCCTATGCTCTCTAAGCTGAGTGTTTTCGATGTTTCAGGACACACCGTACACTTCTGCAGAGTGGCTGTTGGCAATTTACATCCCGCCCATCAGCGTAGCAAGGCTCCCGTTTCTCCATGGCCCGTCCTGCATTTCTGGTTTTGACACTTTATTCAGCATGGCCCTTTTGACCGATGGGAAGCGAGACTTCTTTGTAGCGCTGATTTGCCTTTCCAGGTTGCTTGGTTGGCCAAAAAGGGCGTATGCGTTTTTTCCTGAATATATTCAGGAAAAAACGCATACGCCCTTTTTGGCCAAGGGCATCATTGTCGAGGTTTTGCCGCTTTTCCCGTGCTTTAAAGGCGATTCGAATCTTCCTCCTGAAATCTGTTTCCTGCAATTCTGCCTTGCTTTCAAATCCTCTTTGTTGTCTTCCGTCAATATATTTGTGGACGAGAGTTATCATTTATAACTCTGCAGGTTTGTGAATTGCAGTGCCCCTGAGCTCCATTTTTCAACTCGCTTTCTTGGGAGCTGGCCGCAAAAGCGCAGGATTGCTTCAGGCCCTATTCTGGTCCCGGGCGGCAGGCTGAGCCTGTGGTTAATTCTTCTTCCTGATGGGAAAATAGAGTGACCTGTGCCTGTCCCAACACCTAGAGCTAGTGTCTCATTGGTTCCCCCTCTTCCCGTTCATCCTCAGGACAAATTGCAACCTGTACGGAACAGGAGGTTAAAGGTGCTGATTCTCCAAGGAGGGAGATTGCTAGTAAAGCGGCTGGAATGGCGAACCCGAGCACAAGGAGATGAGAAATGAGGTGCGTGTTAGAAACCTTTCCCGATCACACGGTGTACCATCTTCTGGGATTCTCATGCATGTTTTCGATGTAGGAAGATGCCCTTGAACCTGGAGATTTGGGACCCATGGGATGGGTACCACGCAGTATTACTCTAAAGGGTCTGCGTTTGCTCACCCAACCTCACCAAACCTCTCAGCCCCAAGAGTGTCCACCCTTATGCCTCAATCAGCTGTGGGTCTAGATATGGTCAATCCAGGTGGCATCACAGCCCTTGAACGAATTTTGTAAGAATTTCTCTCTCTTTCACTGTCTTTGTTTCACGGGTTTTTAAAAGTAATTGATTTTTATAAAGGGGTTTAGCTGTTTTTTACTGCTGTGTTTATGCCGCTTTACACCCACTTGACTCACATACAGAGAGATATCAATACATAGGTTTTAAGATTCTTACTAGTCAGATATATTCTTGGGCGGTGAATAGGGGGTGTTGAGTCCAGATCACTGAGCAAGGAGTAGGTCTTGTCTATTACATATTGGGTTTATGGAACGGTCTCTGAGCTAATTTGAAACCCTTGTTTTAGGCATCACCCCACCTCACCTTTCCCGTTAAGCAGCCATAGTGTGTTTTCTAAACGTGTGACTCTGTTCTGTTTTGTAATTCAGTTCAAGGGTAGCGATTTTTACATTCCCTCTATAAGTGATATCTTATGATAAGTGTCTTTTTCTGTGTGACTTATTTCACTTAGAATCGTCGTACCTAAATCCACTCATCATGCTGCTACTAGCCTTATGACGTTGATTTCATGGCTGAGTGATATTCCATTGTACAAAAGGACCACAACTTCTTTATCCATTTTTCTCTTTCCTGGGATATTTAAGGTGTAACGAAGTGGAGGTTCTTGTCAACAGAGCAGCCCTAAACTTTGGGGTGCCTGTGCCTTGCTGATTTTTAGTTTTCCCAATTTATACGCCCGTGAGTGGAAGTGCCCTATGCTCTCTAAGCTGAGTGTTTTCGATGTTTCAGGACACACCGTACACTTCTGCAGAGTGGCTGTTGGCAATTTACATCCCGCCCATCAGCGTAGCAAGGCTCCCGTTTCTCCATGGCCTGTCCTGCATTTCTGGTTTTGACACTTTATTCAGCATGGCCCTTTTGACCGATGGGAAGCGAGACTTCTTTGTAGCGCTGATTTGCCTTTCCAGGTTGCTTGGTTGGCCAAAAAGGGCGTATGCGTTTTTTCCTGAATATATTCAGAAAAAAACGCTTACGCCCTTTTTGGCCAAGGGCATCATTGTCGAGGTTTTGCCGCTTTTCCCGTGCTTTAAAGGCGATTCGAATCTTCCTCCTGAAATCTGTTTCCTGCAATTCTGCCTTGCTTTCAAATCCTCTTTGTTGTCTTCCGTCAATATATTTGTGGACGAGAGTTATCATTTATAACTCTGCAGGTTTGTGAATTGCAGTGCCCCTGAGCTCCATTTTTCAACTCGCTTTCTTGGGAGCTGGCCGCAAAAGCGCAGGATTGCTTCAGGCCCTATTCTGGTCCCGGGCGGCAGGCTGAGCCTGTGGTTAATTCTTCTTCCTGATGGGAAAATAGAGTGACCTGTGCCTGTCCCAACACCTAGAGCTAGTGTCTCATTGGTTCCCCCTCTTCCCGTTCATCCTCAGGACAAATTGCAACCTGTACGGAACAGGAGGTTAAAGGTGCTGATTCTCCAAGGAGGGAGATTGCTAGTAAAGCGGCTGGAATGGCGAACCCGAGCACAAGGAGATGAGAAATGAGGTGCGTGTTAGAAACCTTTCCCGATCACACGGTGTACCATCTTCTGGGATTCTCATGCATGTTTTCGATGTAGGAAGATGCCCTTGAACGTGGAGATTTGGGACCCATGGGATGGGTACCACGCAGTATTACTCTAAAGGGTCTGCGTTTGCTCACCCAACCTCACCAAACCTCTCAGCCCCAAGAGTGTCCACCCTTATGCCTCAATCAGCTGTGGGTCTAGATATGGTCAATCCAGGTGGCATCACAGCCCTTGAACGAATTTTGTAAGAATTTCTCTCTCTTTCACTGTCTTTGTTTCACGGGTTTTTAAAAGTAATTGATTTTTATAAAGGGGTTTAGCTGTTTTTTACTGCTGTGTTTATGCCGCTTTACACCCACTTGACTCACATACAGAGAGATATCAATACATAGGTTTTAAGATTCTTACTAGTCAGATATATTCTTGGGCGGTGAATAGGGGGTTTTGAGTCCAGATCACTGAGCAAGGAGTAGGTCTTGTCTATTACATATTGGGTTTATGGAACGGTCTCTGAGCTAATTTGAAACCCTTGTTTTATGCATCACCCCACCTCACCTTTCCCGTTAAGCAGCCATAGTGAGTTTTCTAAACGTGTGACTCTGTTCTGTTTTGTAATTCAGTTCAAGGGTAGCGGTTTTACATTCCCTCTATAAGTGATATCTTATGATAAGTGTCGTTTTCTGTGTGGCTTATTTCACTTAGAATCGTCGTACCTAAATCCACTCATCATGCTGCTACTAGCCTTATGACGTTGATTTCATGGCTGAGTGATATTCCATTGTACAAAAGGACCACAACTTCTTTATCCATTTTTCTCTTTCCTGGGATATTTAAGGTGTAACGAAGTGGAGGTTCTTGTCAACAGAGCAGCCCTAAACTTTGGGGTGCCTGTGCCTTGCTGATTTTTAGTTTTCCCAATTTATACGCCCGTGAGAGGAAGTGCCCTATGCTCTCTAAGCTGAGTGTTTTCGATGTTTCAGGACACACCGTACACTTCTGCAGAGTGGCTGTTGGCAATTTACATCCCGCCCATCAGCGTAGCAAGGCTCCCGTTTCTCCATGGCCCGTCCTGCATTTCTGGTTTTGACACTTTATTCAGCATGGCCCTTTTGACCGATGGGAAGCGAGACTTCTTTGTAGCGCTGATTTGCCTTTCCAGGTTGCTTGGTTGGCCAAAAAGGGCGTATGCGTTTTTTCCTGAATATATTCAGGAAAAAACGCATATGCCCTTTTTGGCCAAGGGCATCATTGTCGAGATTTTGCCGCTTTTCCCGTGCTTTAAAGGCGATTCGAATCTTCCTCCTGAAATCTGTTTCCTGCAATTCTGCCTTGCTTTCAAATCCTCTTTGTTGTCTTCCGTCAATATATTTGTGGACGAGAGTTATCATTTATAACTCTGCAGGTTTGTGAATTGCAGTGCCCCTGAGCTCCATTTTTCAACTCGCTTTCTTGGGAGCTGGCCGCAAAAGCGCAGGATTGCTTCAGGCCCTATTCTGGTCCCGGGCGGCAGGCTGAGGCTGTGGTTAATTCTTCTTCCTGATGGGAAAATAGAGTGACCTGTGCCTGTCCCAACACCTAGAGCTAGTGTCTCATTGGTTCCCCCTCTTCCCGTTCATCCTCAGGACAAATTGCAACCTGTACGGAACAGGAGGTTAAAGGTGCTGATTCTCCAAGGAGGGAGATTGCTAGTAAAGCGGCTGGAATGGCGAACCCGAGCACAAGGAGATGAGAAATGAGGTGCGTGTTAGAAACCTTTCCCGATCACACGGTGTACCATCTTCTGGGATTCTCATGCATGTTTTCGATGTAGGAAGATGCCCTTGAACCTGGAGATTTGGGACCCATGGGATGGGTACCACGCAGTATTACTCTAAAGGGTCTGCGTTTGCTCACCCAACCTCACCAAACCTCTCAGCCCCAAGAGTGTCCACCCTTATGCCTCAATCAGCTGTGGGTCTAGATATGGTCAATCCAGGTGGCATCACAGCCCTTGAACGAATTTTGTAAGAATTTCTCTCTCTTTCACTGTCTTTGTTTCACGGGTTTTTAAAAGTAATTGATTTTTATAAAGGGGTTTAGCTGTTTTTTACTGCTGTGTTTATGCCGCTTTACACCCACTTGACTCACATACAGAGAGATATCAATACATAGGTTTTAAGATTCTTACTAGTCAGATATATTCTTGGGCGGTGAATAGGGGGTGTTGAGTCCAGATCACTGAGCAAGGAGTAGGTCTTGTCTATTACATATTGGGTTTATGGAACGGTCTCTGAGCTAATTTGAAACCCTTGTTTTATGCATCACCCCACCTCACCTTTCCCGTTAAGCAGCCATAGTGTGTTTTCTAAACGTGTGACTCTGTTCTGTTTTGTAATTCAGTTCAAGGGTAGCGATTTTTACATTCCCTCTATAAGTGATATCTTATGATAAGTGTCTTTTTCTGTGTGACTTATTTCTCTTAGAATCGTCGTACCTAAATCCACTCATCATGCTGCTACTAGCCTTATGACGTTGATTTCATGGCTGAGTGATATTCCATTGTACAAAAGGACCACAACTTCTTTATCCATTTTTCTCTTTCCTGGGATATTTAAGGTGTAACGAAGTGGAGGTTCTTGTCAACAGAGCAGCCCTAAACTTTGGGGTGCCTGTGCCTTGCTGATTTTTAGTTTTCCCAATTTATACGCCCGTGAGTGGAAGTGCCCTATGCTCTCTAAGCTGAGTGTTTTCGATGTTTCAGGACACACCGTACACTTCTGCAGAGTGGCTGTTGGCAATTTACATCCCGCCCATCAGCGTAGCAAGGCTCCCGTTTCTCCATGGCCTGTCCTGCATTTCTGGTTTTGACACTTTATTCAGCATGGCCCTTTTGACCGATGGGAAGCGAGACTTCTTTGTAGCGCTGATTTGCCTTTCCAGGTTGCTTGGTTGGCCAAAAAGGGCGTATGCGTTTTTTCCTGAATATATTCAGGAAAAAACGCATACGCCCTTTTTGGCCAAGGGCATCATTGTCGAGGTTTTGCCGCTTTTCCCGTGCTTTAAAGGCGATTCGAATCTTCCTCCTGAAATCTGTTTCCTGCAATTCTGCCTTGCTTTCAAATCCTCTTTGTTGTCTTCCGTCAATATATTTGTGGACGAGAGTTATCATTTATAACTCTGCAGGTTTGTGAATTGCAGTTCCCCTGAGCTCCATTTTTCAACTCGCTTTCTTGGGAGCTGGCCGCAAAAGCGCAGGATTGCTTCAGGCCCTATTCTGGTCCCGGGCGGCAGGCTGAGCCTGTGGTTAATTCTTCTTCCTGATGGGAAAATAGAGTGACCTGTGTCTGTCCCCACACCTAGAGCTAGTGTCTCATTGGTTCCCCCTCTTCCCGTTCATCCTCAGGACAAATTGCAACCTGTTCGGAACAGGAGGTTAAAGGTGCTGATTCTCCAAGGAGGGAGATTGCTAGTAAAGCGGCTGGAATGGCGAACCCGAGCACAAGGAGATGAGAAATGAGGTGCGTGTTAGAAACCTTTCCCGATCACACGGTGTACCATCTTCTGGGATTCTCATGCATGTTTTCGATGTAGGAAGATGCCCTTGAACCTGGAGATTTGGGACCCATGGGATGGGTACCACGCAGTATTACTCTAAAGGGTCTGCGTTTGCTCACCCAACCTCACCAAACCTCTCAGCCCCAAGAGTGTCCACCCTTATGCCTCAATCAGCTGTGGGTCTAGATATGGTCAATCCAGGTGGCATCACAGCCCTTGAACGAATTTTGTAAGAATTTCTCTCTCTTTCACTGTCTTTGTTTCACGGGTTTTTAAAAGTAATTGATTTTTATAAAGGGGTTTAGCTGTTTTTTACTGCTGTGTTTATGCCGCTTTACACCCACTTGACTCACATACAGAGAGATATCAATACATAGGTTTTAAGATTCTTACTAGTCAGATATATTCTTGGGCGGTGAATAGGGGGTTTTGAGTCCAGATCACTGAGCAAGGAGTAGGTCTTGTCTATTACATATTGGGTTTATGGAACGGTCTCTGAGCTAATTTGAAACCCTTGTTTTATGCATCACCCCACCTCACCTTTCCCGTTAAGCAGCCATAGTGAGTTTTCTAAACGTGTGACTCTGTTCTGTTTTGTAATTCAGTTCAAGGGTAGCGGTTTTACATTCCCTCTATAAGTGATATCTTATGATAAGTGTCGTTTTCTGTGTGGCTTATTTCACTTAGAATCGTCGTACCTAAATCCACTCATCATGCTGCTACTAGCCTTATGACGTTGATTTCATGGCTGAGTGATATTCCATTGTACAAAAGGACCACAACTTCTTTATCCATTTTTCTCTTTCCTGGGATATTTAAGGTGTAACGAAGTGGAGGTTCTTGTCAACAGAGCAGCCCTAAACTTTGGGGTGCCTGTGCCTTGCTGATTTTTAGTTTTCCCAATTTATACGCCCGTGAGAGGAAGTGCCCTATGCTCTCTAAGCTGAGTGTTTTCGATGTTTCAGGACACACCGTACACTTCTGCAGAGTGGCTGTTGGCAATTTACATCCCGCCCATCAGCGTAGCAAGGCTCCCGTTTCTCCATGGCCCGTCCTGCATTTCTGGTTTTGACACTTTATTCAGCATGGCCCTTTTGACCGATGGGAAGCGAGACTTCTTTGTAGCGCTGATTTGCCTTTCCAGGTTGCTTGGTTGGCCAAAAAGGGCGTATGCGTTTTTTCCTGAATATATTCAGGAAAAAACGCATACGCCCTTTTTGGCCAAGGGCATCATTGTCGAGGTTTTGCCGCTTTTCCCGTGCTTTAAAGGCGATTCGAATCTTCCTCCTGAAATCTGTTTCCTGCAATTCTGCCTTGCTTTCAAATCCTCTTTGTTGTCTTCCGTCAATATATTTGTGGATGAGAGTTATCATTTATAACTCTGCAGGTTTGTGAATTGCAGTGCCCCTGAGCTCCATTTTTCAACTCGCTTTCTTGGGAGCTGGCCGCAAAAGCGCAGGATTGCTTCAGGCCCTATTCTGGTCCCGGGCGGCAGGCTGAGCCTGTGGTTAATTCTTCTTCCTGATGGGAAAATAGAGTGACCTGTGCCTGTCCCAACACCTAGAGCTAGTGTCTCATTGGTTCCCCCTCTTCCCGTTCATCCTCAGGACAAATTGCAACCTGTACGGAACAGGAGGTTAAAGGTGCTGATTCTCCAAGGAGGGAGATTGCTAGTAAAGCGGCTGGAATGGCGAACCCGAGCACAAGGAGATGAGAAATGAGGTGCGTGTTAGAAACCTTTCCCGATCACACGGTGTACCATCTTCTGGGATTCTCATGCATGTTTACGATGTAGGAAGATGCCCTTGAACCTGGAGATTTGGGACCCATGGGATGGGTACCACGCAGTATTACTCTAAAGGGTCTGCGTTTGCTCACCCAACCTCACCAAACCTCTCAGCCCCAAGAGTGTCCACCCTTATGCCTCAATCAGCTGTGGGTCTAGATATGGTCAATCCAGGTGGCATCACAGCCCTTGAACGAATTTTGTAAGAATTTCTCTCTCTTTCACTGTCTTTGTTTCACGGGTTTTTAAAAGTAATTGATTTTTATAAAGGGGTTTAGCTGTTTTTTACTGCTGTGTTTATGCCGCTTTACACCCACTTGACTCACATACAGAGAGATATCAATACATAGGTTTTAAGATTCTTACTAGTCAGATATATTCTTGGGCGGTGAATAGGGGGTGTTGAGTCCAGATCACTGAGCAAGGAGTAGGTCTTGTCTATTACATATTGGGTTTATGGAACGGTCTCTGAGCTAATTTGAAACCCTTGTTTTATGCATCACCCCACCTCACCTTTCCCGTTAAGCAGCCATAGTGTGTTTTCTAAACGTGTGACTCTGTTCTGTTTTGTAATTCAGTTCAAGGGTAGCGATTTTTACATTCCCTCTATAAGTGATATCTTATGATAAGTGTCTTTTTCTGTGTGACTTATTTCACTTAGAATCGTCGTACCTAAATCCACTCATCATGCTGCTACTAGCCTTATGACGTTGATTTCATGGCTGAGTGATATTCCATTGTACAAAAGGACCACAACTTCTTTATCCATTTTTCTCTTTCCTGGGATATTTAAGGTGTAACGAAGTGGAGGTTCTTGTCAACAGAGCAGCCCTAAACTTTGGGGTGCCTGTGCCTTGCTGATTTTTAGTTTTCCCAATTTATACGCCCGTGAGTGGAAGTGCCCTATGCTCTCTAAGCTGAGTGTTTTCGATGTTTCAGGACACACCGTACACTTCTGCAGAGTGGCTGTTGGCAATTTACATCCCGCCCATCAGCGTAGCAAGGCTCCCGTTTCTCCATGGCCTGTCCTGCATTTCTGGTTTTGACACTTTATTCAGCATGGCCCTTTTGACCGATGGGAAGCGAGACTTCTTTGTAGCGCTGATTTGCCTTTCCAGGTTGCTTGGTTGGCCAAAAAGGGCGTATGCGTTTTTTCCTGAATATATTCAGGAAAAAACGCATACGCCCTTTTTGGCCAAGGGCATCATTGTCGAGGTTTTGCCGCTTTTCCCGTGCTTTAAAGGCGATTCGAATCTTCCTCCTGAAATCTGTTTCCTGCAATTCTGCCTTGCTTTCAAATCCTCTTTGTTGTCTTCCGTCAATATATTTGTGGACGAGAGTTATCATTTATAACTCTGCAGGTTTGTGAATTGCAGTTCCCCTGAGCTCCATTTTTCAACTCGCTTTCTTGGGAGCTGGCCGCAAAAGCGCAGGATTGCTTCAGGCCCTATTCTGGTCCCGGGCGGCAGGCTGAGCCTGTGGTTAATTCTTCTTCCTGATGGGAAAATAGAGTGACCTGTGTCTGTCCCCACACCTAGAGCTAGTGTCTCATTGGTTCCCCCTCTTCCCGTTCATCCTCAGGACAAATTGCAACCTGTACGGAACAGGAGGTTAAAGGTGCTGATTCTCCAAGGAGGGAGATTGCTAGTAAAGCGGCTGGAATGGCGAACCCGAGCACAAGGAGATGAGAAATGAGGTGCGTGTTAGAAACCTTTCCCGATCACACGGTGTACCATCTTCTGGGATTCTCATGCATGTTTTCGATGTAGGAAGATGCCCTTGAACCTGGAGATTTGGGACCCATGGGATGGGTACCACGCAGTATTACTCTAAAGGGTCTGCGTTTGCTCACCCAACCTCACCAAACCTCTCAGCCCCAAGAGTGTCCACCCTTATGCCTCAATCAGCTGTGGGTCTAGATATGGTCAATCCAGGTGGCATCACAGCCCTTGAACGAATTTTGTAAGAATTTCTCTCTCTTTCACTGTCTTTGTTTCACGGGTTTTTAAAAGTAATTGATTTTTATAAAGGGGTTTAGCTGTTTTTTACTGCTGTGTTTATGCCGCTTTACACCCACTTGACTCACATACAGAGAGATATCAATACATAGGTTTTAAGATTCTTACTAGTCAGATATATTCTTGGGCGGTGAATAGGGGGTTTTGAGTCCAGATCACTGAGCAAGGAGTAGGTCTTGTCTATTACATATTGGGTTTATGGAACGGTCTCTGAGCTAATTTGAAACCCTTGTTTTATGCATCACCCCACCTCACCTTTCCCGTTAAGCAGCCATAGTGTGTTTTCTAAACGTGTGACTCTGTTCTGTTTTGTAATTCAGTTCAAGGGTAGCGGTTTTACATTCCCTCTATAAGTGATATCTTATGATAAGTGTCGTTTTCTGTGTGGCTTATTTCACTTAGAATCGTCGTACCTAAATCCACTCATCATGCTGCTACTAGCCTTATGACGTTGATTTCATGGCTGAGTGATATTCCATTGTACAAAAGGACCACAACTTCTTTATCCATTTTTCTCTTTCCTGGGATATTTAAGGTGTAACGAAGTGGAGGTTCTTGTCAACAGAGCAGCCCTAAACTTTGGGGTGCCTGTGCCTTGCTGATTTTTAGTTTTCCCAATTTATACGCCCGTGAGAGGAAGTGCCCTATGCTCTCTAAGCTGAGTGTTTTCGATGTTTCAGGACACACCGTACACTTCTGCAGAGTGGCTGTTGGCAATTTACATCCCGCCCATCAGCGTAGCAAGGCTCCCGTTTCTCCATGGCCTGTCCTGCATTTCTGGGTTTGACACTTTATTCAGCGTGGCCTATTTGACCGATGGGAAGCGAGACTTCTTTGTAGCGCTGATTTGCCTTTCCAGGTTGCTTGGTTGGCCAAAAAGGGCGTATGCGTTTTTTCCTGAATATATTCAGGAAAAAACGCATACGCCCTTTTTGGCCAAGGGCATCATTGTCGAGGTTTTGCCGCTTTTCCCGTGCTTTAAAGGCGATTCGAATCTACCTCCTGAAATCTGTTTCCTGCAATTCTGCCTTGCTTTCAAATCCTCTTCGTTGCCTACCCTCAATATATTTGAGGACGAGAGTTATCATTTATAACTCTGCAGGTCTGTGAATTGCAGTGCCCCTGAGCTCCATTTTTCAACTCGCTTTCTTGGGAGCTGGCTGCAAAAGCGCAGGATTGCTTCAGGCCCTATTCTGGTCCCGGGCGGCAGGCTGAGCCTGTGGTTAATTCTTCTTCCTGATGGGAAAATAGAGTGACCTGTGCCTGTCCCCACACCTAGAGCTAGTGTCTCATTGGTTCCCCCTCTTCCCGTTCATCCTCAGGACAAATTGCAACCTGTACGGAACAGGAGGTTAAAGGTGCTGATTCTCCAAGGAGGGAGATTGCTAGTAAAGCGGCTGGAATGGCGAACCCGAGCACAAGGAGATGAGAAATGAGGTGCGTTTTAGAAACCTTTCCCGATCACACGGTGTACCATCTTCTGGGATTCTCATGCATGTTTTCGATGTAGGAAGATGCCCTTGAACCTGGAGATTTGGGACCCATGGGATGGGTACCACGCAGTATTACTCTAAAGGGTCTGCGTTTGCTCACCCAACCTCACCAAACCTCTCAGCCCCAAGAGTGTCCACCCTTATGCCTCAATCAGCTGTGGGTCTAGATATGGTCAATCCAGGTGGCATCACAGCCCTTGAACGAATTTTGTAAGAATTTCTCTCTCTTTCACTGTCTTTGTTTCACGGGTTTTTAAAAGTAATTGATTTTTATAAAGGGGTTTAGCTGTTTTTTACTGCTGTGTTTATGCCGCTTTACACCCACTTGACTCACATACAGAGAGATATCAATACATAGGTTTTAAGATTCTTACTAGTCAGATATATTCTTGGGCGGTGAATAGGGGGTTTTGAGTCCAGATCACTGAGCAAGGAGTAGGTCTTGTCTATTACATATTGGGTTTATGGAACGGTCTCTGAGCTAATTTGAAACCCTTGTTTTATGCATCACCCCACCTCACCTTTCCCGTTAAGCAGCCATAGTGTGTTTTCTAAACGTGTGACTCTGTTCTGTTTTGTAATTCAGTTCAAGGGTAGCGGTTTTACATTCCCTCTATAAGTGATATCTTATGATAAGTGTCGTTTTCTGTGTGGCTTATTTCACTTAGAATCGTCGTACCTAAATCCACTCATCATGCTGCTACTAGCCTTATGACGTTGATTTCATGGCTGAGTGATATTCCATTGTACAAAAGGACCACAACTTCTTTATCCATTTTTCTCTTTCCTGGGATATTTAAGGTGTAACGAAGTGGAGGTTCTTGTCAACAGAGCAGCCCTAAACTTTGGGGTGCCTGTGCCTTGCTGATTTTTAGTTTTCCCAATTTATACGCCCGTGAGAGGAAGTGCCCTATGCTCTCTAAGCTGAGTGTTTTCGATGTTTCAGGACACACCGTACACTTCTGCAGAGTGGCTGTTGGCAATTTACATCCCGCCCATCAGCGTAGCAAGGCTCCCGTTTCTCCATGGCCTGTCCTGCATTTCTGGTTTTGACACTTTATTCAGCATGGCCCTTTTGACCGATGGGAAGCGAGACTTCTTTGTAGCGCTGATTTGCCTTTCCAGGTTGCTTGGTTGGCCAAAAAGGGCGTATGCGTTTTTTCCTGAATATATTCAGGAAAAAACGCATACGCCCTTTTTGGCCAAGGGCATCATTGTCGAGGTTTTGCCGCTTTTCCCGTGCTTTAAAGGCGATTCGAATCTTCCTCCTGAAATCTGTTTCCTGCAATTCTGCCTTGCTTTCAAATCCTCTTTGTTGTCTTCCGTCAATATATTTGTGGACGAGAGTTATCATTTATAACTCTGCAGGTCTGTGAATTGCAGTGCCCCTGAGCTCCATTTTTCAACTCGCTTTCTTGGGAGCTGGCTGCAAAAGCGCAGGATTGCTTCAGGCCCTATTCTGGTCCCGGGCGGCAGGCTGAGCCTGTGGTTAATTCTTCTTCCTGATGGGAAAATAGAGTGACCTGTGCCTGTCCCAACACCTAAAGCTAGTGTCTCATTGGTTCCCCCTCTTCCCGTTCATCCTCAGGACAAATTGCAACCTGTACGGAACAGGAGGTTAAAGGTGCTGATTCTCCAAGGAGGGTGATTGCTAGTAAAGCGGCTGGAATGGCGAACCCGAGCACAAGGAGATGAGAAATGAGCTGCGTTTTAGAAACCTTTCCCGATCACACGGTGTACCATCTTCTGGGATTCTCATGCATGTTTTCGATGTAGGAAGATGCCCTTGAACCTGGAGATTTGGGACCCATGGGATGGGTACCACGCAGTATTACTCTAAAGGGTCTGCGTTTGCTCACCCAACCTCACCAAACCTCTCAGCCCCAAGAGTGTCCACCCTTATGCCTCAATCAGCTGTGGGTCTAGATATGGTCAATCCAGGTGGCATCACAGCCCTTGAACGAATTTTGTAAGAATTTCTCTCTCTTTCACTGTCTTTGTTTCACGGGTTTTTAAAAGTAATTGATTTTTATAAAGGGGTTTAGCTGTTTTTTACTGCTGTGTTTATGCCACTTTACACCCACTTGACTCACATACAGAGAGATATCAATACATAGGTTTTAAGATTCTTACTAGTCAGATATATTCTTGGGCGGTGAATAGGGGGTGTTGAGTCCAGATCACTGAGCAAGGAGTAGGTCTTGTCTATTACATATTGGGTTTATGGAACGGTCTCTGAGCTAATTTAAAACCCTTGTTTTATGCATCACCCCACCTCACCTTTCCCGTTAAGCAGCCATAGTGTGTTTTCTAAACGTGTGACTCTGTTCTGTTTTGTAATTCAGTTCAAGGGTAGCGATTTTTACATTCCCTCTATAAGTGATATCTTATGATAAGTGTCTTTTTCTGTGTGACTTATTTCACTTAGAATCGTCGTACCTAAATCCACTCATCATGCTGCTACTAGCCTTATGACGTTGATTTCATGGCTGAGTGATATTCCATTGTACAAAAGGACCACAACTTCTTTATCCATTTTTCTCTTTCCTGGGATATTTAAGGTGTAACGAAGTAGAGGTTCTTGTCAACAGAGCAGCCCTAAACTTTGGGGTGCCTGTGCCTTGCTGATTTTTAGTTTTCCCAATTTATACGCCCGTGAGTGGAAGTGCCCTATGCTCTCTAAGCTGAGTGTTTTCGATGTTTCAGGACACACCGTACACTTCTGCAGAGTGGCTGTTGGCAATTTACATCCCGCCCATCAGCGTAGCAAGGCTCCCGTTTCTCCATGGCCTGTCCTGCATTTCTGGGTTTGACACTTTATTCAGCATGGCCCTTTTGACCGAAGGGAAGCGAGACTTCTTTGTAGCGCTGATTTGCCTTTCCAGGTTGCTTGGTTGGCCAAAAAGGGCGTATGCGTTTTTTCCTGAATATATTCAGGAAAAAACGCATACGCCCTTTTTGGCCAAGGGCATCATTGTCGAGGTTTTGCCGCTTTTCCCGTGCTTTAAGGGCGATTCGAATCTACCTCCTGAAATCTGATTCCTGCAATTCTGCCTTGCTTTCAAATCCTCTTCGTTGTCTTCAGTCAATATATTTGTGGACGAGAGTTATCATTTATAACTCTGCAGGTTTGTGAATTGCAGTGCCCCTGAGCTCCATTTTTCAACTCGCTTTCTTGGGAGCTGGCCGCAAAAGCGCAGGATTACTTCAGGCCCTATTCTGGTCCCGGGCGGCAGGCTGAGCCTGTGGTTAATTCTTCTTCCTGATGGGAAAATAGAGTGACCTGTGCCTGTCCCAACACCTAGAGCTAGTGTCTCATTGGTTCCCCCTCTTCCCGTTCATCCTCAGGACAAATTGCAACCTGTACGGAACAGGAGGTTAAAGGTGCTGATTCTCCAAGGAGGGAGATTGCTAGTAAAGCGGCTGGAATGGCGAACCCGAGCACAAGGAGATGAGAAATGAGGTGCGTTTTAGAAACCTTTCCCGATCACACGGTGTACCATCTTCTGGGTTTCTCATGCACGTTTTCGAAGTAGGAAGATGCCCTTGAACCTGGAGATTTGGGACCCATGGGATGGGTACCACGCAGTATTACTCTAAAGGGTCTGCGTTTGCTCACCCAACCTCACCAAACCTCTCAGCCCCAAGAGTGTCCACCCTTATGTCTCAATCAGCTGTGGGTCTAGATATGGTCAATCCAGGTGGCATCACAGCCCCTGAACGAATTTAGTAAGAATTTCTCTATCTTTCACTGTCTTTGTTTCACGGGTTTTTAAAAGTGATTGATTTTTATAAAGGGGTTTAGCTGCTTTTCACTGCTGTGTTTATGCCGCTTTACACCCACTTGACTCACTTACAGAGAGGTATCAATACATAGGTTTTAAGATTCTTACTAGTCAGATATATTCTTGGGCGGTGAATAGGGGGTGTTGAGTCCAGTTCAGTGAGCAAGGAGTAGGTCGTGTCTACTACATATTGGGTTTATGGAACGGTCTCTGAGCTAATTTGAAACCCTTGTTTTATGCATCACCCCACCTCACCTTTCCCGTTAAGCAGCCATAGTGTGTTTTCTAAACGTGCGACTCTGTTCTGTTTTGTAATTCAGTTCAAGGGTAGCGGTTTTTACATTCCCTCTATAAGTGATATCTTATGATAAGTGTCTTTTTCTGTGTGACTTATTTCACTTAGAATCGTCGTACCTAAATCCACTCATCATGTTGCTACTAGCCTTATGACGTTGATTTCATGGCTGAGTGATATTCCATTGTACATAAGGACCACAACTTCTTTATCCATTTTTCTCTTTCCTGGGATATTTAAGGTGTAACGAAGTGGAGGTTCTTGTCAACAGAGCAGCCCTAAACTTTGGGGTGCCTGTGTCTTGCTGATTTTTAGTTTTCCCAATTTATACGCCCATGACTGGAAGTGCCCTATGCTCTCTAAGCTGAGTTTTTTCGATGTTTCAGGACACACCGGACACCTCTCCAGAGTGGCTGTTGGCAATTTACATCCCGCCCATCAGCGTAGCAAGGCTCCCGTTTCTCCATGGCCTGTCCTGCATTTCTGGGTTTGACACTTTATTCAGCGTGGCCTATTTGACCGATGGGAAGCGAGACTTCTTTGTAGCGCTGATTTGCCTTTCCAGGTTGCTCGGTTGGCCAAAAAGGGCGTATGCGTTTTTTCCTGAATATATTCAGGAAAAAACGCATACGCCCTTTTTGGCCAAGGGCATCATTGTCGAGGTTTTGCCGCTTTTCCCGTGCTTTAAAGGCGATTCGAATCTACCTCCTGAAATCTGTTTCCTGCAATTCTGCCTTGCTTTCAAATCCTCTTCGTTGTCTTCCGTCAATATATTTGTGGACGAGAGTTATCATTTATAACTCTGCAGGTTTGTGAATTGCAGTGCCCCTGAGCTCCATTTTTCAACTCGCTTTCTTGGGAGCTGGCCGCAAAAGCGCAGGATTGCTTCAGGCCCTATTCTGGTCCCGGGCGGCAGGCTGAGCCTGTGGTTAATTCTTCTTCCTGATGGGAAAATAGAGTGACCTGTGCCTGTCCCCACACCTAGAGCTAGTGTCTCATTGGTTCCCCCTCTTCCCGTTCATCCTCAGGACAAATTGCAACCTGTACGGAACAGGAGGTTAAAGGTGCTGATTCTCCAAGGAGGGAGATTGCTAGTAAAGCGGCTGGAATGGCGAACCCGAGCACAAGGAGATGAGAAATGAGGTGCGTTTTAGAAACCTTTCCCGATCACACGGTGTACCATCTTCTGGGTTTCTCATGCACGTTTTCGAAGTAGGAAGATGCCCTTGAACCTGGAGATTTGGGACCCATGGGATGGGTACCACGCAGTATTACTCTAAAGGGTCTGCGTTTGCTCACCCAACCTCACCAAACCTCTCAGCCCCAAGAGTGTCCACCCTTATGTCTCAATCAGCTGTGGGTCTAGATATGGTCAATCCAGGTGGCATCACAGCCCCTGAACGAATTTAGTAAGAATTTCTCTATCTTTCACTGTCTTTGTTTCACGGGTTTTTAAAAGTGATTGATTTTTATAAAGGGGTTTAGCTGCTTTTCACTGCTGTGTTTATGCCGCTTTACACCCACTTGACTCACTTACAGAGAGATATCAATACATAGGTTTTAAGATTCTTACTAGTCAGATATATTCTTGGGCGGTGAATAGGGGGTGTTGAGTCCAGTTCACTGAGCAAGGAGTAGGTCGTGTCTACTACATATTGGGTTTATGGAACGGTCTCTGAGCTAATTTGAAACCCTTGTTTTATGCATCACCCCACCTCACCTTTCCCGTTAAGCAGCCATAGTGTGTTTTCTAAACGTGCGACTCTGTTCTGTTTTGTAATTCAGTTCAAGGGTAGCGGTTTTTACATTCCCTCTATAAGTGATATCTTATGATAAGTGTCTTTTTCTGTGTGACTTATTTCACTTAGAATCGTCGTACCTAAATCCACTCATCATGTTGCTACTAGCCTTATGACGTTGATTTCATGGCTGAGTGATATTCCATTGTACATAAGGACCACAACTTCTTTATCCATTTTTCTCTTTCCTGGGATATTTAAGGTGTAACGAAGTGGAGGTTCTTGTCAACAGAGCAGCCCTAAACTTTGGGGTGCCTGTGTCTTGCTGATTTTTAGTTTTCCCAATTTATACGCCCATGACTGGAAGTGCCCTATGCTCTCTAAGCTGAGTTTTTTCGATGTTTCAGGACACACCGGACACTTCTCCAGAGTGGCTGTTGGCAATTTACATCCCGCCCATCAGCGTAGCAAGGCTCCCGTTTCTCCATGGCCTGTCCTGCATTTCTGGGTTTGACACTTTATTCAGCGTGGCCTATTTGACCGATGGGAAGCGAGACCTCTTTGTAGCGCTGATTTGCCTTTCCAGGTTGCTTGGTTGGCCAAAAAGGGCGTATGCGTTTTTCCCTGAATATATTCAGGAAAAAACGCATACGCCCTTTTTGGCCAAGGGCATCATTGTCGAGGTTTTGCCGCTTTTCCCGTGCTTTAAGGGCGATTCGAATCTACCTCCTGAAATCTGTTTCCTGCAATTCTGCCTTGCTTTCAAATCCTCTTCGTTGTCTTCAGTCAATATATTTGTGGACGAGAGTTATCATTTATAACTCTGCAGGTTTGTGAATTGCAGTGCCCCTGAGCTCCATTTTTCAACTCGCTTTCTTGGGAGCTGGCCGCAAAAGCGCAGGATTACTTCAGGCCCTATTCTGGTCCCGGGCGGCAGGCTGAGCCTGTGGTTAATTCTTCTTCCTGATGGGAAAATAGAGTGACCTGTGCCTGTCCCCACACCTAGAGCTAGTGTCCAATTGGTTCCCCCTCTTCCCGTTCATCCTCAGGACAAATTGCAACCTGTACGGAACAGGAGGTTAAAGGTGCTGATTCTCCAAGGAGGGAGATTGCTAGTAAAGAGGCTGGAATGGCGAACCCGAGCACAAGGAGATGAGAAATGAGGTGCGTTTTAGAAACCTTTCCCGATCACACGGTGTACCATCTTCTGGGTTTCTCATGCACGTTTTCGAAGTAGGAAGATGCCCTTGAACCTGGAGATTTGGGACCCATGGGATGGGTACCACGCAGTATTACTCTAAAGGGTCTGCGTTTGCTCACCCAACCTCACCAAACCTCTCAGCCCCAAGAGTGTCCACCCTTATGTCTCAATCAGCTGTGGGTCTAGATATGGTCAATCCAGGTGGCATCACAGCCCCTGAACGAATTTAGTAAGAATTTCTCTATCTTTCACTGTCTTTGTTTCACGGGTTTTTAAAAGTGATTGATTTTTATAAAGGGGTTTAGCTGCTTTTCACTGCTGTGTTTATGCCGCTTTACACCCACTTGACTCACTTACAGAGAGATATCAATACATAGGTTTTAAGATTCTTACTAGTCAGATATATTCTTGGGCGGTGAATAGGGGGTGTTGAGTCCAGTTCACTGAGCAAGGAGTAGGTCGTGTCTACTACATATTGGGTTTATGGAACGGTCTCTGAGCTAATTTGAAACCCTTGTTTTATGCATCACCCCACCTCACCTTTCCCGTTAAGCAGCCATAGTGTGTTTTCTAAACGTGCGACTCTGTTCTGTTTTGTAATTCAGTTCAAGGGTAGCGGTTTTTACATTCCCTCTATAAGTGATATCTTATGATAAGTGTCTTTTTCTGTGTGACTTATTTCACTTAGAATCGTCGTACCTAAATCCACTCATCATGTTGCTACTAGCCTTATGACGTTGATTTCATGGCTGAGTGATATTCCATTGTACATAAGGACCACAACTTCTTTATCCATTTTTCTCTTTCCTGGGATATTTAAGGTGTAACGAAGTGGAGGTTCTTGTCAACAGAGCAGCCCTAAACTTTGGGGTGCCTGTGTCTTGCTGATTTTTAGTTTTCCCAATTTATACGCCCATGACTGGAAGTGCCCTATGCTCTCTAAGCTGAGTTTTTTCGATGTTTCAGGACACACCGGACACTTCTCCAGAGTGGCTGTTGGCAATTTACATCCCGCCCATCAGCGTAGCAAGGCTCCCGTTTCTCCATGGCCTGTCCTGCATTTCTGGGTTTGACACTTTATTCAGCGTGGCCTATTTGACCGATGGGAAGCGAGACCTCTTTGTAGCGCTGATTTGCCTTTCCAGGTTGCTTGGTTGGCCAAAAAGGGCGTATGCGTTTTTCCCTGAATATATTCAGGAAAAAACGCATACGCCCTTTTTGGCCAAGGGCATCATTGTCGAGGTTTTGCCGCTTTTCCCGTGCTTTAAGGGCGATTCGAATCTACCTCCTGAAATCTGTTTCCTGCAATTCTGCCTTGCTTTCAAATCCTCTTCGTTGTCTTCAGTCAATATATTTGTGGACGAGAGTTATCATTTATAACTCTGCAGGTTTGTGAATTGCAGTGCCCCTGAGCTCCATTTTTCAACTCGCTTTCTTGGGAGCTGGCCGCAAAAGCGCAGGATTACTTCAGGCCCTATTCTGGTCCCGGGCGGCAGGCTGAGCCTGTGGTTAATTCTTCTTCCTGATGGGAAAATAGAGTGACCTGTGCCTGTCCCCACACCTAGAGCTAGTGTCCAATTGGTTCCCCCTCTTCCCGTTCATCCTCAGGACAAATTGCAACCTGTACGGAACAGGAGGTTAAAGGTGCTGATTCTCCAAGGAGGGAGATTGCTAGTAAAGCGGCTGGAATGGCGAACCCGAGCACAAGGAGATGAGAAATGAGGTGCGTTTTAGAAACCTTTCCCGATCACACGGTGTACCATCTTCTGGGTTTCTCATGCACGTTTTCGAAGTAGGAAGATGCCCTTGAACCTGGAGATTTGGGACCCATGGGATGGGTACCACGCAGTATTACTCTAAAGGGTCTGCGTTTGCTCACCCAACCTCACCAAACCTCTCAGCCCCAAGAGTGTCCACCCTTATGTCTCAATCAGCTGTGGGTCTAGATATGGTCAATCCAGGTGGCATCACAGCCCCTGAACGAATTTAGTAAGAATTTCTCTATCTTTCACTGTCTTTGTTTCACGGGTTTTTAAAAGTGATTGATTTTTATAAAGGGGTTTAGCTGCTTTTCACTGCTGTGTTTATGCCGCTTTACACCCACTTGACTCACTTACAGAGACATATCAATACATAGGTTTTAAGATTCTTACTAGTCAGATATATTCTTGGGCGGTGAATAGGGGGTGTTGAGTCCAGTTCACTGAGCAAGGAGTAGGTCGTGTCTACTACATATTGGGTTTATGGAACGGTCTCTGAGCTAATTTGAAACCCTTGTTTTATGCATCACCCCACCTCACCTTTCCCGTTAAGCAGCCATAGTGTGTTTTCTAAACGTGCGACTCTGTTCTGTTTTGTAATTCAGTTCAAGGGTAGCGGTTTTTACATTCCCTCTATAAGTGATATCTTATGATAAGTGTCTTTTTCTGTGTGACTTATTTCACTTAGAATCGTCGTACCTAAATCCACTCATCATGTTGCTACTAGCCTTATGACGTTGATTTCATGGCTGAGTGATATTCCATTGTACATAAGGACCACAACTTCTTTATCCATTTTTCTCTTTCCTGGGATATTTAAGGTGTAACGAAGTGGAGGTTCTTGTCAACAGAGCAGCCCTAAACTTTGGGGTGCCTGTGTCTTGCTGATTTTTAGTTTTCCCAATTTATACGCCCATGACTGGAAGTGCCCTATGCTCTCTAAGCTGAGTTTTTTCGATGTTTCAGGACACACCGGACACTTCTCCAGAGTGGCTGTTGGCAATTTACATCCCGCCCATCAGCGTAGCAAGGCTCCCGTTTCTCCATGGCCTGTCCTGCATTTCTGGGTTTGACACTTTATTCAGCGTGGTCTATTTGACCGATGGGAAGCGAGACTTCTTTGTAGCGCTGATTTGCCTTTCCAGGTTGCTTGGTTGGCCAAAAAGGGCGTATGCGTTTTTTCCTGAATATATTCAGGAAAAAACGCATACGCCCTTTTTGGCCAAGGGCATCATTGTCGAGGTTTTGCCGCTTTTCCCGTGCTTTAAAGGCGATTCGAATCTACCTCCTGAAATCTGTTTCCTGCAATTCTGCCTTGCTTTCAAATCCTCTTCGTTGTCTTCCGTCAATATATTTGTGGACGAGAGTTATCATTTATAACTCTGCAGGTTTGTGAATTGCAGTGCCCCTGAGCTCCATTTTTCAACTCGCTTTCTTGGCAGCTGGCCGCAAAAGCGCAGGATTACTTCAGGCCCTATTCTGGTCCCGGGCGGCAGGCTGAGCCTGTGGTTAATTCTTCTTCCTGATGGGAAAATAGAGTGACCTGTGCCTGTCCCCACACCTAGAGCTAGTGTCTCATTGGTTCCCCCTCTTCCCGTTCATCCTCAGGACAAATTGCAACCTGTACGGAACAGGAGGTTAAAGGTGCTGATTCTCCAAGGAGGGAGATTGCTAGTAAAGCGGCTGGAATGGCGAACCCGAGCACAAGGAGATGAGAAATGAGCTGCGTTTTAGAAACCTTTCCCGATCACACGGTGTACCATCTTCTGGGTTTCTCATGCACGTTTTCGAAGTAGGAAGATGCCCTTGAACCTGGAGATTTGGGACCCATGGGATGGGTACCACGCAGTATTACTCTAAAGGGTCTGCGTTTGCTCACCCAACCTCACCAAACCTCTCAGCCCCAAGAGTGTCCACCCTTATGTCTCAATCAGCTGTGGGTCTAGATATGGTCAATCCAGGTGGCATCACAGCCCCTGAACGAATTTAGTAAGAATTTCTCTATCTTTCACTGTCTTTGTTTCACGGGTTTTTAAAAGTGATTGATTTTTATAAAGGGGTTTAGCTGCTTTTCACTGCTGTGTTTATGCCGCTTTACACCCACTTGACTCACTTACAGAGAGATATCAATACATAGGTTTTAAGATTCTTACTAGTCAGATATATTCTTGGGCGGTGAATAGGGGGTGTTGAGTCCAGTTCACTGAGCAAGGAGTAGGTCGTGTCTACTACATATTGGGTTTATGGAACGGTCTCTGAGCTAATTTGAAACCCTTGTTTTATGCATCACCCCACCTCACCTTTCCCGTTAAGCAGCCATAGTGTGTTTTCTAAACGTGCGACTCTGTTCTGTTTTGTAATTCAGTTCAAGGGTAGCGGTTTTTACATTCCCTCTATAAGTGATATCTTATGATAAGTGTCTTTTTCTGTGTGACTTATTTCACTTAGAATCGTCGTACCTAAATCCACTCATCATGCTGCTACTAGCCTTATGACGTTGATTTCATGGCTGAGTGATATTCCATTGTACATAAGGACCACAACTTCTTTATCCATTTTTCTCTTTCCTGGGATATTTAAGGTGTAACGAAGTGGAGGTTCTTGTCAACAGAGCAGCCCTCAACTTTGGGGTGCCTGTGTCTTGCTGATTTTTAGTTTTCCCAATTTATACGCCCATGAGTGGAAGTGCCCTATGCTTTCTAAGCTGAGTTTTTTCGATGTTTCAGGACACACCAGACACTTCTCCAGAGTGGCTGTTGGCAATTTACATCCCGCCCATCAGCGTAGCAAGGCTCCCGTTTCTCCATGGCCTGTCCTGCATTTCTGGGTTTGACACTTTATTCAGCGTGGCCTATTTGACCGATGGGAAGCGAGACTTCTTTGTAGCGCTGATTTGCCTTTCCAGGTTGCTTGGTTGGCCAAAAAGGGCGTATGCGTTTTTTCCTGAATATATTCAGGAAAAAACGCATGCGCCCTTTTTGGCCAAGGGCATCATTGTCGAGGTTTTGCCGCTTTTCCCGTGCTTTAAAGGCGATTCGAATCTACCTCCTGAAATCTGTTTCCTGCAATTCTGCCTTGCTTTCAAATCCTCTTCGTTGTCTTCCGTCAATATATTTGTGGACGAGAGTTATCATTTATAACTCTGCAGGTTTGTGAATTGCAGTGCCCCTGAGCTCCATTTTTCAACTCGCTTTCTTGGGAGCTGGCCGCAAAAGCGCAGGATTACTTCAGGCCCTATTTTGGTCCCGGGCGGCAGGCTGAGCCTGTGGTTAATTCTTCTTCCTGATGGGAAAATAGAGTGACCTGTGCCTTTCCCCACACCTAGAGCTAGTGTCTCATTGGTTCCCCCTCTTCCCGTTCATCCTCAGGACAAATTGCAACCTGTACGGAACAGGAGGTTAAAGGTGCTGATTTTCCAAGGAGGGTGATTGCTAGTAAAGCGGCTGGAATGGCGAACCCGAGCACAAGGAGATGAGAAATGAGGTGCGTTTTAGAAACCTTTCCCGATCACACGGTGTACCATCTTCTGGGTTTCTCATGCACGTTTTCGAAATAGGAAGATGCCCTTGAACCTGGAGATTTGGGACCCATGGGATGGGTACCACGCAGTATTACTCTAAAGGGTCTGCGTTTGCTCACCCAACCTCACCAAACCTCTCAGCCCCAAGAGTGTCCACCCTTATGTCTCAATCAGCTGTGGGTCTAGATATGGTCAATCCAGGTGGCATCACAGCCCCTGAACGAATTTAGTAAGAATTTCTCTATCTTTCACTGTCTTTGTTTCACGGGTTTTTAAAAGTGATTGATTTTTATAAAGGGGTTTAGCTGCTTTTCACTGCTGTGTTTATGCCGCTTTACACCCACTTGACTCACTTACAGAGACATATCAATACATAGGTTTTAAGATTCTTACTAGTCAGATATATTCTTGGGCGGTGAATAGGGGGTGTTGAGTCCAGTTCACTGAGCAAGGAGTAGGTCGTGTCTACTACATATTGGGTTTATGGAACGGTCTCTGAGCTAATTTGAAACCCTTGTTTTATGCATCACCCCACCTCACCTTTCCCGTTAAGCAGCCATAGTGTGTTTTCTAAACGTGCGACTCTGTTCTGTTTTGTAATTCAGTGCAAGGGTAGCGGTTTTTACATTCCCTCTATAAGTGATATCTTATGATAAGTGTCTTTTTCTGTGTGACTTATTTCACTTAGAATCGTCGTACCTAAATCCACTCATCATGCTGCTACTAGCCTTATGACGTTGATTTCATGGCTGAGTGATATTCCATTGTACATAAGGACCACAACTTCTTTATCCATTTTTCTCTTTCCTGGGATATTTAAGGTGTAACGAAGTGGAGGTTCTTGTCAACAGAGCAGCCCTCAACTTTGGGGTGCCTGTGTCTTGCTGATTTTTAGTTTTCCCAATTTATACGCCCATGAGTGGAAGTGCCCTATGCTTTCTAAGCTGAGTTTTTTCGATGTTTCAGGACACACCGTACACTTCTCCAGAGTGGCTGTTGGCAATTTACGTCACGCCCATCAGCGTAGCAAGTCTCCCGTTTCTCCATGGCCTTTCCTGCATTTCTGGTTTTGACACTTTATTCAGCATGGCCCTTTTGACCGATGGGAAGCGAGACTTCTTTGTAGCGCTGATTTGCCTTTCCAGGTTGCTTGGTTGGCCAAAAAGGGCGCATGCGTTTTTTCCTGAATATATTCAGGAAAAAACGCATGCGCCCTTTTTGGCCAAGGGCATCATTGTCGAGGTTTTGCCGCTTTTCCCGTGCTTTAAAGGCGATTCGAATCTACCTCCTGAAATCTGTTTCCTGCAATTCTGCCTTGCTTTCAAATCCTCTTCGTTGTCTTCCGTCAATATATTTGTGGACGAGAGTTATCATTTATAACTCTGCAGGTTTGTGAATTGCAGTGCCCCTGAGCTCCATTTTTCAACTCGCTTTCTTGGGAGCTGGCCGCAAAAGCGCAGGATTGCTTCAGGCCCTATTCTGGTCCCGGGCGGCAGGCTGAGCCTGTGGTTAATTCTTCTTCCTGATGGGAAAATAGAGTGATCTCTGCCTGTCCCCTCACCTAGAGCTAGTGTCTCATTGGTTCCCCCTCTTCCCGTTCATCCTCAGGACAAATTGCAACCTGTACGGAACAGGAGGTTAAAGGTGCTGATTCTCCAAGGAGGGAGATTGCTAGTAAAGCGGCTGGAATGGCGAACCCGAGCACAAGGAGATGAGAAATGAGGTGCGTTTTAGAAACCTTTCCCGATCACACGGTGTACCATCCTCTGGGATTCTCCTGCATGTTTTCGATGTAGGAAGATGCCCTTGAACCTGGAGATTTGGGACCCATGGGATGGGTACCACGCAGTATTACTCTAAAGGGTCTGCGTTTGCTCACCCAACCTCACCAAACCTCTCAGCCCCAAGAGTGTCCACCCTTATGCCTCAATCAGCTGTGGGTCTAGATATGGTCAATCCAGGTGGCATCACAGCCCTTGAACGAATTTTGTAAGAATTTCTCTCTCTTTCACTGTCTTTGTTTCACGGGTTTTTAAAAGTGATTGATTTTTATAAAGGGGTTTAGCTGCTTTTCACTGCTGTGTTTATGCCGCTTTACACCCACTTGACTCACTTACAGAGAGATATCAATACATAGGTTTTAAGATTCTTACTAGTCAGATATATTCTTGGGCGGTGAATAGGGGGTTTTGAGTCCAGATCACTGAGCAAGGAGTAGGTCTTGTCTATTACATATTGGGTTTATGGAACGGTCTCTGAGCTAATTTGAAACCCTTGTTTTATGCATCACCCCACCTCACCTTTCCCGTTAAGCAGCCATAGTGTGTTTTCTAAACGTGTGACTCTGTTCTGTTTTGTAATTCAGTGCAAGGGTAGCGGTTTTTACATTCCCTCTATAAGTGATATCTTATGATAAGTGTCTTTTTCTGTGTGACTTATTTCACTTAGAATCGTCGTACCTAAATCCACTCATCATGCTGCTACTAGCCTTATGACGTTGATTTCATGGCTGAGTGATATTCCATTGTACAAAAGGACCACAACTTCTTTATCCATTTTTCTCTTTCCTGGGATATTTAAGGTGTAACGAAGTGGAGGTTCTTGTCAACAGAGCAGCCCTAAACTTTGGGGTGCCTGTGCCTTGCTGATTTTTAGTTTTCCCAATTTATATGCCCATGAGTGGAAGTGCCCTATGCTGTCTAAGCTGAGTTTTTTCTATGTTTCAGGACACACCGTACACTTCTCCAGAGTGGCTGTTGGCAATTTACGTCACGCCCATCAGCGTAGCAAGTCTCCCGTTTCTCCATGGCCTTTCCTGCATTTCTGGTTTTGACACTTTATTCAGCATGGCCCTTTTGACCGATGGGAAGCGAGACTTCTTTGTAGCGCTGATTTGCCTTTCCAGGTTGCTTGGTTGGCCAAAAAGGGCGCATGCGTTTTTTCCTGAATATATTCAGGAAAAAACGCATGCGCCCTTTTTGGCCAAGGGCATCATTGTCGAGGTTTTGCCGCTTTTCCCGTGCTTTAAAGGCGATTCGAATCTACCTCCTGAAATCTGTTTCCTGCAATTCTGCCTTGCTTTCAAATCCTCTTCGTTGTCTTCCGTCAATATATTTGTGGACGAGAGTTATCATTTATAACTCTGCAGGTTTGTGAATTGCAGTGCCCCTGAGCTCCATTTTTCAACTCGCTTTCTTGGGAGCTGGCCGCAAAAGCGCAGGATTGCTTCAGGCCCTATTCTGGTCCCGGGCGGCAGGCTGAGCCTGTGGTTAATTCTTCTTCCTGATGGGAAAATAGAGTGATCTCTGCCTGTCCCCTCACCTAGAGCTAGTGTCTCATTGGTTCCCCCTCTTCCCGTTCATCCTCAGGACAAATTGCAACCTGTACGGAACAGGAGGTTAAAGGTGCTGATTCTCCAAGGAGGGAGATTGCTAGTAAAGCGGCTGGAATGGCGAACCCGAGCACAAGGAGATGAGAAATGAGGTGCGTTTTAGAAACCTTTCCCGATCACACGGTGTACCATCCTCTGGGATTCTCCTGCATGTTTTCGATGTAGGAAGATGCCCTTGAACCTGGAGATTTGGGACCCATGGGATGGGTACCACGCAGTATTACTCTAAAGGGTCTGCGTTTGCTCACCCAACCTCACCAAACCTCTCAGCCCCAAGAGTGTCCACCCTTATGCCTCAATCAGCTGTGGGTCTAGATATGGTCAATCCAGGTGGCATCACAGCCCTTGAACGAATTTTGTAAGAATTTCTCTCTCTTTCACTGTCTTTGTTTCACGGGTTTTTAAAAGTGATTGATTTTTATAAAGGGGTTTAGCTGCTTTTCACTGCTGTGTTTATGCCGCTTTACACCCACTTGACTCACTTACAGAGAGATATCAATACATAGGTTTTAAGATTCTTACTAGTCAGATATATTCTTGGGCGGTGAATAGGGGGTTTTGAGTCCAGATCACTGAGCAAGGAGTAGGTCTTGTCTATTACATATTGGGTTTATGGAACGGTCTCTGAGCTAATTTGAAACCCTTGTTTTATGCATCACCCCACCTCACCTTTCCCGTTAAGCAGCCATAGTGTGTTTTCTAAACGTGTGACTCTGTTCTGTTTTGTAATTCAGTGCAAGGGTAGCGGTTTTTACATTCCCTCTATAAGTGATATCTTATGATAAGTGTCTTTTTCTGTGTGACTTATTTCACTTAGAATCGTCGTACCTAAATCCACTCATCATGCTGCTACTAGCCTTATGACGTTGATTTCATGGCTGAGTGATATTCCATTGTACAAAAGGACCACAACTTCTTTATCCATTTTTCTCTTTCCTGGGATATTTAAGGTGTAACGAAGTGGAGGTTCTTGTCAACAGAGCAGCCCTAAACTTTGGGGTGCCTGTGCCTTGCTGATTTTTAGTTTTCCCAATTTATACGCCCATGAGTGGAAGTGCCCTATGCTGTCGAAGCTGAGTTTTTTCTATGTTTCAGGACACACCGTACACTTCTCCAGAGTGGCTGTTGGCAATTTACGTCACGCCCATCAGCGTAGCAAGTCTCCCGTTTCTCCATGGCCTTTCCTGCATTTCTGGTTTTGACACTTTATTCAGCATGGCCCTTTTGACCGATGGGAAGCGAGACTTCTTTGTAGCGCTGATTTGCCTTTCCAGGTTGCTTGGTTGGCCAAAAAGGGCGCATGCGTTTTTTCCTGAATATATTCAGGAAAAAACGCATGCGCCCTTTTTGGCCAAGGGCATCATTGTCGAGGTTTTGCCGCTTTTCCCGTGCTTTAAAGGCGATTCGAATCTACCTCCTGAAATCTGTTTCCTGCAATTCTGCCTTGCTTTCAAATCCTCTTCGTTGTCTTCCGTCAATATATTTGTGGACGAGAGTTATCATTTATAACTCTGCAGGTTTGTGAATTGCAGTGCCCCTGAGCTCCATTTTTCAACTCGCTTTCTTGGGAGCTGGCCGCAAAAGCGCAGGATTGCTTCAGGCCCTATTCTGGTCCCGGGCGGCAGGCTGAGCCTGTGGTTAATTCTTCTTCCTGATGGGAAAATAGAGTGATCTCTGCCTGTCCCCTCACCTAGAGCTAGTGTCTCATTGGTTCCCCCTCTTCCCGTTCATCCTCAGGACAAATTGCAACCTGTACGGAACAGGAGGTTAAAGGTGCTGATTCTCCAAGGAGGGAGATTGCTAGTAAAGCGGCTGGAATGGCGAACCCGAGCACAAGGAGATGAGAAATGAGGTGCGTTTTAGAAACCTTTCCCGATCACACGGTGTACCATCCTCTGGGATTCTCCTGCATGTTTTCGATGTAGGAAGATGCCCTTGAACCTGGAGATTTGGGACCCATGGGATGGGTACCACGCAGTATTACTCTAAAGGGTCTGCGTTTGCTCACCCAACCTCACCAAACCTCTCAGCCCCAAGAGTGTCCACCCTTATGCCTCAATCAGCTGTGGGTCTAGATATGGTCAATCCAGGTGGCATCACAGCCCTTGAACGAATTTTGTAAGAATTTCTCTCTCTTTCACTGTCTTTGTTTCACGGGTTTTTAAAAGTGATTGATTTTTATAAAGGGGTTTAGCTGCTTTTCACTGCTGTGTTTATGCCGCTTTACACCCACTTGACTCACTTACAGAGAGATATCAATACATAGGTTTTAAGATTCTTACTAGTCAGATATATTCTTGGGCGGTGAATAGGGGGTTTTGAGTCCAGATCACTGAGCAAGGAGTAGGTCTTGTCTATTACATATTGGGTTTATGGAACGGTCTCTGAGCTAATTTGAAACCCTTGTTTTATGCATCACCCCACCTCACCTTTCCCGTTAAGCAGCCATAGTGTGTTTTCTAAACGTGTGACTCTGTTCTGTTTTGTAATTCAGTGCAAGGGTAGCGGTTTTTACATTCCCTCTATAAGTGATATCTTATGATAAGTGTCTTTTTCTGTGTGACTTATTTCACTTAGAATCGTCGTACCTAAATCCACTCATCATGCTGCTACTAGCCTTATGACGTTGATTTCATGGCTGAGTGATATTCCATTGTACAAAAGGACCACAACTTCTTTATCCATTTTTCTCTTTCCTGGGATATTTAAGGTGTAACGAAGTGGAGGTTCTTGTCAACAGAGCAGCCCTAAACTTTGGGGTGCCTGTGCCTTGCTGATTTTTAGTTTTCCCAATTTATACGCCCATGAGTGGAAGTGCCCTATGCTGTCGAAGCTGAGTTTTTTCTATGTTTCAGGACACACCGTACACTTCTCCAGAGTGGCTGTTGGCAATTTACGTCACGCCCATCAGCGTAGCAAGTCTCCCGTTTCTCCATGGCCTTTCCTGCATTTCTGGTTTTGACACTTTATTCAGCATGGCCCTTTTGACCGATGGGAAGCGAGACTTCTTTGTAGCGCTGATTTGCCTTTCCAGGTTGCTTGGTTGGCCAAAAAGGGCGCATGCGTTTTTTCCTGAATATATTCAGGAAAAAACGCATGCGCCCTTTTTGGCCAAGGGCATCATTGTCGAGGTTTTGCCGCTTTTCCCGTGCTTTAAAGGCGATTCGAATCTACCTCCTGAAATCTGTTTCCTGCAATTCTGCCTTGCTTTCAAATCCTCTTCGTTGTCTTCCGTCAATATATTTGTGGACGAGAGTTATCATTTATAACTCTGCAGGTTTGTGAATTGCAGTGCCCCTGAGCTCCATTTTTCAACTCGCTTTCTTGGGAGCTGGCCGCAAAAGCGCAGGATTGCTTCAGGCCCTATTCTGGTCCCGGGCGGCAGGCTGAGCCTGTGGTTAATTCTTCTTCCTGATGGGAAAATAGAGCGACCTGTGCCTGTCCCAACACCTAGAGCTAGTGTCTCATTGGTTCCCCCTCTTCCCGTTCATCCTCAGGACAAATTGCAACCTGTACGGAACAGGAGGTTAAAGGTGCTGATTCTCCAAGGAGGGAGATTGCTAGTAAAGCGGCTGGAATGGCGAACCCGAGCACAAGGAGATGAGAAATGAGGTGCGTTTTAGAAACCTTTCCCGATCACACGGTGTACCATCCTCTGGGATTCTCCTGCATGTTTTCGATGTAGGAAGATGCCCTTGAACCTGGAGATTTGGGACCCATGGGATGGGTACCACGCAGTATTACTCTAAAGGGTCTGCGTTTGCTCACCCAACCTCACCAAACCTCTCAGCCCCAAGAGTGTCCACCCTTATGCCTCAATCAGCTGTGGGTCTAGATATGGTCAATCCAGGTGGCATCACAGCCCTTGAACGAATTTTGTAAGAATTTCTCTCTCTTTCACTGTCTTTGTTTCACGGGTTTTTAAAAGTGATTGATTTTTATAAAGGGGTTTAGCTGCTTTTCACTGCTGTGTTTATGCCGCTTTACACCCACTTGACTCACTTACAGAGAGATATCAATACATAGGTTTTAAGATTCTTACTAGTCAGATATATTCTTGGGCGGTGAATAGGGGGTTTTGAGTCCAGATCACTGAGCAAGGAGTAGGTCTTGTCTATTACATATTGGGTTTATGGAACGGTCTCTGAGCTAATTTGAAACCCTTGTTTTATGCATCACCCCACCTCACCTTTCCCGTTAAGCAGCCATAGTGTGTTTTCTAAACGTGTGACTCTGTTCTGTTTTGTAATTCAGTGCAAGGGTAGCGGTTTTTACATTCCCTCTATAAGTGATATCTTATGATAAGTGTCTTTTTCTGTGTGACTTATTTCACTTAGAATCGTCGTACCTAAATCCACTCATCATGCTGCTACTAGCCTTATGACGTTGATTTCATGGCTGAGTGATATTCCATTGTACAAAAGGACCACAACTTCTTTATCCATTTTTCTCTTTCCTGGGATATTTAAGGTGTAACGAAGTGGAGGTTCTTGTCAACAGAGCAGCCCTAAACTTTGGGGTGCCTGTGCCTTGCTGATTTTTAGTTTTCCCAATTTATACGCCCGTGAGTGGAAGTGCCCTATGCTGTCGAAGCTGAGTTTTTTCTATGTTTCAGGACACACCGTACACTTCTCCAGAGTGGCTGTTGGCAATTTACGTCACGCCCATCAGCGTAGCAAGTCTCCCGTTTCTCCATGGCCTGTCCTGCATTTCTGGTTTTGACACTTTATTCAGCATGGCCCTTTTGACCGATGGGAAGCGAGACTTCTTTGTAGCGCTGATTTGCCTTTCCAGGTTGCTTGGTTGGCCAAAAAGGGCGCATGCGTTTTTTCCTGAATATATTCAGGAAAAAACGCATGCGCCCTTTTTGGCCAAGGGCATCATTGTCGAGGTTTTGCCGCTTTTCCCGTGCTTTAAAGGCGATTCGAATCTACCTCCTGAAATCTGTTTCCTGCAATTCTGCCTTGCTTTCAAATCCTCTTTGTTGTCTTCCGTCAATATATTTGTGGACGAGAGTTATCATTTATAACTCTGCAGGTTTGTGAATTGCAGTGCCCCTGAGCTCCATTTTTCAACTCGCTTTCTTGGGAGCTGGCCGCAAAAGCGCAGGATTGCTTCAGGCCCTATTCTGGTCCCGGGCGGCAGGCTGAGGCTGTGGTTAATTCTTCTTCCTGATGGGAAAATAGAGTGACCTGTGCCTGTCCCAACACCTAGAGCTAGTGTCTCATTGGTTCCCCCTCTTCCCGTTCATCCTCAGGACAAATTGCAACCTGTACGGAACAGGAGGTTAAAGGTGCTGATTCTCCAAGGAGGGAGATTGCTAGTAAAGCGGCTGGAATGGCGAACCCGAGCACAAGGAGATGAGAAATGAGGTGCGTTTTAGAAACCTTTCCCGATCACACGGTGTACCATCTTCTGGGATTCTCATGCATGTTTACGATGTAGGAAGATGCCCTTGAACCTGGAGATTTGGGACCCATGGGATGGGTACCACGCAGTATTACTCTAAAGGGTCTGCGTTTGCTCACCCAACCTCACCAAACCTCTCAGCCCCAAGAGTGTCCACCCTTATGCCTCAATCAGCTGTGGGTCTAGATATGGTCAATCCAGGTGGCATCACAGCCCTTGAACGAATTTTGTAAGAATTTCTCTCTCTTTCACTGTCTTTGTTTCACGGGTTTTTAAAAGTGATTGATTTTTATAAAGAGGTTTAGCTGCTTTTCACTGCTGTGTTTATGCCGCTTTACACCCACTTGACTCACTTACAGAGAGATATCAATATATAGGTTTAAGATTCTTACTAGTCAGATATATTCTTGGGCGGTGAATAAGGGGTGTTGAGTCCAGTTCACTGAGCAAGGTGTAGGTCGTGTCTATTACATATTGTGTTAATGGAACGGTATCTGAGCTAATTTGAAACCCTTGTTTTATGCATCACCCGACCTCACCTTTCCCGTTAAGCAGCCATAGTGTGTTTTCTAAACGTGTGACTCTGTTCTGTTTTGTAATTCAGTTCAAGGGTCGCGGTTTTTACATTCCTTCTATAAGTGATATCTTATGATAAGTGTCTTTTTCTGTGTGACTTATTTCACTTAGAATCGTCGTACCTAAATCCACTCATCATGCTGCTACTAGCCTTATGACGTTGATTTCATGGCTGAGTGATATTCCATTGTACATAAGGACCACAACTTCTTTATCCATTTTTCTCTTTCCTGGGATATTTAAGGTGTAACGAAGTGGAGGTTCTTGTCAACAGAGCAGCCCTAAACTTTGGGGTGCCTGTGCCTTGCTGATTTTTAGTTTTCCCAATTTATACGCCCGTGAGTGGAAGTGCCCTATGCTCTCTAAGCTGAGTGTTTTCGATGTTTCAGGACACACCGTACACTTCTGCAGAGTGGCTGTTGGCAATTTACATCACGCCCATCAGCGTAGCAAGGCTCCCGTTTCTCCATGGCCTGTCCTGCATTTCTGGTTTTGACACTTTATTCAGCATGGCCCTTTTGACCGATGGGAAGCGAGACTTCTTTGTAGCGCTGATTTGCCTTTCCAGGTTGCTTGGTTGGCCAAAAAGGGCGTATGCGTTTTTTCCTGAATATATTCAGGAAAAAACGCATACGCCCTTTTTGGCCAAGGGCATCATTGTCGAGGTTTTGCCACTTTTCCCGTGCTTTAAAGGCGATTCGAATCTACCTCCTGAAATCTGTTTCCTGCAATTCTGCCTTGCTTTCAAATCCTCTTTGTTGTCTTCCGTCAATATATTTGTGGACGAGAGTTATCATTTATAACTCTGCAGGTTTGTGAATTGCAGTGCCCCTGAGCTCCATTTTTCAACTCGCTTTCTTGGGAGCTGGCCGCAAAAGCGCAGGATTGCTTCAGGCCCTATTCTGGTCCCGGGCGGCAGGCTGAGGCTGTGGTTAATTCTTCTTCCTGATGGGAAAATAGAGTGACCTGTGCCTGTCCCAACACCTAGAGCTAGTGTCTCATTGGTTCCCCCTCTTCCCGTTCATCCTCAGGACAAATTGCAACCTGTATGGAACAGGAGGTTAAAGGTGCTGATTCTCCAAGGAGGGAGATTGCTAGTAAAGCGGCTGGAATGGCGAACCCGAGCACAAGGAGATGAGAAACGAGGTGCGTTTTAGAAACCTTTCCCGATCACATGGTGTACCATCTTCAGGGTTTCTCATGCATGTTTTCGATGTAGGAAGATGCCCTTGAACCTGGAGATTTGGGACCCATGGGATGGGTACCACGCAGTATTACTCTAAAGGGTCTGCGTTTGCTCACCCAACCTCACCAAACCTCTCAGCCCCAAGAGTGTCCTCCCTTATGTCTCAATCAGCTGTGGGTCTAGATATGGTCAATCCAGGTGGCATCACAGCCCTTGAACGAATTTTGTAAGAATTTCTCTCTCTTTCACTGTCTTTGTTTCATGGATTTTTAAAAGTTATTGATTTTTATAAAGGGGTTTAGCTGCTTTTCACTGCTGTGTTTATGCCACTTTACACCCACTTGACTCACTTACAGAGACATATCAATACATAGGTTTTAAGATTCTTACTAGTCAGATATATTCTTGGGCGGTGAATAGGGGGTGTTGAGTCCAGTTCACTGAGCAAGGAGTAGGTCGTGTCTATTACTTATTGGGTTTATGGAACGGTCTCTAAGCTAATTTAAAACCCTTCTTTTATGCATCACCGCACCTCACCTTTCCCGTTAAGCAGCCATAGTGTGTTTTCTAAACGTGTGACTCTGTTCTGTTTTGTAATTCAGTTCAAGGGTAGCGGTTTTTACATTCCCTCTATAAGGGATATCTTATGATAAGTGTCTTTTTCTGTGTGACTTATTTCACTGAGAATCGTCGTACCTAAATCCACTCATCATGCTGCTACTAGCCTTATGACGTTGATTTCATGGCTGAGTGATATTCCATTGTACATAAGGACCACAACTTCTTTATCCATTTTTCTCTTTCCTGGGATATTTAAGGTGTAACGAAGTGGAGGTTCTTGTCAACAGAGCAGCCCTAAACTTTGGGGTGCCTGTGTCTTGCTGATTTTTAGTTTTCCCAATTTATACGCCGGTGAGTGGAAGTGCCCTATGCTCTCTAAGCTGAGTTTTTTCGATGTTTCCGGACACACCAGACACTTCTCCAGAGTGGCTGTTGGCAATTTACCTCCCGCCCATCAGCCTAGCAAGGCTCCCGTTTCTCCATGGCCTGTCCTGCATTTCTGGTTTTGACACTTTATTCAGCATGGCCCTTTTGACCGATGGGAAGCGAGACTTTTTTGTAGCGCTGATTGGCCTTTCCAGGTTGCTTGGTTGGTCAAAAGGCGTATGCGTTTTTTCCTGAATATATTCAGGAAAAAACGCATACGCCCTTTTTGGCCAAGGGCATCATTGTCGAGGTTTTGCCGCTTTTCCCGTGCTTTAAAGGCGATTCGAATCTACCTCCTGAAATCTGTTTCCTGCAATTCTGCCTTGCTTTCAAATCCTCTTCGTTGTCTTCCGTCAATATATTGGTGGACGACAGTTATCATTTACAACTCTGCATGTTTGTGAATTGCAGTGCCCCTGAGCTCCATTTTCCAACTCGCTTTCTTGGGAGCTGGCCGCAAAAGCGCAGGATTGCCTCAGGCCCTATTCTGGTCCCGGGCGGCAGGCTGAGCCTGTGGTTAATTCTTCTTCCTGATGGGAAAATAGAGTGACCTGTGCCTGTCTCAACACCTAGAGCTAGTGTCTCATTGGTTCCCCCTCTTCCTGTTCATCCTCAGGACAAATTGCAACCTGTACGGAACAGGAGGTTAAAGGTGCTGATTCTCCAAGGAGGGAGATTGCTAGTAAAGCGGCTGGAATGGCGAACCCGAGCACAAGGAGATGAGAAATGAGGTGCGTTTTAGAAACCTTTCCCGATCACACGGTGTACCATCTTCTGGGATTCTCATGCATGTTTACGATGTAGGAAGATGCCCTTGAACCTGGAGATTTGGGACCCATGGGATGGGTACCACGCAGTATTACTCTAAAGGGTCTGCGTTTGCTCACCCAACCTCACCAAACCTCTCAGCCCCAAGAGTGTCCACCCTTATGCCTCAATCAGCTGTGAGTCTAGATATGGTCAATCCAGGTGGCATCACAGCCCTTGAACGAATTTTGTAAGAATTTCTCTCTCTTTCACTGTCTTTGTTTCATGGGTTTTTAATAGTAATTGATTTTTATAAAGGGGTTTAGCTGTTTTTTACTGCTGTGTTTATGCCGCTTTACACCCACTTGACTCACATACAGAGAGATATCAATACATAGGTTTTAAGATTCTTACTAGTCAGATATATTCTTGGGCGGTGAATAGGGGGTTTTGAGTCCAGATCACTGAGCAAGGAGTAGGTCTTGTCTATTACATATTGGGTTTATGGAACGGTCTCTGAGCTAATTTGAAACCCTTGTTTTATGCATCACCCCACCTCAACTTTCCCGTTAACCAGCCATAGTGTGTTTTCTAAACGTGTGACTCTGTTCTGTTTTGTAATTCAGTTCAAGGGTCGCGGTTTTTACATTCCCTCTATAAGTGATATCTTATGATAAGTGTCTTTTTCTGTGTGACTTATTTCACTTAGAATCGTCGTACCTAAATCCCCTCATCATGCTGCTACTAGCCTTATGACGTTGATTTCATGGCTGAGTGATATTCCATTGTACATAAGGACCACAACTTCTTTATCCATTTTTCTCTTTCCTGGGATATTTAAGGTGTAACGAAGTGGAGGTTCTTGTCAACAGAGCAGCCCTAAACTTTGGGGTGCCTGTGCCTTGCTGATTTTTAGTTTTCCCAATTTATACGCCCGTGAGTGGAAGTGCCCTATGCTGTCTAAGCTGAGTGTTTTCGATGTTTCAGGACACACCGTACACTTCTGCAGAGTGGCTGTTGGCAATTTACATTACGCCCATCAGCGTAGCAAGGCTCCCGTTTCTCCATGGCCTGTCCTGCATTTCTGGTTTTGACACTTTATTCAGCATGGCCCTTTTGACCGATGGGAAGCGAGACTTCTTTGTAGCGCTGATTTGCCTTTCCAGGTTGCTTGGTTGGCCAAAAAGGGCGTATGCGTTTTTTCCTGAATATATTCAGGAGAAAACGCATACGCCCTTTTTGGCCAAGGGCATCATTGTCGAGGTTTTGCCACTTTTCCCGTGCTTTAAAGGCGATTCGAATCTACCTCCTGAAATCTGTTTCCTGCAATTCTGCCTTGCTTTCAAATCCTCTTTGTTGTCTTCCGTCAATATATTTGTGGACGAGAGTTATCATTTATAACTCTGCAGGTTTGTGAATTGCAGTGCCCCTGAGCTCCATTTTTCAACTCGCTTTCTTGGGAGCTGGCCGCAAAAGCGCAGGATTGCTTCAGGCCCTATTCTGGTCCCGGGCGGCAGGCTGAGGCTGTGGTGAATTCTTCTTCCTGATGGGAAAATAGAGTGACCTGTGCCTGTCCCAACACCTAGAGCTAGTGTCTCATTGGTTCCCCCTCTTCCCGTTCATCCTCAGGACAAATTGCAACCTGTATGGAACAGGAGGTTAAAGGTGCTGATTCTCCAAGGAGGGAGATTGCTAGTAAAGCGGCTGGAATGGCGAACCCGAGCACAAGGAGATGAGAAACGAGGTGCGTTTTAGAAACCTTTCCCGATCACATGGTGTACCATCTTCAGGGTTTCTCATGCATGTTTTCGATGTAGGAAGATGCCCTTGAACCTGGAGATTTGGGACCCATGGGATGGGTACCACGCAGTATTACTCTAAAGGGTCTGCGTTTGCTCACCCAACCTCACCAAACCTCTCAGCCCCAAGAGTGTCCTCCCTTATGTCTCAATCAGCTGTGGGTCTAGATATGGTCAATCCAGGTGGCATCACAGCCCTTGAACGAATTTTGTAAGAATTTCTCTCTCTTTCACTGTCTTTGTTTCATGGATTTTTAAAAGTTATTGATTTTTATAAAGGGGTTTAGCTGCTTTTCACTGCTGTGTTTATGCCACTTTACACCCACTTGACTCACTTACAGAGACATATCAATACATAGGTTTTAAGATTCTTACTAGTCAGAAATATTCTTGGGCGGTGAATAGGGGGTGTTGAGTCCAGTTCACTGAGCAAGGAGTAGGTCGTGTCTATTTCTTATTGGGTTTATGGAACGGTCTCTAAGCTAATTTAAAACCCTTCTTTTATGCATCACCGCACCTCACCTTTCCCGTTAAGCAGCCATAGTGTGTTTTCTAAACGTGTGACTCTGTTCTGTTTTGTAATTCAGTTCAAGGGTAGCGGTTTTTACATTCCCTCTATAAGTGATATCTTATGATAAGTGTCTTTTTCTGTGTGACTTATTTCACTTAGAATCGTCGTACCTAAATCCACTCATCATGCTGCTACTAGCCTTATGACGTTGATTTCATGGCTGAGTGATATTCCATTGTACATAAGGACCACAACTTCTTGATCCATTTTTCTCTTTCCTGGGATATTTAAGGTGTAACGAAGTGGAGGTTCTTGTCAACAGAGCAGCCCTAAACTTTGGGGTGCCTGTGCCTTGCTGATTTTTAGTTTTCCCAATTTATACGCCCGTGAGTGGAAGTGCCCTATGCTGTCTAAGCTGAGTGTTTTCGATGTTTCAGGACACACCGTACACTTCTGCAGAGTGGCTGTTGGCAATTTACATTACGCCCATCAGCGTAGCAAGGCTCCCGTTTCTCCATGGCCTGTCCTGCATTTCTGGTTTTGACACTTTATTCAGCATGGCCCTTTTGACCGATGGGAAGCGAGACTTCTTTGTAGCGCTGATTTGCCTTTCCAGGTTGCTTGGTTGGCCAAAAAGGGCGTATGCGTTTTTTCCTGAATATATTCAGGAAAAAACGCATACGCCCTTTTTGGCCAAGGGCATCATTGTCGAGGTTTTGCCACTTTTCCCGTGCTTTAAAGGCGATTCGAATCTACCTCCTGAAATCTGTTTCCTGCAATTCTGCCTTGCTTTCAAATCCTCTTTGTTGTCTTCCGTCAATATATTTGTGGACGAGAGTTATCATTTATAACTCTGCAGGTTTGTGAATTGCAGTGCCCCTGAGCTCCATTTTTCAACTCGCTTTCTTGGGAGCTGGCCGCAAAAGCGCAGGATTGCTTCAGGCCCTATTCTGGTCCCGGGCGGCAGGCTGAGGCTGTGGTGAATTCTTCTTCCTGATGGGAAAATAGAGTGACCTGTGCCTGTCCCAACACCTAGAGCTAGTGTCTCATTGGTTCCCCCTCTTCCCGTTCATCCTCAGGACAAATTGCAACCTGTATGGAACAGGAGGTTAAAGGTGCTGATTCTCCAAGGAGGGAGATTGCTAGTAAAGCGGCTGGAATGGCGAACCCGAGCACAAGGAGATGAGAAACGAGGTGCGTTTTAGAAACCTTTCCCGATCACACGGTGTACCATCTTCAGGGTTTCTCATGCATGTTTTCGATGTAGGAAGATGCCCTTGAACCTGGAGATTTGGGACCCATGGGATGGGTACCACGCAGTATTACTCTAAAGGGTCTGCGTTTGCTCACCCAACCTCACCAAACCTCTCAGCCCCACGAGTGTCCTCCCTTATGTCTCAATCAGCTGTGGGTCTAGATATGGTCAATCCAGGTGGCATCACAGCCCTTGAACGAATTTTGTAAGAATTTCTCTCTCTTTCACTGTCTTTGTTTCATGGATTTTTAAAAGTTATTGATTTTTATAAAGGGGTTTAGCTGCTTTTCACTGCTGTGTTTATGCCACTTTACACCCACTTGACTCACTTACAGAGACATATCAATACATAGGTTTTAAGATTCTTACTAGTCAGATATATTCTTGGGCGGTGAATAGGGGGTGTTGAGTCCAGTTCACTGAGCAAGGAGTAGGTCGTGTCTATTACTTATTGGGTTTATGGAACGGTCTCTAAGCTAATTTAAAACCCTTCTTTTATGCATCACCGCACCTCACCTTTCCCGTTAAGCAGCCATAGTGTGTTTTCTAAACGTGTGACTCTGTTCTGTTCTGTAATTCAGTTCAAGGGTAGCGGTTTTTACATTCCCTCTATAAGTGATATCTTATGATAAGTGTCTTTTTCTGTGTGACTTATTTCACTGAGAATCGTCGTACCTAAATCCACTCATCATGCTGCTACTAGCCTTATGACGTTGATTTCATGGCTGAGTGATATTCCATTGTACATAAGGACCACAACTTCTTTATCCATTTTTCTCTTTCCTGGGATATTTAAGGTGTAACGAAGTGGAGGTTCTTGTCAACAGAGCAGCCCTAAACTTTGGGGTGCCTGTGTCTTGCTGATTTTTAGTTTTCCCAATTTATACGCCGGTGAGTGGAAGTGCCCTATGCTCTCTAAGCTGAGTTTTTTCGATGTTTCCGGACACACCAGACACTTCTCCAGAGTGGCTGTTGGCAATTTACCTCCCGCCCATCAGCCTAGCAAGGCTCCCGTTTCTCCATGGCCTGTCCTGCATTTCTGGTTTTGACACTTTATTCAGCATGGCCCTTTTGACCGATGGGAAGCGAGACTTTTTTGTAGCGCTGATTGGCCTTTCCAGGTTGCTTGGTTGGTCAAAAGGCGTATGCGTTTTTTCCTGAATATATTCAGGAAAAAACGCATACGCCCTTTTTGGCCAAGGGCATCATTGTCGAGGTTTTGCCGCTTTTCCCGTGCTTTAAAGGCGATTCGAATCTACCTCCTGAAATCTGTTTCCTGCAATTCTGCCTTGCTTTCAAATCCTCTTCGTTGTCTTCCGTCAATATATTGGTGGACGACAGTTATCATTTACAACTCTGCATGTTTGTGAATTGCAGTGCCCCTGAGCTCCATTTTCCAACTCGCTTTCTTGGGAGCTGGCCGCAAAAGCGCAGGATTGCCTCAGGCCCTATTCTGGTCCCGGGCGGCAGGCTGAGCCTGTGGTTAATTCTTCTTCCTGATGGGAAAATAGAGTGACCTGTGCCTGTCTCAACACCTAGAGCTAGTGTCTCATTGGTTCCCCCTCTTCCTGTTCATCCTCAGGACAAATTGCAACCTGTACGGAACAGGAGGTTAAAGGTGCTGATTCTCCAAGGAGGGAGATTGCTAGTAAAGCGGCTGGAATGGCGAACCCGAGCACAAGGAGATGAGAAATGAGGTGCGTTTTAGAAACCTTTCCCGATCACACGGTGTACCATCTTCTGGGATTCTCATGCATGTTTACGATGTAGGAAGATGCCCTTGAACCTGGAGATTTGGGACCCATGGGATGGGTACCACGCAGTATTACTCTAAAGGGTCTGCGTTTGCTCACCCAACCTCACCAAACCTCTCAGCCCCAAGAGTGTCCACCCTTATGCCTCAATCAGCTGTGAGTCTAGATATGGTCAATCCAGGTGGCATCACAGCCCTTGAACGAATTTTGTAAGAATTTCTCTCTCTTTCACTGTCTTTGTTTCATGGGTTTTTAATAGTAATTGATTTTTATAAAGGGGTTTAGCTGTTTTTTACTGCTGTGTTTATGCCGCTTTACACCCACTTGACTCACATACAGAGAGATATCAATACATAGGTTTTAAGATTCTTACTAGTCAGATATATTCTTGGGCGGTGAATAGGGGGTTTTGAGTCCAGATCACTGAGCAAGGAGTAGGTCTTGTCTATTACATATTGGGTTTATGGAACGGTCTCTGAGCTAATTTGAAACCCTTGTTTTATGCATCACCCCACCTCAACTTTCCCGTTAACCAGCCATAGTGTGTTTTCTAAACGTGTGACTCTGTTCTGTTTTGTAATTCAGTTCAAGGGTCACGGTTTTTACATTCCCTCTATAAGTGATATCTTATGATAAGTGTCTTTTTCTGTGTGACTTATTTCACTTAGAATCGTCGTACCTAAATCCCCTCATCATGCTGCTACTAGCCTTATGACGTTGATTTCATGGCTGAGTGATATTCCATTGTACATAAGGACCACAACTTCTTTATCCATTTTTCTCTTTCCTGGGATATTTAAGGTGTAACGAAGTGGAGGTTCTTGTCAACAGAGCAGCCCTAAACTTTGGGGTGCCTGTGCCTTGCTGATTTTTAGTTTTCCCAATTTATACGCCCGTGAGTGGAAGTGCCCTATGCTGTCTAAGCTATGTGTTTTCGATGTTTCAGGACACACCGTACACTTCTGCAGAGTGGCTGTTGGCAATTTACATTACGCCCATCAGCGTAGCAAGGCTCCCGTTTCTCCATGGCCTGTCCTGCATTTCTGGTTTTGACACTTTATTCAGCATGGCCCTTTTGACCGATGGGAAGCGAGACTTCTTTGTAGCGCTGATTTGCCTTTCCAGGTTGCTTGGTTGGCCAAAAAGGGCGTATGCGTTTTTTCCTGAATATATTCAGGAGAAAACGCATACGCCCTTTTTGGCCAAGGGCATCATTGTCGAGGTTTTGCCACTTTTCCCGTGCTTTAAAGGCGATTCGAATCTACCTCCTGAAATCTGTTTCCTGCAATTCTGCCTTGCTTTCAAATCCTCTTTGTTGTCTTCCGTCAATATATTTGTGGACGAGAGTTATCATTTATAACTCTGCAGGTTTGTGAATTGCAGTGCCCCTGAGCTCCATTTTTCAACTCGCTTTCTTGGGAGCTGGCCGCAAAAGCGCAGGATTGCTTCAGGCCCTATTCTGGTCCCGGGCGGCAGGCTGAGGCTGTGGTTAATTCTTCTTCCTGATGGGAAAATAGAGTGACCTGTGCCTGTCCCAACACCTAGAGCTAGTGTCTCATTGGTTCCCCCTCTTCCCGTTCATCCTCAGGACAAATTGCAACCTGTACGGAACAGGAGGTTAAAGGTGCTGATTCTCCAAGGAGGGAGATTGCTAGTAAAGCGGCTGGAATGGCGAACCCGAGCACAAGGAGATGAGAAACGAGGTGCGTTTTAGAAACCTTTCCCGATCACATGGTGTACCATCTTCAGGGTTTCTCATGCATGTTTTCGATGTAGGAAGATGCCCTTGAACCTGGAGATTTGGGACCCATGGGATGGGTACCACGCAGTATTACTCTAAAGGGTCTGCGTTTGCTCACCCAACCTCACCAAACCTCTCAGCCCCAAGAGTGTCCTCCCTTATGTCTCAATCAGCTGTGGGTCTAGATATGGTCAATCCAGGTGGCATCACAGCCCTTGAACGAATTTTGTAAGAATTTCTCTCTCTTTCACTGTCTTTGTTTCATGGATTTTTAAAAGTTATTGATTTTTATAAAGGGGTTTAGCTGCTTTTCACTGCTGTGTTTATGCCACTTTACACCCACTTGACTCACTTACAGAGACATATCAATACATAGGTTTTAAGATTCTTACTAGTCAGAAATATTCTTGGGCGGTGAATAGGGGGTGTTGAGTCCAGTTCACTGAGCAAGGAGTAGGTCGTGTCTATTTCTTATTGGGTTTATGGAACGGTCTCTAAGCTAATTTAAAACCCTTCTTTTATGCATCACCGCACCTCACCTTTCCCGTTAAGCAGCCATAGTGTGTTTTCTAAACGTGTGACTCTGTTCTGTTTTGTAATTCAGTTCAAGGGTAGCGGTTTTTACATTCCCTCTATAAGTGATATCTTATGATAAGTGTCTTTTTCTGTGTGACTTATTTCACTTAGAATCGTCGTACCTAAATCCACTCATCATGCTGCTACTAGCCTTATGACGTTGATTTCATGGCTGAGTGATATTCCATTGTACATAAGGACCACAACTTCTTGATCCATTTTTCTCTTTCCTGGGATATTTAAGGTGTAACGAAGTGGAGGTTCTTGTCAACAGAGCAGCCCTAAACTTTGGGGTGCCTGTGCCTTGCTGATTTTTAGTTTTCCCAATTTATACGCCCGTGAGTGGAAGTGCCCTATGCTGTCTAAGCTGAGTGTTTTCGATGTTTCAGGACACACCGTACACTTCTGCAGAGTGGCTGTTGGCAATTTACATTACGCCCATCAGCGTAGCAAGGCTCCCGTTTCTCCATGGCCTGTCCTGCATTTCTGGTTTTGACACTTTATTCAGCATGGCCCTTTTGACCGATGGGAAGCGAGACTTCTTTGTAGCGCTGATTTGCCTTTCCAGGTTGCTTGGTTGGCCAAAAAGGGCGTATGCGTTTTTTCCTGAATATATTCAGGAAAAAACGCATACGCCCTTTTTGGCCAAGGGCATCATTGTCGAGGTTTTGCCACTTTTCCCGTGCTTTAAAGGCGATTCGAATCTACCTCCTGAAATCTGTTTCCTGCAATTCTGCCTTGCTTTCAAATCCTCTTTGTTGTCTTCCGTCAATATATTTGTGGACGAGAGTTATCATTTATAACTCTGCAGGTTTGTGAATTGCAGTGCCCCTGAGCTCCATTTTTCAACTCGCTTTCTTGGGAGCTGGCCGCAAAAGCGCAGGATTGCTTCAGGCCCTATTCTGGTCCCGGGCGGCAGGCTGAGGCTGTGGTGAATTCTTCTTCCTGATGGGAAAATAGAGTGACCTGTGCCTGTCCCAACACCTAGAGCTAGTGTCTCATTGGTTCCCCCTCTTCCCGTTCATCCTCAGGACAAATTGCAACCTGTATGGAACAGGAGGTTAAAGGTGCTGATTCTCCAAGGAGGGAGATTGCTAGTAAAGCGGCTGGAATGGCGAACCCGAGCACAAGGAGATGAGAAACGAGGTGCGTTTTAGAAACCTTTCCCGATCACATGGTGTACCATCTTCAGGGTTTCTCATGCATGTTTTCGATGTAGGAAGATGCCCTTGAACCTGGAGATTTGGGACCCATGGGATGGGTACCACGCAGTATTACTCTAAAGGGTCTGCGTTTGCTCACCCAACCTCACCAAACCTCTCAGCCCCACGAGTGTCCTCCCTTATGTCTCAATCAGCTGTGGGTCTAGATATGGTCAATCCAGGTGGCATCACAGCCCTTGAACGAATTTTGTAAGAATTTCTCTCTCTTTCACTGTCTTTGTTTCATGGATTTTTAAAAGTTATTGATTTTTATAAAGGGGTTTAGCTGCTTTTCACTGCTGTGTTTATGCCACTTTACACCCACTTGACTCACTTACAGAGACATATCAATACATAGGTTTTAAGATTCTTACTAGTCAGATATATTCTTGGGCGGTGAATAGGGGGTGTTGAGTCCAGTTCACTGAGCAAGGAGTAGGTCGTGTCTATTACTTATTGGGTTTATGGAACGGTCTCTAAGCTAATTTAAAACCCTTCTTTTATGCATCACCGCACCTCACCTTTCCCGTTAAGCAGCCATAGTGTGTTTTCTAAACGTGTGACTCTGTTCTGTTCTGTAATTCAGTTCAAGGGTAGCGGTTTTTACATTCCCTCTATAAGTGATATCTTATGATAAGTGTCTTTTTCTGTGTGACTTATTTCACTTAGAATCGTCGTACCTAAATCCACTCATCATGCTGCTACTAGCCTTATGACGTTGATTTCATGGCTGAGTGATATTCCATTGTACATAAGGACCACAACTTCTTTATCCATTTTTCTCTTTCCTGGGATATTTAAGGTGTAACGAAGTGGAGGTTCTTGTCAACAGAGCAGCCCTAAACTTTGGGGTGCCTGTGTCTTGCTGATTTTTAGTTTTCCCAATTTATACGCCCATGAGTGGAAGTGCCCTATGCTCTGTAAGCTGAGTTTTTTCGATGTTTCAGGACACACCGTACACTTCTCCAGAGTGGCTGTTGGCAATTTACATCCCGCCCATCAGCGTAGCAAGGCTCCCGTTTCTCCATGGCCTGTCCTGCATTTCTGGTTTTGACACTTTATTCAGCATGGCCCTTTTGGCCGATGGGAAGCGAGACTTTTTTGTAGCGCTGATTGGTCTTTCCAGGTTGCTTGGTTGGCCAAAAAGGGCGTATGCGTTTTTTCCTGAATATATTCAGGAAAAAACGCATACGCCCTTTTTGGCCAAGGGCATCATTGTCGAGGTTTTGCCGCTTTTCCCGTGCTTTAAAGGCGATTCGAATCTACCTCCTGAAATCTGTTTCCTGCAATTCTGCCTTGCTTTCAAATCCTCTTCGTTGTCTTCCGTCAAAATATTGGTGGACGACAGTTATCATTTACAACTCTGCATGTTTGTGAATTGCAGTGCCCCTGAGCTCCATTTTCCAACTCGCTTTCTTGGGAGCTGGCCGCAAAAGCGCAGGATTGCCTCAGGCCCTATTCTGGTCCCGGGCGGGAGGCTGAGCCTGTGGTTAATTCTTCTTCCTGATGGGAAAATAGAGTGACCTGTGCCTTTCCCAACACCTAGAGCTAGTGTCTCATTGGTTCCCCCTCTTCCTGTTCATCCTCAGGACAAATTGCAACCTGTACGGAACAGGAGGTTAAAGGTGCTGATTCTCCAAGGAGGGAGATTGCTAGTAAAGCGGCTGGAATGGCGAACCCGAGCACAAGGAGATGAGAAATGAGGTGCGTGTTAGAAACCTTTCCCGATCACACGGTGTACCATCTTCTGGGATTCTCATGCATGTTTACGATGTAGGAAGATGCCCTTGAACCTGGAGATTTGGGACCCATGGGATGGGTACCACGCAGTATTACTCTAAAGGGTCTGCGTTTGCTCACCCAACCTCACCAAACCTCTCAGCCCCAAGAGTGTCCACCCTTATGCCTCAATCAGCTGTGGGTCTAGATATGGTCAATCCAGGTGGCATCACAGCCCTTGAACGAATTTTGTAAGAATTTCTCTCTCTTTCACTGTCTTTGTTTCACGGGTTTTTAAAAGTAATGGATTTTTATAAAGGGGTTTAGCTGTTTTTTACTGCTGTGTTTATGCCGCTTTTCACCCACTTGACTCACATACAGACAGATATCAATACATAGGTTTTAAGATTCTTACTAGTCAGATATATTCTTGGGCGGTGAATAGGGGGTTTTGAGTCCAGATCACTGAGCAAGGAGTAGGTCTTGTCTATTACATATTGGGTTTATGGAACGGTCTCTGAGCTAATTTGAAACCCTTGTTTTATGCATCACCCCACCTCACCTTTCCCGTTAAGCAGCCATAGTGTGTTTTCTAAACGTGTGACTCTGTTCTGTTTTGTAATTCAGTTCAAGGGTAGCGGTTTTTACATTCCCTCTATAAGTGATATCTTATGATAAGTGTCTTTTTCTGTGTGACTTATTTCACTTAGAATCGTCGTACCTAAATCCACTCATCATGCTGCTACTAGCCTTATGACGTTGATTTCATGGCTGAGTGATATTCCATTGTACATAAGGACCACAACTTCTTTATCCATTTTTCTCTTTCCTGGGATATTTAAGGTGTAACGAAGTGGAGGTTCTTGTCAACAGAGCAGCCCTAAACTTTGGGGTGCCTGTGTCTTGCTGATTTTTAGTTTTCCCAATTTATACGCCCGTGAGTGGAAGTGCCCTATGCTGTCTAAGCTGAGTTTTTTCGATGTTTCAGGACACACCGTACACTTCTCCAGAGTGGCTGTTGGCAATTTACATCCCGCCCATCAGCGTAGCAAGGCTCCCGTTTCTCCATGGCCTGTCCTGCATTTCTGGTTTTGACACTTTATTCAGCATGGCCCTTTTGACCGATGGGAAGCGAGACTTCTTTGTAGCGCTGATTTGCCTTTCCAGGTTGCTTGGTTGGCCAAAAAGGGCGAATGCGTTTTTTCCTGAATATATTCAGGAAAAAACGCATACGCCCTTTTTGGCCAAGGGCATCATTGTTGAGGTTTTGCCGCTTTTCCCGTGCTTTAAAGGCGATTCGAATCTTCCTCCTGAAATCTGTTTCCTGCAATTCTGCCTTGCTTTCAAATCCTCTTTGTTGTCTTCCGTCAATATATTTGTGGACGAGAGTTATCATTTATAACTCTGCAGGTTTGTGAATTGCAGTGCCCCTGAGCTCCATTTTTCAACTCGCTTTCTTGGGAGCTGGCCGCAAAAGCGCAGGATTGCTTCAGGCCCTATTCTGGTCCCGGGCGGCAGGCTGAGCCTGTGGTTAATTCTTCTTCCTGATGGGAAAATAGAGTGACCTGTGCCTGTCCCAACACCTAGAGCTAGTGTCTCATTGGTTCCCCCTCTTCCCGTTCATCCTCAGGACAAATTGCAACCTGTACGGAACAGGAGGTTAAAGGTGCTGATTCTCCAAGGAGGGAGAATGCTAGTAAAGCGGCTGGAATGGCGAACCCGAGCACAAGGAGATGAGAAATGAGGTGCGTGTTAGAAACCTTTCCCGATCACACGGTGTACCATCTTCTGGGATTCTCATGCATGTTTTCGATGTAGGAAGATGCCCTTGAACCTGGAGATTTGGGACCCATGGGATGGGTACCACGCAGTATTACTCTAAAGGGTCTGCGTTTGCTCACCCAACCTCACCAAACCTCTCAGCCCCAAGAGTGTCCACCCTTATGCCTCAATCAGCTGTGGGTCTAGATATGGTCAATCCAGGTGGCATCACAGCCCTTGAACGAATTTTGTAAGAATTTCTCTCTCTTTCACTGTCTTTGTTTCACGGGTTTTTAAAAGTAATGGATTTTTATAAAGGGGTTTAGCTGTTTTTTACTGCTGTGTTTATGCCGCTTTACACCCACTTGACTCACATACAGAGAGATATCAATACATAGGTTTTAAGATTCTTACTAGTCAGATATATTCTTGGGCGGTGAATAGGGGGTTTTGAGTCCAGATCACTGAGCAAGGAGTAGGTCTTGTCTATTACATATTGGGTTTATGGAACGGTCTCTGAGCTAATTTGAAACCCTTGTTTTATGCATCACCCCACCTCACCTTTCCCGTTAAGCAGCCATAGTGTGTTTTCTAAACGTGTGACTCTGTTCTGTTTTGTAATTCAGTTCAAGGGTAGCGGTTTTACATTCCCTCTATAAGTGATATCTTATGATAAGTGTCGTTTTCTGTGTGGCTTATTTCACTTAGAATCGTCGTACCTAAATCCACTCATCATGCTGCTACTAGCCTTATGACGTTGATTTCATGGCTGAGTGATATTCCATTGTACATAAGGACCACAACTTCTTTATCCATTTTTCTCTTTCCTGGGATATTTAAGGTGTAACGAACTGGAGGTTCTTGTCAACAGAGCAGCCCTAAACTTTGGGGTGCCTGTGCCTTGCTGATTTTTAGTTTTCCCAATTTATACGCCCGTGAGTGGAAGTGCCCTATGCTGTCTAAGCTGAGTGTTTTCGATGTTTCAGGACACACCGTACACTTCTGCAGAGTGGCTGTTGGCAATTTACATCACGCCCATCAGCGTAGCAAGGCTCCCGTTTCTCCATGGCCTGTCCTGCATTTCTGGTTTTGACACTTTATTCAGCATGGCCCTTTTGACCGATGGGAAGCGAGACTTCTTTGTAGCGCTGATTTGCCTTTCCAGGTTGCTTGGTTGGCCAAAAAGGGCGTATGCGTTTTTTCCTGAATATATTCAGGAAAAAACGCATACGCCCTTTTTGGCCAAGGGCATCATTGTCTAGGTTTTGCCGCTTTTCCCGTGCTTTAAAGGCGATTCGAATCTACCTCCTGAAATCTGTTTCCTGCAATTCTGCCTTGCTTTCAAATCCTCTTTGTTGTCTTCCGTCAATATATTTGTGGACGAGAGTTATCATTTATAACTCTGCAGGTTTGTGAATTGCAGTGCCCCTGAGCTCCATTTTTCAACTCGCTTTCTTGGGAGCTGGCCGCAAAAGCGCAGGATTGCTTCAGGCCCTATTCTGGTCCCGGGCGGCAGGCTGAGGCTGTGGTTAATTCTTCTTCCTGATGGGAAAATAGAGTGACCTGTGCCTGTCCCAACACCTAGAGCTAGTGTCTCATTGGTTCCCCCTCTTCCCGTTCATCCTCAGGACAAATTGCAACCTGTACGGAACAGGAGGTTAAAGGTGCTGATTCTCCAAGGAGGGAGATTGCTAGTAAAGCGGCTGGAATGGCGAACCCGAGCACAAGGAGATGAGAAATGAGGTGCGTTTTAGAAACCTTTCCCGATCACACGGTGTACCATCTTCTGGGATTCTCATGCATGTTTACGATGTAGGAAGATGCCCTTGAACCTGGAGATTTGGGACCCATGGGATGGGTACCACGCAGTATTACTCTAAAGGGTCTGCGTTTGCTCACCCAACCTCACCAAACCTCTCAGCCCCAAGAGTGTCCACCCTTATGCCTCAATCAGCTGTGGGTCTAGATATGGTCAATCCAGGTGGCATCACAGCCCTTGAACGAATTTTGTAAGAATTTCTCTCTCTTTCACTGTCTTTGTTTCACGGGTTTTTAAAAGTGATTGATTTTTATAAAGAGGTTTAGCTGCTTTTCACTGCTGTGTTTATGCCGCTTTACACCCACTTGACTCACTTACAGAGAGATATCAATATATAGGTTTAAGATTCTTACTAGTCAGATATATTCTTGGGCGGTGAATAAGGGGTGTTGAGTCCAGTTCACTGAGCAAGGTGTAGGTCGTGTCTATTACATATTGGGTTAATGGAACGGTATCTGAGCTAATTTGAAACCCTTGTTTTATGCATCACCCGACCTCACCTTTCCCGTTAAGCAGCCATAGTGTGTTTTCTAAACGTGTGACTCTGTTCTGTTTTGTAATTCAGTTCAAGGGTCGCGGTTTTTACATTCCTTCTATAAGTGATATCTTATGATAAGGGTCTTTTTCTGTGTGACTTATTTCACTTAGAATCGTCGTACCTAAATCCACTCATCATGCTGCTACTAGCCTTATGACGTTGATTTCATGGCTGAGTGATATTCCATTGTACATAAGGACCACAACTTCTTTATCCATTTTTCTCTTTCCTGGGATATTTAAGGTGTAACGAAGTGGAGGTTCTTGTCAACAGAGCAGCCCTAAACTTTGGGGTGCCTGTGCCTTGCTGATTTTTAGTTTTCCCAATTTATACGCCCGTGAGTGGAAGTGCCCTATGCTGTCTAAGCTGAGTGTTTTCGATGTTTCAGGACACACCGTACACTTCTGCAGAGTGGCTGTTGGCAATTTACATCCCGCCCATCAGTGTAGCAAGGCTCCCGTTTCTCCATGGCCTGTCCTGCATTTCTGGTTTTGACACTTTATTCAGCATGGCCCTTTTGACCGATGGGAAGCGAGACTTCTTTGTAGCGCTGATTTGCCTTTCCAGGTTGCTTGGTTGGCCAAAAAGGGCGTATGCGTTTTTTCCTGAATATATTCAGGAAAAAACGCATACGCCCTTTTTGGCCAAGGGCATCATTGTCGAGGTTTTGCCGCTTTTCCCGTGCTTTAAAGGCGATTCGAATCTTCCTCCTGAAATCTGTTTCCTGCAATTCTGCCTTGCTTTCAAATCCTCTTTGTTGTCTTCCGTCAATATATTTGTGGACGAGAGTTATCATTTATAACTCTGCAGGTTTGTGAATTGCAGTGCCCCTGAGCTCCATTTTTCAACTCGCTTTCTTGGGAGCTGGCCGCAAAAGCGCAGGATTGCTTCAGGCCCTATTCTGGTCCCGGGCGGCAGGCTGAGGCTGTGGTTAATTCTTCTTCCTGATGGGAAAATAGAGTGACCTGTGCCTGTCCCAACACCTAGAGCTAGTGTCTCATTGGTTCCCCCTCTTCCCGTTCATCCTCAGGACAAATTGCAACCTGTACGGAACAGGAGGTTAAAGGTGCTGATTCTCCAAGGAGGGAGATTGCTAGTAAAGCGGCTGGAATGGCGAACCCGAGCACAAGGAGATGAGAAATGAGGTGCGTGTTAGAAACCTTTCCCGATCACACGGTGTACCATCTTCTGGGATTCTCATGCATGTTTTCGATGTAGGAAGATGCCCTTGAACCTGGAGATTTGGGACCCATGGGATGGGTACCACGCAGTATTACTCTAAAGGGTCTGCGTTTGCTCACCCAACCTCACCAAACCTCTCAGCCCCAAGAGTGTCCACCCTTATGCCTCAATCAGCTGTGGGTCTAGATATGGTCAATCCAGGTGGCATCACAGCCCTTGAACGAATTTTGTAAGAATTTCTCTCTCTTTCACTGTCTTTGTTTCACGGGTTTTTAAAAGTAATTGATTTTTATAAAGGGGTTTAGCTGTTTTATACTGCTGTGTTTATGCCGCTTTACACCCACTTGACTCACATACAGAGAGATATCAATACATAGGTTTTAAGATTCTTACTAGTCAGATATATTCTTGGGCGGTGAATAGGGGGTTTTGAGTCCAGATCACTGAGCAAGGAGTAGGTCTTGTCTATTACATATTGGGTTTATGGAACGGTCTCTGAGCTAATTTGAAACCCTTGTTTTATGCATCACCCCACCTCACCTTTCCCGTTAAGCAGCCATAGTGTGTTTTCTAAACGTGTGACTCTGTTCTGTTTTGTAATTCAGTTCAAGGGTAGCGGTTTTTACATTCCCTCTATAAGTGATATCTTATGATAAGTGTCTTTTTCTGTGTGACTTATTTCACTTAGAATCGTCGTACCTAAATCCACTCATCATGCTGCTACTAGCCTTATGACGTTGATTTCATGGCTGAGTGATATTCCATTGTACATAAGGACCACAACTTCTTTATCCATTTTTCTCTTTCCTGGGATATTTAAGGTGTAACGAAGTGGAGGTTCTTGTCAACAGAGCAGCCCTAAACTTTGGGGTGCCTGTGTCTTGCTGATTTTTAGTTTTCCCAATTTATACGCCCATGAGTGGAAGTGCCCTATGCTCTCTAAGCTGAGTTTTTTCGATGTTTCAGGACACACCGTACACTTCTCCAGAGTGGCTGTTGGCATTTTACATCCCGCCCATCAGCGTAGCAAGGCTCCCGTTTCTCCATGGCCTGTCCTGCATTTCTGGTTTTGACACTTTATTCAGCATGGCCCTTTTGACCGATGGGAAGCGAGACTTTTTTGTAGCGCTGATTGGCCTTTCCAGGTTGCTTGGTTGGCCAAAAAGGGCGTATGCGTTTTTTCCTGAATATATTCAGGAAAAAACGCATACGCCCTTTTTGGCCAAGGGCATCATTGTTGAGGTTTTGCCGCTTTTCCCGTGCTTTAAAGGCGATTCGAATCTACCTCCTGAAATCTGTTTCCTGCAATTCTGCCTTGCTTTCAAATCCTCTTCGTTGTCTTCCGTCAAAATATTGGTGGACGACAGTTATCATTTACAACTCTGCATGTTTGTGAATTGCAGTGCCCCTGAGCTCCATTTTCCAACTCGCTTTCTTGGGAGCTGGCCGCAAAAGCGCAGGATTGCCTCAGGCCCTATTCTGGTCCTGGGCGGGAGGCTGAGCCTGTGGTTAATTCTTCTTCCTGATGGGAAAATAGAGTGACCTGTGCCTTTCCCAACACCTAGAGCTAGTGTCTCATTGGTTCCCCCTCTTCCTGTTCATCCTCAGGACAAATTGCAACCTGTACGGAACAGGAGGTTAAAGGTGCTGATTCTCCAAGGAGGGAGATTGCTAGTAAAGCGGCTGGAATGGCGAACCCGAGCACAAGGAGATGAGAAATGAGGTGCGTGTTAGAAACCTTTCCCGATCACACGGTGTACCATCTTCTGGGATTCTCATGCATGTTTACGATGTAGGAAGATGCCCTTGAACCTGGAGATTTGGGACCCATGGGATGGGTACCACGCAGTATTACTCTAAAGGGTCTGCGTTTGCTCACCCAACCTCACCAAACCTCTCAGCCCCAAGAGTGTCCACCCTTATGCCTCAATCAGCTGTGGGTCTAGATATGGTCAATCCAGGTGGCATCACAGCCCTTGAACGAATTTTGTAAGAATTTCTCTCTCTTTCACTGTCTTTGTTTCACGGGTTTTTAAAAGTAATTGATTTTTATAAAGGGGTTTAGCTGTTTTTTACTGCTGTGTTTATGCCGCTTTTAACCCACTTGACTCACATACAGACAGATATCAATACATAGGTTTTAAGATTCTTACTAGTCAGATATATTCTTGGGCGGTGAATAGGGGGTTTTGAGTCCAGATCACTGAGCAAGGAGTAGGTCTTGTCTATTACATATTGGGTTTATGGAACGGTCTCTGAGCTAATTTGAAATCCTTGTTTTATGCATCACCCCACCTCACCTTTCCCGTTAAGCAGCCATAGTGTGTTTTCTAAACCTGTGACTCTGTTCTGTTTTGTAATTCAGTTCAAGGGTAGCGGTTTTTACATTCCCTCTATAAGTGATATCTTATGATAAGTGTCTTTTTCTGTGTGACTTATTTCACTTAGAATCGTCGTACCTAAATCCACTCATCATGCTGCTACTAGCCTTATGACGTTGATTTCATGGCTGAGTGATATTCCATTGTACAAAAGGACCACAACTTCTTTATCCATTTTTCTCTTTCCTGGGATATTTAAGGTGTATCGAAGTGGAGGTTCTTGTCAACAGAGCAGCCCTAAACTTTGGGGTGCCTGTGCCTTGATGATTTTTAGTTTTCCCAATTTATACGCCCGTGAGTGGAAGTGCCCTATGCTGTCTAAGCTGAGTGTTTTCGATGTTTCAGGACACACCGTACACTTCTGCAGAGTGGCTGTTGGCAATTTACATCCCGCCCATCAGCGTAGCAAGGCTCCCGTTTCTCCATGGCCTGTCCTGCATTTCTGGTTTTGACACTTTATTCAGCATGGCCCTTTTGACCGATGGGAAGCGAGACTTCTTTGTAGCGCTGATTTGCCTTTCCAGGTTGCTTGGTTGCCCAAAAGGGGCGTATGCGTTTTTTCCTGAATATATTCAGGAAAAAACGCATACGCCCTTTTTGGCCAAGGGCATCATTGTCGAGGTTTTGCCGCTTTTCCCGTGCTTTAAAGGCGATTCGAATCTACCTCCTGAAATCTGTTTCCTGCAATTCTGCCTTGCTTTCAAATCCTCTTCGTTGTCTTCCGTCAAAATATTGGTGGACGACAGTTATCATTTACAACTCTGCATGTTTGTGAATTGCAGTGCCCCTGAGCTCCATTTTCCAACTCGCTTTCTTGGGAGCTGGCCGCAAAAGCGCAGGATTGCCTCAGGCCCTATTCTGGTCCTGGGCGGGAGGCTGAGCCTGTGGTTAATTCTTCTTCCTGATGGGAAAATAGAGTGACCTGTGCCTTTCCCAACACCTAGAGCTAGTGTCTCATTGGTTCCCCCTCTTCCTGTTCATCCTCAGGACAAATTGCAACCTGTACGGAACAGGAGGTTAAAGGTGCTGATTCTCCAAGGAGGGAGATTGCTAGTAAAGCGGCTGGAATGGCGAACCCGAGCACAAGGAGATGAGAAATGAGGTGCGTGTTAGAAACCTTTCCCGATCACACGGTGTACCATCTTCTGGGATTCTCATGCATGTTTACGATGTAGGAAGATGCCCTTGAACCTGGAGATTTGGGACCCATGGGATGGGTACCACGCAGTATTACTCTAAAGGGTCTGCGTTTGCTCACCCAACCTCACCAAACCTCTCAGCCCCAAGAGTGTCCACCCTTATGCCTCAATCAGCTGTGGGTCTAGATATGGTCAATCCAGGTGGCATCACAGCCCTTGAACGAATTTTGTAAGAATTTCTCTCTCTTTCACTGTCTTTGTTTCACGGGTTTTTAAAAGTAATTGATTTTTATAAAGGGGTTTAGCTGTTTTTTACTGCTGTGTTTATGCCGCTTTTAACCCACTTGACTCACATACAGACAGATATCAATACATAGGTTTTAAGATTCTTACTAGTCAGATATATTCTTGGGCGGTGAATAGGGGGTTTTGAGTCCAGATCACTGAGCAAGGAGTAGGTCTTGTCTATTACATATTGGGTTTATGGAACGGTCTCTGAGCTAATTTGAAATCCTTGTTTTATGCATCACCCCACCTCACCTTTCCCGTTAAGCAGCCATAGTGTGTTTTCTAAACCTGTGACTCTGTTCTGTTTTGTAATTCAGTTCAAGGGTAGCGGTTTTTACATTCCCTCTATAAGTGATATCTTATGATAAGTGTCTTTTTCTGTGTGACTTATTTCACTTAGAATCGTCGTACCTAAATCCACTCATCATGCTGCTACTAGCCTTATGACGTTGATTTCATGGCTGAGTGATATTCCATTGTACAAAAGGACCACAACTTCTTTATCCATTTTTCTCTTTCCTGGGATATTTAAGGTGTATCGAAGTGGAGGTTCTTGTCAACAGAGCAGCCCTAAACTCTGGGGTGCCTGTGCCTTGATGATTTTTAGTTTTCCCAATTTATACGCCCGTGAGTGGAAGTGCCCTATGCTGTCTAAGCTGAGTGTTTTCGATGTTTCAGGACACACCGTACACTTCTGCAGAGTGGCTGTTGGCAATTTACATCCCGCCCATCAGCGTAGCAAGGCTCCCGTTTCTCCATGGCCTGTCCTGCATTTCTGGTTTTGACACTTTATTCAGCATGGCCCTTTTGACCGATGGGAAGCGAGACTTCTTTGTAGCGCTGATTTGCCTTTCCAGGTTGCTTGGTTGCCCAAAAGGGGCGTATGCGTTTTTTCCTGAATATATTCAGGAAAAAACGCATACGCCCTTTTTGGCCAAGGGCATCATTGTCGAGGTTTTGCCGCTTTTCCCGTGCTTTAAAGGCGATTCGAATCTACCTCCTGAAATCTGTTTCCTGCAATTCTGCCTTGCTTTCAAATCCTCTTCGTTGTCTTCCGTCAATATATTTGTGGACGAGAGTTATCATTTATAACTCTGCAGGTTTGTGAATTGCAGTGCCCCTGAGCTCCATTTTCCAACTCGCTTTCTTGGGAGCTGGCCGCAAAAGCGCAGGATTGCTTCAGGCCCTATTCTGGTCCCGGGCGGCAGGCTGAGGCTGTGGTTAATTCTTCTTCCTGATGGGAAAATAGAGTGACCTGTGCCTGTCCCAACACCTAGAGCTAGTGTCTCATTGGTTCCCCCTCTTCCCGTTCATCCTCAGGACAAATTGCAACCTGTACGGAACAGGAGGTTAAAGGTGCTGATTCTCCAAGGAGGGAGATTGCTAGTAAAGCGGCTGGAATGGCGAACCCGAGCACAAGGAGATGAGAAATGAGGTGCGTGTTAGAAACCTTTCCCGATCACACGGTGTACCATCTTCTGGGATTCTCATGCATGTTTACGATGTAGGAAGATGCCCTTGAACCTGGAGATTTGGGACCCATGGGATGGGTACCACGCAGTATTACTCTAAAGGGTCTGCGTTTGCTCACCCAACCTCACCAAACCTCTCAGCCCCAAGAGTGTCCACCCTTATGCCTCAATCAGCTGTGGGTCTAGATATGGTCAATCCAGGTGGCATCACAGCCCTTGAACGAATTTTGTAAGAATTTCTCTCTCTTTCACTGTCTTTGTTTCACGGGTTTTTAAAAGTAATTGATTTTTATAAAGGGGTTTAGCTGTTTTTTACTGCTGTGTTTATGCCGCTTTTAACCCACTTGACTCACATACAGACAGATATCAATACATAGGTTTTAAGATTCTTTCTAGTCAGATATATTCTTGGGCGGTGAATAGGGGGTTTTGAGTGCAGATCACTGAGCAAGGAGTAGGTCTTGTCTATTACATATTGGGTTTATGGAACGGTCTCTGAGCTAATTTGAAATCCTTGTTTTATGCATCACCCCACCTCACCTTTCCCGTTAAGCAGCCATAGTGTGTTTTCTAAACCTGTGACTCTGTTCTGTTTTGTAATTCAGTTCAAGGGTAGCGGTTTTTACATTCCCTCTATAAGTGATATCTTATGATAAGTGTCTTTTTCTGTGTGACTTATTTCACTTAGAATCGTCGTACCTAAATCCACTCATCATGCTGCTACTAGCCTTATGACGTTGATTTCATGGCTGAGTGATATTCCATTGTACAAAAGGACCACAACTTCTTTATCCATTTTTCTCTTTCCTGGGATATTTAAGGTGTATCGAAGTGGAGGTTCTTGTCAACAGAGCAGCCCTAAACTCTGGGGTGCCTGTGCCTTGATGATTTTTAGTTTTCCCAATTTATACGCCCGTGAGTGGAAGTGCCCTATGCTGTCTAAGCTGAGTGTTTTCGATGTTTCAGGACACACCGTACACTTCTGCAGAGTGGCTGTTGGCAATTTACATCCCGCCCATCAGCGTAGCAAGGCTCCCGTTTCTCCATGGCCTGTCCTGCATTTCTGGTTTTGACACTTTATTCAGCATGGCCCTTTTGACCGATGGGAAGCGAGACTTCTTTGTAGCGCTGATTTGCCTTTCCAGGTTGCTTGGTTGCCCAAAAGGGGCGTATGCGTTTTTTCCTGAATATATTCAGGAAAAAACGCATACGCCCTTTTTGGCCAAGGGCATCATTGTCGAGGTTTTGCCGCTTTTCCCGTGCTTTAAAGGCGATTCGAATCTACCTCCTGAAATCTGTTTCCTGCAATTCTGCCTTGCTTTCAAATCCTCTTCGTTGTCTTCCGTCAATATATTTGTGGACGAGAGTTATCATTTATAACTCTGCAGGTTTGTGAATTGCAGTGCCCCTGAGCTCCATTTTCCAACTCGCTTTCTTGGGAGCTGGCCGCAAAAGCGCAGGATTGCTTCAGGCCCTATTCTGGTCCCGGGCGGCAGGCTGAGGCTGTGGTTAATTCTTCTTCCTGATGGGAAAATAGAGTGACCTGTGCCTGTCCCAACACCTAGAGCTAGTGTCTCATTGGTTCCCCCTCTTCCCGTTCATCCTCAGGACAAATTGCAACCTGTACGGAACAGGAGGTTAAAGGTGCTGATTCTCCAAGGAGGGAGATTGCTAGTAAAGCGGCTGGAATGGCGAACCCGAGCACAAGGAGATGAGAAATGAGGTGCGTGTTAGAAACCTTTCCCGATCACACGGTGTACCATCTTCTGGGATTCTCATGCATGTTTACGATGTAGGAAGATGCCCTTGAACCTGGAGATTTGGGACCCATGGGATGGGTACCACGCAGTATTACTCTAAAGGGTCTGCGTTTGCTCACCCAACCTCACCAAACCTCTCAGCCCCAAGAGTGTCCACCCTTATGCCTCAATCAGCTGTGGGTCTAGATATGGTCAATCCAGGTGGCATCACAGCCCTTGAACGAATTTTGTAAGAATTTCTCTCTCTTTCACTGTCTTTGTTTCACGGGTTTTTAAAAGTAATTGATTTTTATAAAGGGGTTTAGCTGTTTTTTACTGCTGTGTTTATGCCGCTTTTAACCCACTTGACTCACATACAGACAGATATCAATACATAGGTTTTAAGATTCTTACTAGTCAGATATATTCTTGGGCGGTGAATAGGGGGTTTTGAGTCCAGATCACTGA